>NC_090892.1:43346263-43348763 GCF_036669925.1 Montipora capricornis
TTACACTTGTGCCGACAATGCCGCGGCAGCGGCAACATGAAATGAATCGAACATTTCGGCATCAGTTTTTGTGTGTGAATTACTGTAAAGCCTGCTATTTCACATTATTATTCTTTTGTTTTGAGTTATTATTCCAGTTAGTGAAAATATTTTATTTTCCACTAAACAAAGAAAGAAGCTGTGAAATTAGCAAAGTAAGAAAGTAATAAACAATTTTGATTGCCAACAATATTTGTTGATATGTTTTCAATTTGCATTGGTTTTCATCGAGAGCATTTAAGTTTATTAGGCAATTAAAGCGGGATAAATAAGGCAATATACAGTTTTTAGGAACAGTTTCATTAATGACTTTTATATTTTTTCCCTACTTACGGTTTTAAAACTATACCGGAAGATTTAAAAATTATCACATTACCCGCACCTTCCTATAACCCGCACCAACAACTGTTTGTGGAAAAATTAACACATTATCCGTGGGTAATCGCCTGGAAATTACGGTACATATTTTCCTTTTTTTTAAAGTTTGAATAAAATTTTATTATTATTATTACACATGTATTATTATCACTCTGTCAAGCAAGTTATTGCTTTTATCTTGTTGTTGGTGCATTGGAGTACATTAACCCACCCACCCCTCTCAGGTTTTTGTGGTTTTCATAGTACATTGACCTTTTCTTGTATAGTTAAAGAAAATCAATTCCACAACAGCTTCCTGGTAGTGATAGTTACGTTACATGTATATTTGCTCAAACTGCATCTAAACAAACTGGAGGAATATTATTGTAAAAATTTGTACACTGTACACAGAAAGAGAACATAACAGTCTTTTGCTGATAGTCACAGCTATTTTTTTTCAGACATTGATACCCTGATAACAATCAGTGGAATGGTTATTAGGACATCTCAAGTCATACCAGAGATGAGGGAAGGTAATGTATTTAATTTTAACCAGAGCTGCAGCTTTTGCAGTCTTATTTAGTCTATAGTTATGAGAACCAAACGATGAGAGGTAAATTTTTATGAAAATTTCTTGAAGATCTACCCTGGAGAAGGGTTAGTTTCAATGTTTGGCACCAGTGTCCAAATTTTTGGCATTGTCATAAAGTGCTCTTTTTTTCCATTTTCTACCAAACCAGATTTACTTCAGTAATCAAGGATGAGAATGTTTGGCAACACTTTAAAATGACCTTTTCCCCAAATGGGTGAAAAATACCACACAGTGCACAGCTTTACAAAATAATACCACCTATCAAGTATTTGGCTTCAGACTAAGCGACTACATTCAAAATATGTGTTGATAAAAGTGCTTAAGTTACTGTTTGCCCTTGTGTTGTGCCGCGAAACCATCCCTTTAAACTTGCTTGCAGTTTCCTCTCTGTTCTTTAAACTATTTTAGAGGGGAGACGGGAGCCTGGTTATGATAAACAACTGAATTTGATAATACATTACTGAAGAATACAGCCGATCTGCTTACAAACACAGCTGCAGTGTTAATATTAGCAAAATGTCTTTAAAGTAAATACAGGTGTTATTTGAAGAAGTCCAAATTATGGTGATGATAAAGATAATGACTTTTTTGTATTTTCATTCTTTTCTCCTTTTTCTCCATGTCAGCATTCTTCCAGTGTTATGTTTGCCATGCTTCTGTGACAGTGGAGATTGATCGTGGCCGTATTTCTGAACCTGCTTTATGTCGCAACTGCAACACAAACCACAGTATGGTGTTAATTCACAACAGATCACAGTACACTGACAAGCAAATCACTAAGCTACAAGAGTCACCAGGTGATTGCATTATGTGTCATCCATGTCTGATACTCCTAAACTGAGTTGATTTGATTTACCAGTTGCGATTCAACTGGAACGGTGGTAGTATAGAAGTGTTGGTGATTGGACTTGAATCAATCGTATCAATCACATTAAGTACATTCGACATACAGCTATCGATTGGACCAAAAGTATAATCAATTTGCAACAGACTCGAAAGGACACCAATAGGGGTAAAAGACTCTAATCGAACAAATCGATCAAATTGAGTCTGTTCGATATACAGTTATCGATTCAACCAAAGCATGGTCAATTTGCAATAGACTCTAAACGACACTAATAGGGGTTTATGATGTGAGTCACATTGATTGAATCAATCAAATTGACTCCCTTCCACATACCGCTGGTCGATTTGACCAAAACATGCAACGTTATTTCATGGGTGAATTGACACACGCCATTGCTAATTTCCTCTCAAGTTCATCACATGAAGAAATTACAACTTCAACCACTTATCTCATAAAAAAACTCAGACAATGTGCACTGAATTAGCAACCACAGTAGTGACACTACCATGACTGTGACACATTCTTAAAACGTAGCATTACAAGGAACACTTTTATGAGCAAACAAGGTGGTACAACTTTTATAATTTGAAGCCATGAAAAACACGGTGCAACTTGCTTGTATGAAGTTCATTTCAAGGGTGTATGGTAGGGTCGTCATTTCATCG
>NC_090892.1:43353763-43356263 GCF_036669925.1 Montipora capricornis
CCAGACAGTGAATTTGAGTTTTTGTTTAGTTCACAGCTCGAATACCATTATGATAAATTTCGGTATCTGTGGTTTCAAGGCAACTGTCAGCTTGGCGTCGGAAGTTTAATTTATGGAAGCAAAAACAGTCTGGCTGTTGGCACTTGAAGATGAGATTCTGCTGAATTTCTTATAGTCTCTGGTTCCCCAGTCTAGCCTATTTTATTAAGTTCTCACCCACCTGTGGGATGTATTATTTTTTGAACAGTTGAACAAATTGAGGTCATGTTTGATTTATGCTCAGAAGGCTACTTTTATGCTTTTTCTTTCAGTATGTGTACAACCTTGTTCCACGAGGTCAGTATACATCTGGCAAGGGATCCTCAGCTGTAGGTTTGACTGCATATGTCACCAGGGACCCAGAGACAAGGCAGCTGGTCCTGCAAACGTAAATATCAGTTTTTAAGGTTACGATATTTATGTATTGTCAACCAAAGAGCATTAACAGACAACTCACATTTTTGCCTTATGTTATTTTTCCTTATCGGCAGGGGTGCCCTTGTGTTGAGTGACAATGGTATATGCTGCATTGATGAGTTTGACAAGATGAACGACAGTACCAGAGCAGTTCTTCATGAAGTCATGGTAAGCGTTCCCAATCTAAGCATTTGTGTTTGACTTAACCCATTGGCTCCTTAGATGCCCCAGGATGCCTCCAATTGACAAATGAAATCGTCAGGCATTAGACAGCGTAAAATCTGTCAAGTCTCACTCCCAGGAGTCAATCGGTTAATATGCATACAACATTTCCTAATTTTAAAGGGGCAGACCCGGACATCATAAAATTTTTTCGCACTGACACCATTTCAAAGAGGTGTTTTACAGTGCCACTTGTACTCCAAGGGGCTATCCTTTTAATCTTTAATGACCTTTAAATCCCATAAAAACTGATACTATACTGACAAAAAAGATCACTAAGTTACTTGAAATCTTAGCTAACTCAAAGTTTACAGCAAACTGATAAGAGTTAAAAATCAAATTCCAAATCTATACATGACACATGTAAGCATACCTCAATCCCTACTATGCTGAGGTCCATTAATAACAGCAATCCATCCCTTTCTCAGAATATATGATGCAACAAACACAATCTCTTGTAAAGAATGAAATGAAATACTAATAAAAATTTATTGCTTTCAAATAAAAAAGGAATAAAGAGGTATTGATTTCCATGATGGAGTCACACAGTCATGCATTGTGGGGTGCAGAGATGGCGCGTGGGGTGCAGGGATGGCGCAGTGGTGAGAATACTCGCCTCCCACCAATGTGGCCTGGGTTCAATTCCCAGACTCTGTGTCATATATGGGTTGAGTTTGTTGCTCTGCACCGAGAGGTTTTCTCCGGGTACTTCGGTTTCCCTTCTCGTCAAAAACCATCTTTTGACTTGATTTGCTTTCATTGTTAATTTCAGTTTACAGTGTCCCCAATCACATGTAGTGCTCCAGCACTAGAACGACTAGACACTTAAATAAAGTTCCTTGCCTTTTGTTCCTTTCTTTTTGCTTTGGTGGTGACAACATCGGCTGCAATTATCAACCAAAAAGCTGCTTCTTTTGGCATTTCAATTATGTGTCTTTCAAAGCCTCTTTAAGACAATGAAACCCTATGATGGTATTATGACACTCAGTCTTCAGTGATTTCTTTCTCCTCTTTCTAGGAGCAACAAACTCTATCAATTGCGAAAGCTGGCATTATTTGCCAACTGAATGCAAGGACCTCAATTCTGGCAGCTGCAAATCCAGTCAAATCCCAGTGGGATCCTAAAATGACAACAGTAGAAAATATCCAGCTTCCACACACTCTACTTTCCAGGTAAAAAAAATAGAGATTTTTGTCTGAAAATTTAAGTGAGTGAAATTCCAAAGAAAAATCTAAAGTGAGATTGGTTTCAGGTGCAGGCAGAATTTTTTTTCGGGAGGAATCCATGTGTAATGATATGCTGTGTGCAACTTTTACCTGAAGTATAGCTTTCAGTGATTTCAGTACATACATGTAAAAACTGTTTCTACTTTCTTGTTTGAAAAAAATTTTCTATTATGTGGATTTTCATCCTCTTAACCCATTGATTCCCGGGGGTTCCCCATTGAGGAGTAAGATCGTCTGGTGTTAGATAGAGTAAAATTCTGGCCGGTTCAGGCCAGTTTGGGAGTCAAAGGCTTAAAGCAATGTTGAAGGGCAAAATTTAACAGGAAATTCCGTGATAAGTATATGCAGACTGAATTTTAAAGTCAGGAGCCTTATGTCTTTTCCCTTCAGGTTTGATCTAATCTTTTTGATGCTTGATCCACAAGATGAATTTTATGATCGTCGACTGGCAACACATTTAGTATCACTCTACCATCAAACTCAGGAAGAAGAGGAAGAAGAATTTCTTGTGAGTAAAATTAGCATAACCCAATAGTTACAAAAGAGAATCAATGATGGGGAGGAGGCAGTGTGGCCCAGTGTGGCTGTGTGTGTG
>NC_090892.1:43358763-43363763 GCF_036669925.1 Montipora capricornis
AAGGGAGCCGAGGGGAGAATGGTGATTAAGAGAGAGATAAAGTGAAGCTATGATCTTCGCAGTTATGATTGCAATTTTTGTTTCTCTATTACCATTCTCTCCTCGGCACGCTTGCGAGACTTAAGTAGGTGGTTTGACTAACTCAGAAGGGACTCTCTCTCTATCACCATTATAGGGAGCTTAAGCACGCACGTTTTTGAGACGCGGACGGCAACCGGAAGTGAGCTGTTTTCCCTGTTAATTTGTCTTCACACAACCACACTTACTTTGCTCAGTATTTTCTCCGTTTGAGATGATTAGTATAAAAATCGGAGACACCACTGCCCTGGCACGCGAAATATTCTCTTCCGGTTGTCGTTCGCGTCTCAAAAGAGCGCATGCTTAAGCTCCCAATTCTCCGCTCGGCTCGCTTGCAAGACCAAAGCGGGTGGTTCGGCTAACTCAGAAGGGACTCTCTCTCTATCACCATTCTCCCCTCAGCTCTCTTGCAAGACCAAAGCGGGTGGTTCGGCTAACTCAGAAGGGACTCTCTCTATCATCATTCTCCCCTCGGCTTGCTTGCGAGACCAAAGTGGGTGGTTTGACTAACTCAGAAGGGACTGTGAGCAGTCTAATCCCTATATATTAAAACGATATACTGGTAGCTATTAATTTTAGCTTTCCTATTATTTAAGAAAAAATGTAAAGGGTCACTTTGGGCTTCAAAAGCAATAATCAAGAATTAAGTTCATAAAGAAGACTTCTGGGCCCCCATTAGCTTGTGTCCCAGACTGACTGGCAGAGGGTTTGAATAGCTTTGTCTGGCTGCTTGCAAGCAGGCTCCTTCTACAAAACCGGACACATTTAGTTGAAACACTTAGCGAATGGTCTAGAATCAGCCTGTTACAAGATCCCTTTTTAGACCACATCCCCCGCCCCCAAACTCAAGCTAATTCAATGTTGTGTGAGAATTGTTCGGGTGACTGCTAGCAGTTGTGAAAATCAACGTTGAAGGAGAGGGGAACAACAAATTTGACGAGTATTGTAGATATTGCTTTTTGAATGGAAACTTGCAGCTTGGGAAAAATAAAGTTCCATGAATATGAAAGTTGATGTTGTTCACAACTCAAGTTGCTCTCTGTACGTATGTATTTCCATAGTCTCAAGGAATCTCAAAATTTAATTTCCGTTTCATATTAGCCAATTTCCAGAGAACAGTTTGAGGATGCGCTCAAGATTTTGCGAGATGAAGACTTCTTGATTGTGACTGGAAGGACATCCATTCGTCTTATGTAAACAAGACTCCTGGAAAAAGAATGTTAAACTTTTGTTACATTGAAGTGTACATGATTGTTATGCCATGTGCACTATACGTGATTTCACTCTTGTCTTTCTGGGCCCTATAAGCAACTAAGGCAGACTCAATGACAGTGTCTTTGCATCCTGGTGATGGTTGAAATTTTGCAAGGCATTGTAATGAGTTGTAAATTTTGTCAGTAGGACTTTGCTTTTAAACAGTACATAAAACAACTAAAAGGTATTACAGTAAGCTTGTGTGAACTTTCAGAGTAGATAAGATGCCTTGCACTTTGTTTAGCCCAAAAGAAATAAAATTGACACTACTATCATTTAAATTGTGGCCTAATGTTATCATGGAATTTTATATTGTATAGCTTTTAGTTGTCAATAGATACAATTAATTTTTTCAAGGCCCTTTTGATGCATTCTAGTTGTTTACGAGGAAGGGTATGGTTCTGGTGTTCCGATAAGGAGCCGGCTGGGGGACTATGTCCCCCACTCTTTTCCTACGGCGTTGTTTCTCCTGAACCCCTCCTGCTCTACTGCTCGAGGGAGTTATGAGGTCTCCAACTGAAGAAGAACAGGAGTGAGAAAAAAATTAAAGGGCCACATTGTCGCTAGCTCTGACTACAGTATGGTGTCCTTGATCCACGACTTTTCCATATATGATGTTCTATATCCTTGCAAACTAAAATACCACGAAAAACAAACGTGTCCGATGATTTCTTGATTATTCTTCTTTCACATGACGAAATTTTGGCTTTCCTGCTATCGGTGATTTTGCAGAATTCAAGTTTGTTGGCAGGCGTGTTAATTTGTCTTTATAGAAAGCGTCTACTTTTGCGGCTCCGTGACGTACATGGTCATGTTTACTTGCCTTGTATAAAGATAAAACGCAACGGGAACGTGTCTTTTTAAAAAGGAAAGGAACTTTATTTAAGTGTCTAGTCGTTCTAGCGCTGGAGCACTAATTGGGGACACTGTAAACTAAAATTAACAATTAACACAAATCAAGTCAAATTTTGATTTTTGAGGAGAGGGGAAACCGGAGTAACCCGGAGAAAACCTCTCGGTGAAGAGTAGAGAACCAACAAACTCAACCCACGTATGACGCCGGATCTGGGAATCGAACCCGGGCCACATTGGTGGGAGGCGAGGGCTGTGTCGAAAAGTGAGACGGGACTTAGGGACGTGGACTTAGGGAAGTGGGGACTCGCGGACTCGGCGATGCATTTTTACCATTTGTTTAACTTTTCGTCATATTTCACAAAATCATCGTCTGTTGATCGTAACTGCGTTGTGCCCCGGTTTTAAGTTCCTCGTATGTACTATATGAAACAAAGGTGTAGAAAATATATATGGTATATATGGGTTCGTCTCGGTCCATAAACACGCAAAAAGAGAAATTGGCCAATATCCAGCCATCTTGACCGAACAAGCTTGGTCAATATAGGATTTATTATATGGGATAAAGCACTACAAAATGGTCTTTAATCTTGCGGGATCAAACGAGAAATCCCGAGCGGGTAGTAAGCTCATTCTTGCCCGCTCGGGTAGCCAATCACAACGCAAGATTTGGTTCATCTTGCCCGCTCACGGATCCAATCATATAATAAAGTTTATTACTTGTCTTCATAAAAAGGTGACTTTCATTATACTACTATCAAGTTACACAGTGGAGTAATTAAAGTAAAATGAGGGGACAATTTTTTTTTGCCTTAAATCCTTATTTGACATAGGCAACATGAACGAAATGTTGGCATGACTATTTCTCAGATCATTTTACAACGCCACAAGTATATCGAGGCTTGAATATTTAAAAGTACTTCTACTTTCTGCATCCCAACCTTTTCATTTTTAGTTATGGATTTCACTCGTATTTGTCTGTGTCAGGTAACATTTCTTGACTAAAGACGTCATAACGCTTGTTTTTGAGATTGGGGAACGTTTACCCTAAAAAACTTCGACAATGTTTTGCTTGAAACTGCTGAAAACTACCGATAACGTATGATTATACCTAACATTAATGTGGCATCGTTCATTTTTCATTGTGACCTCTATGGACACTTATTACGGAGGTTAACTATCAATAGAGTTATTTCCGTAGAGTTATGACTTAGAGATATAGTTAACGACTGCCAAAATCCTGAATTCAAGATTTTGGACTGCCAAAATCCTGAATTCAGTATTTTGGCAGTCCAAACTCTTGAATTCAGGATTTTGGCAGTCGTTAACTTAACTAACTCTACGACATAACTCTATGAAAATAACTCTAAGAATAGCTGTCCCCCTTATTACGTGATTTGACCTGTTTTTTCTTTAAATTCCATTAAGATGGGGATATGATTAAAAGGCAGAATGATTAAGCCTCGATAGGAGTACTAGAACAAGGTACAAAACACATTGATATCTTGATATAAGATGACTTTTCCATCCTTGTTTCCGATAAAAGATTTAAAGTGTTTTCACCAGTTAAAAATCACGTGACACATCTCAGATGAAACAGCGAGTAGAAAGCTAAGCATGCAGATTTCTAGTTAATGTCGATTGGATAAATGTTTCCTGGTAAAACAAAAATATGCCAATTAATGAGTTTGGTCAAGCCTTAACACACTTGAGTCAAGGGTTACTTAGCTTCTGCCCCGGGGGCGGTACTTTAGGAATTTCAGGGTGGGGGATGTGCCGCTGAGACCCTGGAACCCTTAGCCTATACCAGAGCTGGTTCAGCTGAATTTTGCAACCCTGTACTAGAGTAAACTCCCAAATCCTCCCTATCCTAGAGTAGCTGTTCTTCAGAAACTACTGAGGTCACTAGCACAGTCTAGCCAAAACAAAACCTATACCACAATCGTTTCACTCTCAAAAAAGGATTTATTTATACTTGTTCAGTCTGTTCAGTCTTTTTCTGCAACAACAACACCTTTATTCGCTTTGTACTTAATTACATACATATGCATAAATAGAGAAGGGATAATATATATATATATTTTTGTACTTAAAAGCCTGGAGCTGAAAGAATCCTAAGATTTTCTAGCCAGTTCTCCTTACTCTAGATAAAATCTTCAACCAACTGGTCAGTTCTGTGAAAAATTATACCCTATTCTAGACACAAGCGCTCTGTTAATGTACCCTTTGCTAGAGTAAACTGCATGAAAACCATACCCTTCACAGCGGCACATACCTATGTAGCTCATATATGGCAGTACCCCCTCCCCCTCCCTCCCGGGAAGCTTCTGGCCATGTGATGTCGAACATTTTCGACGATATCAACGGTGACAACCCGAATTCTTCATCAAAGGTAACAAATTGAAAAAGCGCCAGGAAAGATGCAGTCACAATGCCGCCAACAAGGACATTGGCACGGTATTCAAACATCAATTACCGACAAGAAGTCATAAGGCGGCTCAAGTTTTTGTCCAACAACAAACGCTGCAACGTGAAATTTCAGCTGCAGTGTCTGCAATTGGCCATTAGGTCTTCTGCTTTGTTTCACAGTCGAGCTCTGTGACGGGTGGCGAGAATGTCTTTTCGAGAATCCAATTTTTGAATTTCGCTGTGTATTTAGCTGGTAGTTGCAAAGCATACAGATGAACTTTCTTGGGGATGTTCTCCCATTTCTGAAATTCTAGACTTCGAAAATGTGTCGCCGCGTCCCCACTTCATCATGTCCCCATGTCCCCGAGTCCCCACCTCCCCCTCCCACTTTTCGACACAGCCGGAGG
>NC_090892.1:43366263-43383763 GCF_036669925.1 Montipora capricornis
TTTCCTTGGATCCATTCCAGTTTTCTTGAAGAAAGCTTTGAGCTGATCTTTGTGGCGAAGGAGAGGGCGTCCCTCTTGGGTATAACCAGTGGACAGCGGACAGCTCGCAGTTCCGAGTTGCGGGAGACTGAGGGAATACCCGTGGGAAGGACTGTGGGACGCGGGACAAACTGTGAATAGGTAGCCGCTGTGTACTGCGGGCGTATTACCAACGAGCACAAAAAGATGGCGGATCTCGAAGAAATTCTTCTGAAACTACTTATCCCAGATAATACAGTAATACAGCAGGTATTGGACACAGTCTATCAAAACCTCTTAAATTATATACTCGGTAGCTGTATTTACGTGTTATTTTCTTAGGCAACAGCTGAACTCCGGGAAGCATTCAAAAATCCCGCTGTTGTTTCTGGGCTAGTAACTGTTCTTGGTTCGTCTCAAAACCCGCAGGTGAGATAATGCTAGATGCGAGGTGATGTCTTTTGTTCCCCTGACCTCAACAAGTGTGGATTGATTAGATTTGACTCACCAGTTTTGGATTCTTTGCTCAATTATTTATTTTAGGTGAAGTGATTAATTGTTGTTCTATTTTAATTTTAATGATATGGGTCACGCTATAATCCCGAGGTCAATAATTATTGCAAAAAGTTTGACTGACAAATGTCGATTAGTTCTTACAATTACTTTCTTTGAGTAAGTATGCTGTTACCTCGACAATTTTTGTTGAAGGCATCGCTCGCATTTTGCATTTTGCCATTTGAATTATTCGAATTTATCGTACACACCGTAGGTCGATATTGCGTAAGTAAGTAAATAAGAACCTTTATTTGACTTCGAATTACAGATAGCAACCAATTATGCTAATATTGCGTACACCTTCGAATTCATTAGACAGGGGACGGCCCATTCAATTTTTCATTGGCCCTGTTTTTTCACGAGCGGTTTTTCTGGTCGCTTAGCGAGTGACAACCGAAAATCCCGGGAAAACAGTTCCTTTCCCAACTTTCTTAAAGTTAAGCGAGTCGGCAAATTTAAGCGGCAAGATTTCCGCACAGGTCCCTACCTCATTATGCACACACTCCTTTGTTTCGAGAAAACAATGGCGACTGACAATAGACGTCCTTTGGGACTGTGGCGCTTTGTTCTTTCTTTTTAGAGGTTTTTTTTCTAAGTCCATATGGACTTTAAAAAAGCCTGTCGAACTTCTGTCTGAAATACGGAAAATCGAACAGTTTTTCCTGCAATTTCGGCACTTTTCCTGCAATTTTACCCATTTTTCAGTTTCAGAATAAGCGCAAGAAGTGGAGTTTCAAGCAATCGTTGTAATAGGGTTCAGATTCGCAAACATAACAAACAAACCGAATAAAAGTACTGTCATAAGAAATTTAATGGCTACCTGCTCTTTTTAGTGTGAAATTGTTCTTCCTGTCTGCTTAAAAATTTGCCGAGACACTGCAAAGTGAATAGTTTCTTCCTTTCCTGTATTCAGGATCACGAACGGTGCATTTAGTGGGATATTCTTATTTATCGCTCTTTGTAGAGATCGGCAATATGCTCAATGATACTTCCAAGTAAATAACTTTGGTAGAGATCCATGGATGTTCCCGTACGAGGCATACTTCGTTTCACTCCCCATCTTGTCTTTTCAATGCCCTTCTGTGGGCTCGTTTGTCTGGGTCGACGAAGTTTAGGCGATGGTTAACTGTGAGATTATGTTAGCCCTTGTCTTGTAGGCAGTTGTAAACTTTCTGGCCACAGGTAGCTAGGGCTAATATTTTTTCAAGGAAAGTTTATGGTCAGGAAATTAATATGTGTTCTGGCGGATTGAAGGCTATCCATTGCAGTTTTTCCTTGAGCATCGCGAAACAGATCCGAAGGGATAGAAAGAGGAAAGCTGGGACAAAAACGAGTAACCATGTGGGCAATGAAGGGAAAGAAGAGAGAGAGGGAGGGAGAGAAAAAATGAGATCCGTTTTTAGTCATCCCGTAAGTACAAATTACCCATGTATATATTCGGTTCTCTTGGGTATACGTATTGTTCTACAAAACAATAGCACAAATGAATAATTAATTGTTCTGCATGCATAATGAAGTAGGGACCTGTACGGAAATCATTCCATTTCAGCCATCAAACCAGGAAACTTGAGCGAGCTGGCAATTACTTTCGGCCAATGAGGAGTCGCTTGTGGTTGTTCAAATCGGAAATACAACAAGCGTGCTATTTTTATTATTTTTATTATTGTATTGGCACATGCTCTCTCCTCATTCAATCTTACCCTTGAAAACACGTATCATTTTTAAGTCTCTCAACGAAGTCTGCAAACAAACTACTTTCAGGAATAGGGAACTTACCCAACAGGATGGCTGGAAGACTCAGGACGGCAGAATGACGAAAATATGTTGCATAAGATTGGGAATGCACAGTCTCGCGCGACATTTTTTCATCATTCTGGGGTCCTGAGTCTTCCAGTGGTCCCATTGTGTAATCTCCCTAATGTTAAGCGAGACAACGGCTGTCATGAAAACATGGCCAGTGGAAAGTGGTTGGGCAAGGGCAAAAAAAAACAGTACAAAAACACTTTGAAGCAAGCAAGAAGAAATTGCTTATCCCCCTCCCATTAAAAAAAATAACTAAATGTGCTGTATACATTATGAAAATCAAGCTTTAAGATTGTGACTCATTGATGATGGCTTTCAATTGGCTTTTAACAAATAATTTTTGGGTAGCATTCTGCAGAAACCCACCTTTTCACACTTTAAAGGTTCAAAGGTTATTAGTATGAGGAAAAGAATACTATTCTGCCAAAGTAAAAACCCAGTCTAAGTGAAGATTTCTTGCCTTCGAGAACTACTGGTGGTTATTATGATACTCAGTCCTCTTCCCTTTCAAACGATCTGGTTTTCTTTTTTAAGTGTCTTAAAAATGTATGTAAATTAAATATTTTAGATTATGTTTCTTTTCATTCTTGTACTAAACCGCTTAGAAATGTTGACCATTTAACGTTTGATGTTCCTTTCAGCAGGACTGACGTCTTTAAGAATTCGTTTTTTGTTCGAATCTGTCATCTGTGGAACAATTTACCTCTTGGTATAAGAGAATCAAATACCTTGTTAATTTTTCGTAAGAATTTGATAGCTTTTTATTATGATAAGTTTAATGTTAATTTCTTTTAACTTTCATTGTATTTTTACCCAATCTTTGTTATATTCATAGTAATTTTTAAGATAATTGTATTACTTAATTAATTTTACAGATTTCTATATAACGTAATGATAGGTGGCTTATTTTTAAGGAGTCTGGTACTCTGTTTTAAGCTTACCTCAGATTGAGCGTTTTTTTGTAAATCTGAAAGTTTGATTAAATTAAATTAAAAAAAATAGAAAATAAAAAATGACTTTTTCTTAACAAATATTGGAATTTCAAAATCTTTGACTCCTAACCATTCATTTAGCTCCAAATACCTCATTCCTTAAAAGAAAAGAAATCCTAAATATTATTTGAAATACAGAATTGTGAAATGTTTAAATGGAAGACCTGTCTTTATGTGTTTTAGGTGAGACAGTATGCAGCAGTTTTGTTGAGGAGAAGGATCGTCAAACAATGGACAAAACTGAGTCCTGAAGTTCATACCATGTAAATGTCAATAATTACTTAGCTGACCACTCCCTACCAGGGCCTTTCAGGGTCAATGAAATGTAATGATTCAGCAGAACAACTTTTGTAAGAATCCCAACTAGCCAGATTCAAATTAAACCAGTTTGCTATTTTTATTAAGCACGGCTGGGCAGTTGAACCGGGAACAACTTCAGCCATTTGTCGGATCTCGAGGTGTTAATGCCTTGACCAATCAGCTGCTCTGTCTCCATTGATTGGTGACCTACATGTATTTAAATGGGTAATAATAAAAATTGACAGAATTAAGGTAGAAGGGAAACCAGTTAGCTATTTACCAGACAAGTGCACATGGTGTGGTTCAAATTTGTTCTTGGATTAAACTTTTCAAGCTAGTTTGATTTTGATTTTCCTTTGTGTAAGATTCATCATCATAATGTGAATCAAAGGAAATTCAAACAATTGAACTGGTTTAAAGAACCTCGAACCAGGAAAAAATTTGAACCACTACACATACAACTATGTACACATTTAAATCATAGCCTCCTACATGTAGAACAGCTAAAGCCAGCATCAAGAGTGTGACATGAATGGAGAACCCAAGGATTTTTAGTTGGGTTACCTGAGTGCACACAACCACTGCCCCGACACTTGTCAATAAACTGTACACTAATACTAAATGCACTTTTACTGCATACATGTGGCAGAAGAGCTGAGTACCTTTTGAAGTAAACATAATTTCTTTGTAAATATTGTAGGGTAAGAGAGTCTCTTTTACAAGTGTTGCTTCAAGAACCTGAGTAAGCATTGGATATTATAAAGAGGATAATACATGGCTGCAGGGGGATACGAATTTTATCTTTAAGTGCTGATTGTATCTCTCACGAATGAGTGCGAGATACTGTAAGCATGAGAAGATAAAATTCGTACTTCCATGTGGCCATGCAATGCTCTGTTTACATGTATTATATAGATACTGATGAAATATCGGAATTGAAAACAACTTGTTATAATAATTATTTTTGAAATGGCAAAAGAGTGGTCATTAGCCGCTAAAACATGCATGTTGTGTAAGATGAAACTAGATATTAAAGTTAGAAAAAACAAATCGTGAAAATGTCCAATGGAGTCACAAAAATGTAGACTAAAAATATTCATTATATTACAGCACAAAAGTACATGTATCTTACAAGGAAGGGGAAGCTTGCTTTTTATTGGCTAATCTTATTAGTTACCATGACAATGCCTACATCCTCACATGTGAAAGATAAAATCAATATCTTCACTGCATGCAGTGAAGATGTGATTTTTTAGAAAAAGGAAAATCCTAGTATTTCACCAGTATCTACATGTATATACCGGTAACAATATGTTTTCCTTTGTTTTTATCATCGTTGTCATAATCCTCATCATCATGAAAACATTTAATTTATTGTTGTTATTTAAAGATGATAACTATATATGAAATTCATTTAAATACATGTATTAAACTTGGTGTTTGGCTTCCCACAAAAGTTTTTATTGCTTCATCTTTTGTAGGCCTGCTGTCAGGAACTCTGCAGCACAAGTAGTAAGTGTCTTTTTTTTGTTTTTTTCCCCTTAATATCATCAACATTTCATTTTGTGTTCCATTATCTACACACATCCTTATAATTTGATTTGGGTAGATGAGATAGTGCTGATCTCACAAAATGGCTGTTATTAATTTGAAATTTCACTCCTGAAGGTGCAAAATAATAAATGTCTCAGACTCTCATATGTCTGTAGAGTTATGGATGTATGGCTGGAATAGAGACCAGCTGTTGATGTACACCACATACAGTTGGTTGAGCATCAGACTGCCATGCGGGAGGTCATGAGTTCGACTCAGGCTGGACCAACACTCAGGGTCTTAAAATGACTGAGGAGAAAGTGCTGCCTTTTTAATTGGACCAGCAGATGGTTAGATTTTCAAGTCTTCTCTGGTACGGACTATACACCATATGCCCCTTCTCACAAATATCTTCCGGGACATTAAAGAACCCACACAGTATTCGGGATTAGAGTAGGGGATGAAGTTCCTGTTGTTGTGGCTGTGAGTGTATGGGTGGGTGGGTAATAGCAAGTCCATATCAGCTGGATACTGTAGCTTCCAAGACTTCTACCTGCTGAAGCAAATTAATAACAAACAACCAAACAAATGTACATTTGACCTGTACAGGAAATTGGAAATACAACTTAAATCAGATTCTTCTATACATGTGCGTGTACGCTTACGCACAATCATATAGATGTCTTGTTTTGAAAACCCACAGTAATTTTGTATTTAAAGCTGGTCATAGTCGCAGTGATTCCAATTTTTAACCAGATAAACATGCACACAGGAAGGCTGAAAAGACAGAATGATTGTACAGTTAAAATTGCACTGCCACATGTTTTCAAACTTTCAAGACCTTGGTTGAATAGACGAGTATCATTATTACCGGTATTATTATTTTTATTAGGTTAGTGTGATGGCTAAGCATGACTTACCTGCAAATCAGTGGCCAGAACTATTTCTTTTTCTTCAAGAACATGTCAAGTCACAACAGCCACTACAGAGAGAGGTTAGTCGCAGATGAAACTTATTTTGGTGGCTTATTTGTGTCCTGTTTAAGCCTACCTCAGATTATTATTATTATTATTATTATTATTATTATTATTATTATTTTTGTAATCTGAAAATTGATTAAAGTTCAAGTTATATGTTGAATAGAGTTCTTGTTTTGGGCTTAATTTTATTTACATTTTTTTGGTAGACAGTGACTGCAGCTTAAAGCTAATTTTGATTGAAAGAATATATGAAAATTTCATATAATCATTTTGAACTGCGGAGTATGTGGGTCTCATTAAAGTGATCAATTGTCGCATTTATGAAGCAGCTTGGGGAGTTGCAAAAGTCACCTGAAAAAACCCAGCCTTGAACGGGACTCTACCGTCTGAGCTATCAAGCTATCTGGGAGATGGTCACTTGTTACATAACGTTACTACAGGTGGATTTTTTCGGACTACTTTTGCAACGGCTCAAGTAGCTTCAACTGAACAATTTTTTTTGCAATTACATTCAAGTTAAGCAGCTACAGCTGTATTCATATTTGGTCTTTTGCTTTCACAAATACCACAATCTTTGCAAAATCCAAAAGTTGTTGAGACACCAACCTGAAAGAAGGCATTTTACTCTGTTCGAAATACATAAGTGATTAAGGCTACCCTTATATCTCTTCTTCCCTGTTCTGTTGTATCTTTCTCCAAAAAGAGTGTGTATAGCAGATATGGAAAAAGGATGAACAAGAGATTCAAGTGTCCCTTTACTTTTGAGGAAAATTCCAAATCATCAAATCAAGACGTTAACTAAGGAGCCACCACATCTTCTATCTTCTGCTGGCCTTGTATGTTACACGAAATGTTAAAGATTAATTTTCTTTCATTTCAGATGGGCATGTTTCTTCTAAGCTCTATCACAGAATCAGCAAATGAGCAGTTAAGACCACACTTCCCATCACTCTTCCAGCTTTTTTCCAGTACTTTAGAAGACAAGGAAAGTAAGCTGGTTCCATTTTATACTATAAGGTGAGAGTTTCATCCATTTTATGCATTTGTATATTATCCCATTGACTTTTTTGGGCATCAATTTTTTTCTTTTGTTAATATAATTATTGCAGCCAATTTTTTTTGGTAAAACATGTGCATTAATTAATTAACCCAATACCTCAAGCTTGCAAACATCTGAACCTGAATTATCCCAAATCATAACGCTCACAAACACAAATGCGAAGGAAATGAATAATAAATAGGAAGCTTGAGTTTTTACTATCTGAATGAATGTTTGAGTAATGTAAACAATCTTCACACCAGTAAGTCGTAGCAATAAATTGGGTTAACCAGGAACCACTTAAAGAAATGTTGTTGGCTTCCCAAATTGACTTTATTTAACAAAAGAATGACAAAACAAATCTTTTTCTGACGTTTAAATCTGTGGCCACCTATTAATAATTTGCCAGAAAGAACACGACTAAAACCTCCTGTCATCTTTATGAAAACTGCTTGCATATCAAATTTCAACCCACATATGCAACTTAGTTAATATTTACGTGTACACAACACGCTGAATCTACAAAGGCAGAAAAATCTCACAAAAGCCTTTTCCAGCCAAAACTCTTATTGAAACAAACAACTTATTTACTATTAGAGGCAAAAAACACACCTTCCTATTTCATTCTGTGCATGCAAAGGAGCAAGACTCTCCATGTCAAAAACCCATGATATGCAACTGAATAAATTCCTTACTGGAGTTCAAGATCAAACCGTTTTCTGAAGAACCTTTTCCTTGATTGATGATGCAAAAAATGGACAACAAGGTTTCTCTCAAATTTAATTCCTGACTAACAAGAATGAGTCAAATTTCCAGTTGTTTGTGTACTTGAAGACTGTGCAGAGTTGACTACAAATTTAAGTAAAATTAGAAATAGCCAGGCAACAGAGATCCGACTGTTTTCGATTCCTTCTCTGAGTTTGTTAAACCCATATCCAACCAGAAAAAGTTACCGGAGAATTTAGCACAGTAAAATATTAGAAATACAGCTCACTTTGATATCAGACGGCGAAAGATACGATTGTTGTCAAGGCTGCTGCCTAAGAAACTTTTTCCAGAGCCCTTCCGGCTTCCAACATAAAAAGTCCAAATCATTTTCTCAAGAGCCCAGAATTAATTAATTAAAAGTGAGGATGAATCACCTTGTGATAAGTTAGGCGCCTGTTCGGGCTACTCATTCAGAAATTTGATCGCCTGCACTCGCAAATAAGGCGCCCCAGGCAGCTGGGCGACCGTTAGGCAGCAGCCTTGGTTGTCGAAGTCCATCATTATTCATCACTTTTAAGATTTCAGGTATTCATTTTTCACTGCTTGTGTTTTTTATCAAATTGACGTCCTATTCTTGAGCTCCATAAGAGTATATTTTGTTTCAAGACCCAATAAAACACCATTCGCTTTACATCGGCTTTGCTGCCATTGCATTCTTGCACTGTGTCCACCGGATAAAATCTACGGGAATCTACGCATTTCTACTACCCCCTGAATTCTACCAAAGATATGCGCAGAAGGCTCTAGGCACAAAGACAATACTCAGCTGGGGAGTGACTGGAACAACGTTTCCATTTTGAAGAGTGGGGTTCATTTTTGTTGTAAATTGTAATACACTTTATTTATGTGTTGTTGTTTGCTTGCTTGAATTGTCTACTGTCTCCACATGATGGTGTTTTCTGTATAATCTATAGAGCACTGACATGCCTCATTGAGTGTGTTGGAACTGACGAAATAGTAAGCATTAAAATAATCATAAATTTTGAGTCTTTTACTTTACATGTATCTTTAATTTACTGTTGGTTGTAGATACAGTGTATTAATTTGTTGGTTTATGTTGAAATTTTGTTTTAAATTTAGCCTTTGGTACGACCACTGATACCAAAAGTTGTGGGATTCATCAATCAAATCAGAGATTTAGATGAGGTAGTGCACATCTGCAGTAAAAATGTCAATTATCTTAGTTATTTTGACCCTTTTTTTTACAGAAAATACCCTTCTTCCCTAAACTTTTCTTTATGTTTGCAGAGAAACTTTTAGTACTGTAAAAATGGGATCTAAGTTCTGTAGTGCTACAGGTCTTATCACTAGCACCTGTCAAAAGGTCCAGCCTTAAAAACTCCATTTTCAATTTGTCAATGTCATCAACAGCTCTCTTGGATGTGCTGTACATGTATTTCACTGCTGCCAAATTGCACTGAGAGCTTGATTTCACAGCAAGCCTATGGCAGTATAAACTGTATCTAGTCTTTGGTCCCTCAACTTTTTTTTTTTTTTTTTCAATGAAAGTGAATTTGAACAGCATCATCTTTTTTCCCCTTAACTTGCCAGGATAAAGCTTGTGATGCAATGGAAATATTTGATGAGTTAATTGAATCTGAAGTCAGCATTGTTGCTCCACATTTGAAAGCTTTGGTAGAGTTCTGTCTTCAGGTTTGTCACAGCACATGCACATTTTGTCAAGTTCAAATTAACTTGAGTAATATCACAGCGGTCATTTTAATAAATTGTTATTAACACCTGTCAGATTGTTTCCGGACTCTAAATTTTTCGTTTATTACACAAGTTTGACCGTCAAAGTTGTGTATTAAACAACTTTGACGGTCAAACTTGTGTAATACACAACTTTGATGGTCAAACTTGTGTATTACACAACTTTGACCGTCACTTTTGGCGGTCAAAGTTGTGTAATACACAAGTTTGACCGTCAAAGTTGTGTATTACACAAGTTTGACCGTCAAAGTTGTTTAATACACAACTTTGACGGTCAAACTTGTGTAATAAACGAAAAATTTAGAGTCCGGAAACAATCTGACAGGTGTTTATTCCTTTTCCTCACAGATTCATTTGCAATACCCACTTCTTATAGTGTACATTGTATATTCACTGCTTAATGATAGCAATTTAAAGAAAACGACAAAACTTTTGAAATTACAAGACATGTTTCGACAGAAACTTCTGTCATCCTCAGTTGATTAATGTACAAAGCGTTAAGTTGAATTTATAAGTCGGAAAAAGTGCTAATTATGCCAGTAACAACGGAATGTAAATAAAACGTGACAATGTGAGAATTAAAGGACAGTTTTAGATTTACGTGATGCAGTTGTTGATTAAGAGATAGTTGTTGTCTTTGAATATGAAAAGCCTCTTTTATCTTGAGTTGAAAAGTCGTAGAGGCGTGATCTAAAATATGGAAACATTCCCCTGAAGACAGGGCGCGACATTTTGTTCGGAATTCTGTAGGTTGTTACCAAAACTTCTTAGCAGCACGAAGTAAGATATCGCTTTGATGATCCATACGATGTTTTTGAAATTCATATTTAATCAATACATGTTTCGGATGAAACATCATCCATCGTCAGTTGACAAATGAGAAATAAACTAAAGTTGAGCAATAAATAGTGTAACAAAGTGAGATATAACATGAATAATTAAGGATGAAGGCGAGAACAGAATAAAAACACCCAACCACGAAACAAAACTAAGTGCTCACGCACGCGTTTGGAAAAATGCTGGGTTGTTTTGCCAACATAACAGGCAATACAGCCCGCACATACAAACTTATAAACCACACGTGAACGAAGCCCGCCAGGGATAGGGTCTTTCACACCAAGCAAGTTGCCTATCTTAAAGGAGGAAAAAACTAGTTTGATGTCCAAATTATTGCAGTAGCGCTTGATAAAGTGATGGATCTTTTTCTGAGTTCTGACAGAAAAATGACCTATGTAAGGTAGCTTAAAATAAAATATGCAGTAGGCGAAGTGGGAAGGGAACCCTGGGGACAATGATTACTTAGGGTCCCAGTAATATAATGTTTTACAGCCCTTTCAATTAAATGGGCAGGGAAAAGATTCTTTTTTAGGATTTCCATAAGCTTAGTTATGTCCTCGTGTAGCCCCAACCAGGTGTTGTTGATCTTATATGCCCTATCAATAAGAGTTCTGATGAGACCCACTTTGTAAGAGTACGAAGTGAAACTGAAATAATTAGTTCATAACCCAGTAAAGGTTTTCTTACGGTAAACTCTAGTTAGAAAAGAAATGGGATCATTATTATCAACTAAAACATCTAAAAAGGATAATTTGTAATGAGCTTCTTTTTCCATAGTGAACCTAATGTTTGGGTGTCTAGAGTTGATGTAATTGAAAAATATAATGGCATCATGTTCCGAGTGAAATAAAGAAAAAGTGTCGTCAACATATTGGCGGTAAAATAACATTTCAGAGCCTTGAAAATTTTCTAGCCATAGGTTTTCATGATGCCCCATAAAAAGATTGGCTAGAACGGGGAGACCCCAAGGCTACACCATCAATTTGGTCATAGAAAGAGCCATTAAATAAGAAATGAGTCTGGGCGGTAGCTATAGTAAAAAGGCTTCTAAGTTCAGGTTCACTTAACTTAAGGTCAGGATTGCCCTTGGACTGCTAGGTCAACGCACTCCTCAAGGGGTCTGTTGGTAAAGAGACTTTCCACATCAAAAGAGACCATAAACTTACCAAACATGGATAACGATTGGATGTCCTGTACAAAAGTGAAAGTGTCAGTAGCACAATGTTCGGTTG
Organism: Montipora capricornis; assembly: GCF_036669925.1. NCBI lineage: Eukaryota > Metazoa > Cnidaria > Anthozoa > Scleractinia > Acroporidae > Montipora > Montipora capricornis. The sequence continues at coordinate 43,378,034 of NC_090892.1, forward strand.
GAATGTGCGGTGATAAAAGATTACAAAGATATTTAGCCAAGTTATAATTGTATGTTCCAATAGAAGACACGATGGGGCGAAATGGCAGAGTAGAGTTGGGTCCACGATCCTTGTGCATTTTGAGGAGGCCGTAAATTCTTGCTGGTTGGGAGCCTTTGGGATAGATGTTCTTGTACACAACGTTATCAAGATGGCCATCTTTCTTAAATTTTTGGAGCAGACGTTGCAGTCTGCCTTCTCTAAGTAAGGTGGGGTCTTCTTTGATAAATGATAGAGGTGTCATTGATGATTTTAAGGATGCGCTTGGGGATGGCACTTCTCAAGAGCTGCTTTCGGATGGTAATGGTGTCGCGTTGTTTGGTGTTGGAAAGATTGAAGCTAAGAAATTTGGGAAAAACGTTAAAAGATTGACAGTTGTGTAAGAAGTCTTGTAATTTCAAAAGTTTTGTCGTTTTCTATAAATTTCTGACTTGCCTGCTGATATCAAGATCCTTAATGATAGCAGTAATTAATTTTAATCTAAGGATAGAGATAGAGCGAAGAAGGAAAGAGGAGAGGTCATCTCTTAATATCTACTTAATCATCTTTACTCTATACTTTTGAAATATTTTCTGATGAAAATATTAATATTGAGGAAGGATCAATTTTTTTTATTAATTTTGTTGTTTAAAGGTACCCGGTACATACCTCTATGGTCAATGGTATCTTTTTCACTGCAATAAATGCAACTTATGTCTATGTTAATCCCATACCTAGAAAGTTTTTAAAGAAAATAAGAAAATATGAAAAAAGGCCAAATCCTAGAACCTGAACCTTACAGTCAGAGATATTACAGACTGCAACTTAAGGTGCCTCGAAATAGTTTCAGTCTCCTTTTTTCAAACATAAACATAAAATTATTCTGTCCTTAGATACAGTTAGGGTAATCATATCAAGATGAAATTTGGCCAGGGTATTAAGTATCCATCATAGATTTCTCAAATCGCATTTTCTTTCAAAATAATGTTACCATGGCAATGATATAAGGCACTTTTTTGGGCCTTAAAATCAAGATAATTTATATTATCTTTTTTTGAAAAAACGGGATGGTGAAATCTTCCCATTAAGGTAGCAGCTTTTAGAATTGCGTGTGTGGATTACGTGTGCATGCGTGTGCTCAGCTACAAACCCTTTCAAACCTCCTTAAGTCCCGCTAATTATGTTGAGCGTTATTTTCCGCGACGTTAATAAAGTGCTGTACCGTTTGGCCTTTTACAGTTGTTTACTCAAAGTACTGGCAACTTTAATTCTTCCAGTTGTAAGTCAGGTGACTCACATTACAGTTAAATAGCAGTGGTCTTTTTCTCTGCTGCTGTTAAAAAAAGAGTGTCTCATTTTGGAAAGCATCATAGTCAATTTGTTCATCTCTTTCACCTTTACTTTTACAGTACAAATACCTTCACTTTTAAATTTGAATTTCAGATTGCCAGCAACAGTTCTTATGGAAATAACTTAAGAATAAAAGCACTTCACTTTGTTAGCTGGTTAGCAAGAGTAAAACCTAAGGTAACAATTATTTTCTCTATGTACTTCTTGGTCATTGGTGCAGCGCTGGCGCAATGGTGAGAGCACTCACCTCTCACCAATTTGGTCCAGATTCAATTCTCAGTCACATGTGGCTTATGTTTGTCGGTTCTCTACTACGAAAACCACTGATCTGTGGAATGGGCGGGAATTTATGTGTCTCTGCCCTGCCCACTTTCACTTGTAGATAGTTCAAATTCTTAAGATGTATTAGCAGAACTGAGCGCATATTGAAGGCTCTATAATCATGGAAAAGCTCTCGGAGAAGACTTGGGAGTAAAGGTTACATAGGACGATGGAAAAGGGGGAGACTTCATCACAGGTTTCTTCGTGGAAAGTTTTTCTGATTGCTATAGAAAACAGAGGTACATTTTGAAAACATGTTTTTTCATTAGTACACCTTACATGTAAGCCCATGGAAAAGGAATTTCATCAAAATGCTTAACGAAAGTAGGCGGGGCAATAACTCGGTTTTTATCTGGGTACTCTGGTTTTCCCCTCTCCTCAAAGAAACCAACCTGTGATTTGATATAAAGTTTTAGTTGATTTGACTTGATTTCTATACAGTGTCCCCAATTAGTGCCCCAGAACTAAATAAAGTTCATTATCATCATCATTATAATTATTATTGTTATTATTATTGGTTTTTATTGCGAGTTCCTATGTCAATTTATCACATGCAAAAACTATTGGAAAAATGCCCGTATGAGGGCCGTATGCATTAGCGCAAGCAGGGCCGGAAAAAAGCTGTATGGCCTACTAGGAATACGTACTGTTCCGTGCGATGCAGTTTGAGGGGATTTCGTTCCTTTTAAACATCCAAGTAATTTACAGCCAGAAAAGCAAATGCAAACAACATATTAGATACATTTTCTGTGCATATTTTTGTTTTTTATTTTGTCCTAACTTCGTCTTCTGAGTGCTCTTAAATAGCCCATATGATAAATTGCTTATTGACTGAGTTTAGGTCGGGCCAGACAGGAAAACATTTGGCCCTCGGTCGTGGCGCATGGACCTCGCTACGCTCGGTCTGTGCGCCATTACCTTGAGTAAAATATTTTCCTGTCCCGCCCTCCTACTCAGTCAGTAATTACAGTGTGTACATAGAACCATTTTCCATCATCTGTATTCTCAATCACAGGCACTTGTGAAGAATAAACTTTTGATCCCAACGTTGTCAGTTGTGTTCCCATTGATGGCATCACCACCAAATGAAGATGATGATGAAGAAGATGAAGAAGATGATGACAATGATTTAGAGGATGGAACAGAAGCAAGCAGGCCTTGTGCTGCAGCCTCACAGGTCAGATACTGAAGAGAAGACACAACTTCTTTGTATCATTACTTTTATCGGGTGTACTCAGGTTAGGTGTGTCCATTCATGTGCCCCAGAAAAAGCCTTTTCGAGGGGAAATGCCTGTTGTCCAATCACTTTTTTCATTGCACTTACAACATGTTGTGCCTAATTCAAGAGCTAAAACATTGGGTTTTTTTTTTCATATTCACTGACTGTAGTTGTTATTTTTGCTTAGGTTCTAGATGTTCTTGCTCTTCATTTTCCACCGGAGTCTGTTATTCCACCTTTGGTAAGGAAAACATGCAACCCACCAGATATCTGATTAACTACATTTGTACATGTGGCATACAGAATTCAAAAACCAAACAATCACTTCCCTTCTTTAAATTTAGAAAACTTGTGTGTGAATTGCAAAATTTCAATTCATTTATTTCTAGCAGATGTTTGATTATGAGCATAAAGTTTTATATTGAACTTTAATGATTTGCCATTTCTTATTTCAAACTGTTGAGAATGCTGAGTCAAGGAAAGTAACATCAATTACTCAGTCACGAATACACTAATGATAAATTGTACAAGATTGGTTACATTGAAAACTTTTATTTCTCTTTCTGTATCCATGAGAAGGAAACTTTATAAAATCTTCTGTTTCATTGCCCTCATTCAAATAAGTTTTGGAAAGCCTTTGAAATATATATTTTCCAGTTAACAACTTGGATTCAACAGATAAGTTGCAACCTACAGGATGTTATTCTTGGAGTCATCTCCTCAATACAACCTACATTAAATTATTTGATAATCATAGGCCAATTGTATCTGAGGGATTGCAGAAGGAATGGAGTTCTTCCCAATTTAACTTGCTTTCGAGCAAAAGTGAACTTCAAGATACAAACAGAAAAGTACATAAGTGCCAGGAACAAAACGATTCACAAGTTTTATGACAAAAGGAAATAATTTTTTTTTTCTAGACAGTAGTTAAAGTAATGTATCGTAGGTCGAAGTTTTTAAAGTAGTTTATTAATAATTAGTGTGTCTCTGTAAAAAGAGTGCTCTATAATAGGTGTTGTTGTATGTAGGTTAATTTTTTTCCATAAGTCTGTATGTATTGTTGTACCTTGCATAAATTTAAATAAAAATAAAAATTTAAAATTTTAAAATTTAAAAATATGCAAGTGACTTACACCTGTAGCATGCAGCACTAAAATTGCAAGCCTTCAGACTATTAAACTTGTGTATTGCATTGTTGTGCAATGCAATACACAAGTGGGGTAGTACAGTGGATACAATACACAAGGAAGGGTGGGAGGGGGGGGGGAGTGTAGTGGATATTGTTAGCAGACCACATTCCAGTGCTCCAGGGTTTGAATCCCAGCATATTCACTCCAAAGTTTACACAGCTTTTAATCCATTTGAGGTCAGTAAAATGAGTATAAGTTACTGTTTTAATGTATTATTACTGGCGACAAGTTGTACATTGGACAGGATTGGCGTGGCTCCCCCTCCCCTCCCTCGACATCTTTCGAATTTCACTCACGAGGTCTTGGTATTTCTCTACTTTTTTGTCTTCTATTATTATTATTATTATTATTATTATTATTATTATTATTATTATTATTATTATTATCATTACCATCATCATCATCATCATATTGATAACAACTAAATATTACTCACTAAAAAGGTTAAGCATTTAGTTATGTTACATTTAATCAATTTGACAGATGCAGTTTGTTATGCCAGCTCTTAACAATGAAGATCCTTACAAAAGAAAAGCAGCACTTATAGCTCTGGCAATACTGGCTGAGGGATGTGCTGACTACATTCGAAACAGGTTTGCCCCTTTTAAGCTAAAGGTGGTGGAACCCTTTTTTAAAGAACCTACTTTCTACAAACATGAGTTTCAGATGAGTTGAAGAGTGTTCCTTGAAAGGATTGCTGAGGAGATTAACTCCCTTTGACACCAGTTATGCTGATTCCACTATAATACATAGGCCATCTCTATGTTGCTGTTTGCCTCTGGTTCAAAACGAGTCTTGGTGCTAAACCATTCAAATGATAATGAGTTTGATTTGCATGAAAATACATCACTCATTCCCATTTGAATGATATGTTGTGCACCAGGACTCGCTTTGAAACTGAGGCACACAGCAACTCGGAAATGGGATATTATAAAACTGTGATGTGGTTTTTATGATTTTTTTTTGCAGCCACACACCTTTCACAGATTTTCTTTTACACAAGATCAGTAATAATTTATTACTGTTTTTTTGTATGTTTAATAACAGATATCTTGAAGCTGCCTTACAGACCATTTGTAGAGGTGCTGTAATGTTCTGCTGTTTGTACATCTCTGTTTGTAACACTCGCTCATCATTCATGCAAAATCTACACACTACTTCAACATTATACTGTAAGATAATTTGTATTTACTGTGTTATGTAATTACTACTATTATTGATATTATTTTTAGGTCTGTCAGATGAAAACCCTCTGGTTCAAAATGCTGCCCTATTTGCATTGGGTCAGTACTCAGAGTTCTTGCAGGTGACTCAGTTTATACATAACGCAAAACACAGCCTTGTCAAATATCTAGTATAGCAAGCTATTCTCATTTCTTGGGAGTTGACATGTTCCCATGTGCGATGCAAGTGCAAGTGCCATCAAAATGCAACCAACATTCACACAGTCACATAAAACACAAACACAACAAAGATAAGACAGGCTCAGTCATTCAAACTCTTTATCCAAGATGATGCATCCTATTTAGCTTATGTCATTGTGTCATCTTGTGCTTGCATTTGCTTTTGCAATTTGCTAAGAAAATAAGAGAACCTTTTCAGCAATGGCCTGGTAGAACACTTGGGTTGTTC
>NC_090892.1:43388763-43393763 GCF_036669925.1 Montipora capricornis
ACGGTCTCCCTCCTCCAATGGGACACTGGATTTAATTAATGTGAATGCTTTGGGTTTAAATCCAACCTTGAACCACCAATATTGTCATCAATGGTTCCAAATCTGACTCTATTACTCTTTTTAAATACTCTTGTGTCTAGAAATGCAAATATTTAGATGCACGCCAAAATTTGATGTCCAACATGAAATTAATGTCCAATCAAGTGGAAGCATTTCCTACCTATTTTCAACATTAAGGAAACTTCTAGGGTTAGCGTTCGTACTTTTAGGTAAGGGTAAATCCAGCTTTTTATCATCCCTTGACAAGCAGAGTCAAGGAGGCACTTTGTAACATTAATTGTCTGTATTTCTTGATGCTTATTAAAATCGGGGTGCAAGTAATAATTTTTGTTACTTACGTTTCTGGACTAATCTGTGTTAAGACAAAACTAGTGGCCCTTTCCAGTCTTTTAACCCATTTTAATTCCTCCTTCCTGTACGTGGCCCCACAACCCTTCAAATTCAGCATGGCTGAGTTACCGAAGATGGTTATCATAGGTGGACCCAAAGAACGGGCGTGAAATTAACACTTTCAAAAGTCTAGTTCTTTCCATGTCCAAAGTATTTATTGGCAGAATTCCATTAAAACCACTGTCCTTTTACTTTTGGATCTCTTCTGTTTTTTTTACTCATCAGTTGGCAACATTTAACCAAACAAAAAAAATTTGAATAGTTGTCTTGTTAGCTTCAGCTTGGAAAAGTAAGGAGATGGCCTGCGTTTCTGTCCTTGCCTTTTAGTTGTCTAGTCATTTTGTCATAGCTTATTTGTTTTGTTGTGCATAAAGTATAATAGTTAGTAAAAACATAAACAGTCTAGAGGTCCAATGGTTGCGTTAGCACTGGTCTTTGTTTTATCTAGATATTCTAATTGGTTCATTGGACTGTCTGTGACTTTTTTCATAGTACATTTGTGGGGTAAAAACTGATTTTCCATTAATTGATTTACTATTAACAGGAATACCTTAGTAATGTGGATTCCATAGAAAGGAACATATTAAGAGTGCAAGCTGTCGGTGAGTTTGTTTTTTAGTTTTTACAATACTTTCAGTGCTATGCATTTTTACTTTAGGTCAAGGCCCTGATATGATCCTGTGTCTTTAGCTTGCATCCTTTGATATCTCCGCTTTTAGTGTTTGATGATGGAGGACGCGGTTCGCAATCCTGGGTGTCCTGCGGTTTCAAGGATGACTCTTTTTGAGATTTTGTCGCCGACCGTCCGTATTTTCTGCGCCATTTTGATTGACTTCATACGTCAGATGCGCAAAGACTATCGCGCACCTCGTGGTTTTCGTAGTAGTCTAAGCAAGCCTGAGCATCGTAAAGCGGCTATCTAAAGACTACCCCATGGTTTTCATAGCAGTGTAGTAAATTTAAGGAAAGCGTCAGGGGTGACATAAGTAGATCAGTTATTCGCCTGATACGTATCGGAAGTATTGTTGCTTAACCAAGCGTGGAAGTATGCTGTTTACGAATTGCATACACAGCCAACGTATAACATCGTGGGAACTAGTCCATCTACTAGGATTTCATGTGGGACTCTAAATGCCTAGTTCCTCTGGATTTACGTTTGTATCGATATGTAAGCAAGGCATTATGCTCAAGTTCGAATTAGGATGTTTACTAGGACGGAAACGTCATGTGTACTCCCTCACATATTCCAGAACTCGAATTTCGTCCCCACGAACGCACCTCATAGCATAGTTAGTTACTAGCTGTGTTAGCTTATGTTCATAGTTAGTTATTAGGTACTCCTGGTTTAATCTCCTTTTGGCTCGTCTCGTACGTGTGGTCTTATCTCCCTATTGGTCCTTCACGAGTCGAAAGAATGTTTGCAGAGGAGGCTATAAGTGTGTGAAACAATCACATTGCGTAGAAGAGGTCTGTTTATTGGCAATACCTCGGGAAAACATGAACTTGAACTTGAAGAAAATTACTCCCCGCAGGAGTTGAACCTATTTAGCTATGATTGCTAGTTCGGATGCTCTACCACTGAGACTCAAGAGCTTGGCCGGTAAATCTCTTCATCCATTAACTGAGCTAAAAGTTCCCAAAATTCGATTCCTCTTTTACAGCTTCCTTTTTTTTTTTTAAAGATACCTTGGGTGTTCTGGCAAGAACCGTCGGAGCTGATAACTTTATGCCTCTGGCCGATGAGTGTATTCAGCTTGGAATGGTAAAAATTATTTGATATCGTGCATTATTGTATCTACTACGAGATGACTTTAAAGGATCGCGTGCCATGTATCGTTGACTTTAATGTGTTATTTTTCATAGACAAGCGTTTATTTTTCGTATAAATTATTCTTCTGTGCACAGGGGCTCCTGGAGCAAGATCAGGATCCTGATCTTAGAAGATGCACGTAAGTCATGAAGGGCTACGCAGAAGCCAAGGTTCCCCTGGAACCAAATTACACTGTAGCTTATAGTATAGACTCTTTAGTTTATTTGAGTATCACCACCAAGTTGTTCAGGGCCGCATAACGGGCCAAATCTACTATTACAAAGCCAGACCACAACACAAGAAACTTCAAGCCCTACACTTTGCGAATAGTGTTTAGTTTCGGTATTTCACATCCCATAAAATTTCATGATAGATAGTCCTTATCTGAGAAGACGTGATTATCTAACCGTTCACAGGACTAATAGTAAGGCAGCGCTTTCTCCTCAATTATTTAAAGACCCTAAGGATTGGGTTGGTCTACAACACCCGAACGGTTGTCCCACCAAATAAGCCAAACGGTTGACGGGCGTTTCCTATGCAATTGGTACAAGTTTTGAACACTATTGGACTAAAAGAATCCCACGCTGTCCTCAGATAATGAAAGTGTATCTCTCAGAAAGTGCAGTCCTTGCTGTAGTTTTTATGTTAAGCTAGCTGACCATTTGCGGTTGACCTCGGTTTTTAGCGGAGCCCCAGCGGCCACAAGCAAAGCACCATGAATTATATGTTCACCATACTCATAGGAACCCATGAGTTGCTTTTCTCATGGTAATCATGGCTAGCGGTATTGCTCGTGGGCGAGTACGCACGACGAAGTTGCCCAATAATATAAATATAATATAATAATAATATTCAAACTTTAAAAACAGAAAAAACGTGTACACAATTTACAGAAATATTAAAAAGTAAGAAATGGAAGCACTATACAACATTAATTTTTTTTTAAATCATAAGAATGCAATCACTGTGTCAATAATCATTTATCCTAATCCATCTCCATCGTGACGGCCAATAATAAACCCTCTAATCCTAAAGTCTCGCTAATTCCTTACCGATTTCAAAGTCACTATCAATAATGTTGAACGGAGCTCTTCGCATACAACGTGGGCCTCTCAAGCACAGTAGTGCAGACCTCAGGAGAGCGAATGAGACTTTGGCGCGAATCCACGACATTGTACTGCTGTAGTCCTCACCCTTCTTAGTTGACAACAGTTCAGCCAGTCTACTGTGATAACTCTTGCATTCATCTGTCATTCCTCCGGTGGTATAATAAATACCAGTGGGGTAAAGGAGCCTTCTATCACCCTGCTGGCGTATATTCTCTTCTCACTCTCATGCTGGCGGTAGATTTGTTTTATGGTTAGGCCTCCACAAGACTCTGCATTTGGGTAACAAACCCTCAACCTTGCAGCTCCCAGAAGCCACAAGCATGAATGTCAAGCCGGGCATCCGCTGCTCTGTTCGTACTAGGTGTCAGCACTTCTCCGTTTATCTCCTGAAGTACCGGTTCAATTTGGACATCATTGCACACCATCCTTAGCATTTCGGCGTCCAAATCGCGCAGCTCATTATGTCTTTGAATAATGAAGCCTCCATGTCTGCATACCATGGCGTGGTCTACATCAAAAACACCTCCACACGCATGAGTAGACGGTGTGTCGCTTATTTGCCAATCGTATCTCAAATGAATGGCGTCTTTGAATTCTCTGTTATTTAGAGTAAAGTCCACATCTTTAACTGGAACGACTGTAAGCCAGCTAGATGCCCCTTTCTCCGCAGCAAGGTCGGCAGCTCTCTTGGTTTGTTCAGGAAGGGCATTTTTCACTTAATTCCTCTCGGTTTTCTCTAAGGCGCGCAAACTTATCTCTGCGGTTACATTGCTGCAATGTCCTAATTGCATAATCATCCGGGAGCTCGTGCGTCTATCGGTTCGACTAGTGGTTCCGTTATCGCAGTTGATGCTTCGTATTCCGAGGCTGCCGTATGACATGGGTTTGTGATCCCAAGACCACCCATCCTTACAGGTAATGCTAACAAATCACGCTCAACCGACGTGCAGGTGTGCCCTGTGACAGCTGGAATAAGGGCGTGGCTTATTGCACGCTCTAGCGGCTCTAGAAGATCTTCAATATCGGGTAATGTTCTAAGATAGTAAGTCCAGCGATGTTTCAGCCCGAATGTGAAGGCCGCGTATGAAGCCTGTGGATATGTCGCAGCGAATTCTGCTAGCTTGACAACTTGATCGACCGATCCCTCCACTTTTCCGTTCACGTACTCCTCCAGGTAGACTCTAGAGCCAAGGAAAGCGCCCAGATGCTTCTGGTCTTGCGTAGATATGTTAATTGCAGTATCATGGAATACTTTCCTCGCAGAATCCTCTTTCCCCTGTTCAGTGAGTAGCCCGATTTTTTTAACATTCGGATAATAACCTAAGCTTGGTCCCATTTCGTTGAGCACATCCCACCACTTTCTCAGCTCTCTCAGGGGTCCAGCGCCCTCTGCATCGTCAGCATACCAGCATTGCTTTGTTAGGCTTGAGGAATTTAAGCGTGAAATTAGCGGTTGGAGGCTAATAGCGTACAGGCTCATTGCCAAGGGGTCACCTTGTGTGGTACCCTCTGCAGATTTCAGCTCTTTTCCACCGGTGACAAATAAGCGCGCAGGTTCTCTGTAGGTGTTTATGGCGTTGGTAGATATAGAGAGGCACAGGATTCTGTTATTATGGAAGGCAGCAGTCCTA
>NC_090892.1:43401263-43403763 GCF_036669925.1 Montipora capricornis
TTCTGGGTAGGTACTTTAAGTAGGGTTATTAAAATGTATCATAATTATAATCGCCCCCTTCTGAAACTAATACCGCTGAGACGTGGGCTCAACTGTAATAACAGCTTTTCCTTTCAATGTATTTGTCATGTATAGCTAAGGATGAGGACGGAATCGGATCTGGCCAATGTTTTGAACCTTGAGTACCGCGTTTTGTGAAAATCTCAAACAAAACAAATTGATATGGGGTGTCCTCTCTTTGGGTACAGTGCCCCTTCGAGGAATCCGTCTACCCATGTGTCTACCCTTGCGCGTTTAGATAATCCATGCGACTTGTCAGTTTCCTCACACAGGGGTGCGGAAGGGAGCTGTAATGGCTGTAGGGCAGTTCTGTAGAGGATTCCATCATCTCTTGCAAGAAGCTGGAGCAGAGGACAAAACACCGTGTAAGTAAAACGATTAGCATTCTAAGCAACCATTGAAGTGCAACAATCCTCTCGTTTTTTCTCCGCATATTCTGCGCTCTTTTGCATCTCGATATCTTCGTCTCCTGGATAGGCGACATAACACTAGCCCTTTCAACTAAAGACACTAATGTCGAAACACGAAAGCGATTTCTTTAATAATCCTCTCTGCAGATAAAGCCCAAGTGTTATTGTCATGAATGAAAAGGACTCGAGACGTGAATTATTAATGATTTTTTATTAACGAGTTTCTCAGTAATTTACTGTTTTATTTGTTGATAGTACAACGCATGCTCAATACAGCCATTCCAACCTTTATCACTGTTATAACAAAGGACAAGGACAGATCAGTTTCTATGGCAACGCTCCAATCCCTTAATGAAGTTTTAAAATCAGTCAAGTCTTTGATTGTCGATGAACATGGCCACCCCGATGGAATTGCAAACGCCGCTAGGAGTGTGCTAATGCAAAAGGTTTGTTCGATCATTTTATTGTATTTGATATCTGTAAGTGGAAAAGTGAAGGTTCGAGGCGCGAGTGGTATGCTTCCCTAAAAGATCTAAACTAACGATGCGAAAGCTCTTGATTCTAAAGGGATACAACCTGGATACCAATTACTCGTGAGCGTGGAGTGGAGAGAAAGTAAATACATTCTTTGCGAAAATAAAGGCGTTCCTTGCCTTCTTTAGTTATTTTGGCTTACGTGCAGGTAAAATTTTCCTTTCTGTTCAGACTGCTTGCCAGCAAGGTGATGATGATGATGTGGATGATTCTGATCAGCAAGCTGAGTATGATGCGATGTTGATTGAATATGCTGGTGATGTGCTTCCATCTCTGGCTTCAGCTGTCGGCGGGGCCGTGTTTGCGCCTTATTTTGCTGGATTTTTACCTCTGTTACTCAAGAAAACTGTAAGTGAATAGTTGAGACCAACCTGCTTTAATCCCTTTTTTTTTTTCAAAAACGTTCGTTTACGGATTGAACTATTTACATCTGTAGTGGCGTTTTTTGGTCACTGTCGTGCTGTTTAAGAGCTAAATCTCCCTACAAGCCCGTTCCCAGGTTGTACACTCCGCGGCCTTTTCAACCAGGTGCAAAATAAGCGCTTGGAAAGTTCGGGCATGCGCAGAAAACAAAATTTCGAATTTTGGGTTTAAAAGTAGCACAACACTTTCGACTTTCACTTTTCGCTTTCTCTCCTTCCCTCTCTTTTCGCTTTCTTTGCCTCATTTTTTTTTGAACTTGCTGGGCATTTGGTAGGCTTTATTTTGGTGGGAAGAGTTTCTGAGAAACCTTTCATCATCTTAGAATTAGGTGCTCAGAAAGGTAGGTGGGTAATGGAGCAAGCTTTTCATGGAGATTTTCAGGTCAGTGTTACATGTTTTTTTTGGCCGTTTCTCCAGTTTCCTTGACTCAATTGTGCTCATTCTGGTATAGTTTGAAAGATCTCTTCTCCCTGCACAAGTTAGTGAACAAAGCTGTTCCTGACCGTTGAAAGTGATGACGTCAGAAGGGGTAGATGGGACCGTGGATAAAGGTGGACGTATTTGGCCAGATAGTAATCAAAGGGTTAAGCTTCAGTTTGATAAAGAACACCTTACATTGCTTTGTATTTTAAAGCTTTTTACAAATATTATTCATGAATTATCTTTGAAAAATGCGTGGTTACCCCCAATTTTCTTTTTGGATTTCAATAACACTTGTTAAGATCTACATTTCCTGCATAATCACACACCGGGGCAAAAATATCTTTAATTAGTAGGCACCGTCCTTAACCGAGTATAGCCAGTGCTTAACAAGAGTGTGTTGGAAGTCACGTTCATTTTGGGTAATTCTACACGTAAAATTTGTTGATCGCGTGTCGAGAAGGCAACAGGAGAGATGAAGAGCATTTGTCTGCTTGAAGCAACTCTTTTAGGACGTTCTCGAGGTAAAATAATTGTTCTTAAACGCCGTATAAGAAAGAACTTTTTTAAATATTCGGCCCAAAATCTCTAGGTTTTCATGGTATTTATCGGTGGTTAGCGCTAAGCCTGGTTTGACTGCTTGTTGGCGCAAT
>NC_090892.1:43408763-43416263 GCF_036669925.1 Montipora capricornis
CCATAAATATCATCACCTAAATGATTTTTTTTTTAATGGCAATGTTTTCATCGCCGTCCAGCACACTTAACGTGCACCAGACAAATATTTCTTAACAAATTTTGGCGTTTTCTACTCAAGATTTCACTTTGTAAGTTTTGGACAAGTAACGCAAGGAAACATTGTCACGCAGATAGTGAGAGGCATGGGTGTGGTCCTTTAGAAATATCATTCAGTGTTTTACATTTCTTTTTTTTTTTTCTTTTTTTTTTTATTCCACATGCACACAAAACAAACAACTTACTTACAGGATAGACATATTTACATATTTACAGTAAAACAGTATACATTGCTTCCCATACTGTTTTTTACATTTCTTTTTGAAAAAAAAAAACTGCAATGCATTCACTAATATCTGTTATTATATGACTAGCTGTGTGAGCGGGCAAGATAAACCAAATCGCGCGCTGTGATTGGCTACCCGAGCGGGCAAGATGACCAAGCTTGTTCGGTCAAGATGGCTGGATATTGGCCTCGTTCTTTTTTTGCGTGTTTCTGGACCTCGACTTCGTCTTGGTCCATAAGCACGCAAAAAAAGAACTTGGCCAATATCCAGCCATCTTGACCGAAGAAGCTTTGTCAATAACCCATATATATCATTGAAGGACTAAACCTGTTCCTGGTAAAGGAAAAGGTTGCGTTTTAACAAGTGAAATTGGCTATGGTAGCAGCTGGCTCTTAGTGACATGCTTGGACTACTTTCCACTGTTTTCCTTTATCGTTGTCACTAACCATTTTCATGTTGTTGTGATACTGGTTCAAATTGTGCAGCACTAACTGACAGGCTTGTCCCAATCCAGCAATCATACCAGTGTTTTCTGTTCCTGGTCTGAAATTTCTCTCCTGGCCTCCTCCATAAAACATCGGATAAATGGGTGTATCATTACCCAGATTTCTGGCATACAATGCTCCTAATGACAAAAAGACCGGCAGGTCTAAAACACGGGTCACATTCCACAGGTCACTGTTTTGCCTTTTTGAAAGTAACCCAAAACCCTCACTTTGGCTAACCCTAGACCTAAAAACCAACCTTAGGCCTAGGGTTAGCCAAATTGAGGGTTTTCCTTACTTTCCAAAACGTAAAACAATGACCTGTGGAATGTGACCTGTGTTTTAGAATGGAAGATCTATTGTTACAGCAGGAATAGGGTATTTTTAGGGGAACCTGGCTGGGACATGTGCAATAATGGTCTTGATGGCCTTATAGTTTAAGTGAAGTTGCCATCAGTCGTGCAGTGTAAATGACCATCAACCACAGTACCGGTAAATACTGACTGCAGATTAACTATTTTCAAAGTCAAAAAGAGAGTAAACTTTAGGCCCAAGTTTTTCCAAGGGATGAATAGCAAATTGGATGATTCATTCAGTTCTTGAGAAGATCCATGCACTGAATAGCGATTGATAATTATTAATCAAGCTCTGGTTGAACCAAATCCTATTCTTGGTTTCACATGACTTCAGAAGAAAACTAAAATTAAAAAGTTTGATTTTTACCTTCATCAGGTAAGAGACATTTGAAAGATATATCTGGTGGACTGTTTTCAGCTCGGTAGCATGCTTTGTTTTGAAACTGAGCAGTTTGAATTTCAAGTTTTTTTACAGTGTGTGACATCTGGATTGCTTCTGAGAAACCTTTCACGTACATGAAAATATCGATTCGCCTTGTGTTTTTGAGTTCGGAATAACCAATACGTTAAGAGAAGTGTCTATGCGAATGTTTTCAAGTTTAGCAGAGAGAAAAAATGTTTTGAGAGAGCCAAAGGTAAACTCCAGATGTTTCCCCTGGTTTCTGGCCGACATGTTGGTGTCCCTCTGAAGGACCCCAACATGGAGTCTCCATATATACACTATAATTTTGAGTGGTACCCTTTGCCAAATAACTCGCACAGACCTAAACTTTCTCAAGCTGTTTATTTCTTGCCCTTCTACAAGATCTCAATTTCTTGGTGAGCAATTTTATTTTTTTATTTGGAATGATGCGTGATGTGAAAACCAAGAATTGCCAAACAGGTTTAACTGTCAGTCCAAGTCCTAAAATTAACAGCATACATCACAGGCTAAACATGGCACAAAATCTTGAACTGCAACTTTGAAATGCAACAATAGTGTTTTCACATGACATCATGGTGGCCATGTTTGTGTACTTAAACAATGGAACTGCAGCCATGTTGGTGGTGTACCCAACTAATCCTCCGGGAATTGAGCTCTATTATAATGCAAACATTTTCTTTTGTTTCAGTAGAAAAACAACTTTACTGATCATGTGTGTGAAAAAGCACCACTATATGCTTAACTATGGTGATCTCCAACTCTCATCAGATACCGGTATGTCCAGAAATGCAGGTAAATTAATTAGGTGCATGAAGATTGCAATAAGGGTGACAAAGTGTCCCCTTGCTTTTCTCCCCAACTTCAACATCACTCGCATCTGGGAATACAGACAATTACCGTCATTAAGTGTCCCCTAAACTCCACTGTCCTCAAGTATAAATAAACAGCTGCATTTACCCTCGCCAAAAAAAATAAGCCTAACCATTACCTGTACATTATTGCTAGAAATAAGTAGCAAATGCTTAGACATAAAGGGACACTTTGTGTTAGATATCAAAATCGGGCGTGCATCTAATTACATGCATTTCTGGACATAAGTGACTCATATACATAACAATATTGTTGACGCTGGCCCTTACTCAATATTTAGTGCTCTCCAGGCAAGTGAGGCCAATAATGACCACCAACATAAGGTTAGCAGTAAAACAGTATCCATTCTGCATTTTTATCCCTATAGAAGGGATGTAAAATTGAGACATTCAAAGAGGTGGATAAATTATAAAGAAACTTTCCACCACCTGTGAGTGAGTGAGTGAATGACAAACTTTACTTAAGTGTCTAATCATTCTAGCGCTGGAGAACTGTAAGCTGAAATCAACAATTAATGCAAATCAAGTCAAATTCTATTTTTTGGTGCAGTTAAAAGGTGCAAAGACACCACGTCACAATTTGCTACTGTTTTGCAAGATTTCAAAGACATCCATTTTGCAAAAGCTGCACTAGTTTTTCATCATGCACAACCTGCGTACACAAAGTGTCAAAATTTGGAATGCACACAGAAATGGGCACTGTCATTTATCTACCCTAGAATATCATAAAAAAATAGCAATTCCTAGAGAATGCAGACATCCCTGTGATTGAATGTTGTAACAAGGCTATTTATAGCAAAGCATTTAAAGTTTATTAGTGATAAGAACAATAACTTGTTATTATACCCAGCATCAAACCACATATTTTTTTGAGCAACACTACTGGGTGGTTTGCAGTTCCCACATGGAAAATGGACCGTTAGAGGAATACTCTTTATATTATGACCTCTTGCGATATAAATAAAAAACACAATGTGCACTACGTGGTAATTACAATTAAACTCTTGGATCTTTTGATTCATTTTTAATTTGGTCTATTTTATATAATGAACTAGTAAATTGCCAAATTATTATTAGTATTCAATTTGTCCCTTTTAATGATGATAACTAGAATGCCACTACCTTGTAAATATGCTATTCAGCCCTATGGGCATCCAAAGTATTGATTACTAATAAACTATTAACTATTACAGAAATTAACTTGCGAGAGTTTTCTTGAATAATCTTGGCAAAAGAAGTTTGGATGATCCTATGAGAAAGCCTTTGCTATTTAAAAGGTTGATAGAGCTACTAACCACCAACAAAATAGAGTCCAGTGGATATAAAACACAATTGAAACAAATAAATTGAGTTGTCCGTTGGAAGAGGGATTAATTTTACCAAAGGACAGCTCTACCCACCCTTCAAATAAATGGAACCAGTTAGATCCTTTTGTACCTCCCAATCTCATCCTAGGAGTGACACTTTTAAATTTTCCTCTCTCTAGCACCAGATGATTTTACTTGTCAATGGGGACCAGATCAGTGGTGAAAAGGTTATAATATCTCACCAATTCGAGGTCCATAGAACTTGTGTCCCACAATTGTCAAATAATCTACCCCAAGCTCCTCCACATCAACTTTGATTTTGCCAATGGTTTGAGCTGCATCTGTGTGAATAAGAATTCTGGGCAATTCCTGGGATAAACGGATCTTATTTTTTCCTCTAATGGACTTAGAAATGTCTTCAATCGGCTGAGGAAAAAAATGAGACCAGGCATACATTAGTTTATGTGTCAGATGACTTCCTTGATTTGACATGCAAGTGCAAACTATTCAGTCTTGTTTGTATCAAAATCAAAAAAATCCACACTCAAACTGCAATTTCTCCCTGATCTTCCACAACTTATTGAGCTTTGTTAACACTTTCTTCTTTATAGGACTTCATTACATGTTTCTGAGATGTGTCAATATACCAGTTGGGGTGTGGGAAATCTGAAGGGGTTTCCATCCATACTTGGGGCCTCTTAAAATTTGCTGATGTTCAAAGTCTGACACTTGATTTGATGGGTCAGGTTTCTGAGGTTTTAACTGAAAACACCTGTCTCTTATCCCAAGCACTCCATATATCATGGTAGTCACTGGTCACAAAACAACTCTGGGATACAAATTAGGTTAGCGTCATTTGTAGGTGTCATAATGTACTGTGCCTCCGGTTTTTCTATGCAGATGTTTGTTGTTTTTGCTTCAATAAACTATTGTGCTATATTGGGACTTGGTAGAGGTTCTGCCAGGGTAAATTCCAACAAGCGACATGGCCTAAAAATCATGAAAAATTAGCGACAGCACTTAAGGTGGAGTATCAAGTATTTATGAGTCAATGAATCAATGAATCAATGAGTCACAAGTCAATGAGTTAATGCAGTTACCCTAACCCAAAAATGAAAGCTAAAATTTCAGAGCGTGCTTAGGCCTAATCACTGAAACGAGGGCTTAGGCTTAATCAATAAATTATTGCTATATTGACTGTGAGTCTCATTGACTCATGACTAATTGACTCATTGGCCATTTGACTCGTAAATCATGGGACCTCCTTGAGGTGAAATCGCGACAAACGACATCCTTTCTTTAAATTTCTGACAGTAACATGAAACATTGACAAAGCACTGACACAAGACATTTTAAAATTCATACAAGCGACAAGGGACCCCCTCCTGGCAGGGCCTCTTGGTACCCTTCAGAATCGGCGGTTCTAAAACACAGGTCACATTCCACAGGTCAATTGTTGCAGGTCATTGTTTTACCCTAGGCCTAAAAACAAACCTTAGGCTTATGGTTAGCCAAATTGAGGGTTAGGGTTACTTTCCAAAAGGTGAAACAATGACCCGCAATGAGTGACCTGTGGAATGTGACCTGTATTTTAGACCCCCTCTTCAGAATCAATGATTATAACCCAATATAATTTCTTGTTACCTGAATCACTCCTGTTTCATTGTTGGCCATCATTACAGTTACCAAACAAGTATTAGGTTTTATTTCCTGTTCTATGGCCTCTACATTTACTGCACCAGAGTCCTTTGACGCTGGAACAAATGTAACCTCAATCCTCCCTTGCTGTTTGAGTTTGAGAAGTGGAAGCTGGATTGAATCATGTTCGAGATTCGATGTGATGACATGTGGCATTTGACCAGGATTGGGATGTTCTTGTTTGTGACTAAACTCAAAGAAATTATCTAAAGCAGAATGAATGACCATGTTGTTAGCTTCGGTACCACCGGATGTGAAGATGACGTCACTAGATAATGTACCAATCATGTCAGCTATTGAAGTTCGAGCTTGTTTGATTACTTGAGCTGCCCTTTTTCCTGCACTGTATGTGCTACTTGGATTTCCCCACCCATCTCTCAAAGCATCATGGATGGCTGTTAGTACAGATGTCTCTAAAGGTGTTGTGGCATTACAGTCCAAGTATATTTTGTCATGATCTTCATCGCCCATTTCCAACAAATCCAACAATTGAATTGAAAGAAATTAACGTGATATAAGATCAAATAACAGCAGGCAATCTGTAATATTTTCTTGAATACACTAAGAACGGGCTACTAACGTTCGTGTAAGCCTCGCAATTAGAACACTCGTCCCAGTCCCCAAACTCATGAGCCAGCTTTTCACCTACCCCACCCTACACTTACTAAGAAGTTGTTAATCGGCAGTGGTCGTGACATGGCGGATGATGAGTCATGTCTTGTCGAGTTTGAAGAAGTCCCCGATCTTTCGCACGATCCTAGACTAAACATCCCTTGCCTTCCGCTTAAAGATGAATCTGTAGCTTCTGGTGGAAACTTTTCATTGTTACCGGAGAGCAGTGAGATTTCGAGAGACCAAGAAACCTCTGTGCCTGATCTTATTACCGCTGTTTTTGTTGTGCAGTTCGAGACCAGAAGAGGTTTGGTCCTTTGCTTGTTTACATTTACATTTTACATGTTTGGTCATATGATGTTAGGTGTTTAATAACAGGGAGTGAAAATAAAGCAAGTGGCCTAATGATCGTTCGATCAGAGAGATAAATTTCTTACGTTTTTCATTGTATGAGGTCGGCCGGGTTTCAGCTATGAGCTAATGTGGAGGGGCTTTGAGAACTTCATTCAATTATTTCATGTTTGATCATTCTTATCCTTTTTGCGTTGTAACACAATTGAGGTTTTCCTTCGGGATGCCTAAAACCAGATCAATATTTTGCCCTTATCTGCGTTTATTGTTGATTGGTCCGCGAACATTTAAAACTTTTCAGTATCCTATCAGTTATTTCAATATGTGACAAAAAAGTAGATCATTTGTCCATGTGTAATGGGAAGAACTTCTTCTGAGCTCTAGAACTGATAAGAATAGAGGTGCAAAGACATAGATATTTCTGATATAAAGCAAATGGATGAGGTCTAGCCATGCATCTTGAAGTAACTGCAATCTATGGCTGTAAATATAATTACTCAGAATATATTCCAAGTTTTAATCCGGCTGGAATGTAGTTTTCTGTGCAGCAAAATGCATTATAGAAATTGCATAGCTAGCAGAATTTTCGCCATCTGATTGGCTACCGAGGCAAGGTATTCAGTGTGGAATTGTGACTTGAAAGCGACGATGACTGACATCGCACCATAGCGACGCATAGCTTTACATAGCAACGCAAGCAAAATTAGAAAACAATTATGTTTTCAAAAACATTGTCTCTGTTTACCAAGAAAAAACCTGAGCGAAGGGAGGAAACAAGATTTTCCTTGTTTTAATTTCAATTATGACTTTCTTAGAAGATTTTCTAAGAAGCGGCTAACGCTTACTAGCATGAGAAATTGGCAGCAGTCTATCGCGAAAGAAAAAACGGCCGAACGAAGAGAAAAAAGAGCACAACTTATTCAGCGACCAAAGAAGAGCAGGTTTTAGTTGTAGAGTACACAGAAGATGAACTAGAGGCCAGAAAATAGTACCATTAATTTCAAGTTCAGTTAAAATGTAATGTTAATCCCAAGATACTGTAGCAACAGCAGTTCTGTATGTTAAAAAAAACA
>NC_090892.1:43421263-43436263 GCF_036669925.1 Montipora capricornis
TACATGTATATTTAGCACCAAGTAAAACAACCGAAGAAAAGTGTTAATTTTCCTTACTTCAGATAGCAATCAGAACATGATCCTATGGGAGAAGTAGTTATCTTTGAAGAGCAAGCCTAAGGGTGATTTTACTGGTCAAGAATAACACAAAGTAGACCACTTTGTTAAAAAGCCCCACTCGCTTTGCTGGGGTTGGGAGGAATTATGTAAAATACACACAAGGTGAAAAATGAAATCGTAATGTTTGTTTGTTGAGACGAGTGTCTTCATCTCTTTTGTTGTAAAGGGTAATCCCTGCAGCTAGATTGGCATTTGCTTATTTCTTTTTTGTTCTTTTTGATCAACTTCAAGTTGTTCTATTCGCTTTTTTCACCAATTCCATAACACAGTTTATTTTATTTTTTTTTTTTTTTGGGGGGGGGGAGGGGGTGGGCTATTGGCATTAAGTGTAAATGTTGTCGGTCACATCCGTTTTCAGGTTTTATCCGTTTTTAGCTAGGTTAAATTGGTGATCCTCATTTTACCTATAGGTTGAATATGAAAGCAGCTATCAATCCTCCAAAAAGGACTGAAAACACCTCCACCTTCCCTCAAGCACTGTCTTACCAAATTATCTCAACACATCATCATGCAGTTATCAACATTACAACCTAGTAATAGATCAAAGAACTGTACTGTGCACTCACCAGTACTCGAACTCGGATCCTCCAGATCTGTGGTCCTGCATCTTCACCAATACACCACAACGACAAACATGCTTAACCCATCACAGTTATTCTCATTATTTACTTTTGTGTAATAAGTCAATTGAAATTCATGTATCATAACCAAAACTAATCCTAACCTGACCCTAATTTTCTCCAGGCTTAATTTAGACCCAAAAAATGTTTCTTCAATTCATCTGAGTGCGTATTCAGAACCAAGGTAAAATGAGGATCATCAGTTTAACCTGGGTAAAAACGGATTCAACCTGAAAACGGATTTTACCGGCAACATAAACACTTAATTTTCCAATATAAATTATATATTTGTTTGGTCAAAGTGAAACTGTGACAGAGCTGTTTACCATTTCAAATCCGAGATAAAAAAGTATTACTACATGTAGCATACATTGAACAAAACTCAATGTCATCTCTGTCAATGTTAGCAGCATATTTCTATCAGTACAACAGTACTTACCTTAATTAAACTCCTTCTTGCTAATGTTGTAGGAGGCAGCTGGAAAACCCTGGACATTATGAGGATTTAGAGAATTATTATCACTGCTACAAGAATTGTGTTCTCAGAAATAATTACATCCCTTCTCCAACCTATGAGAAGGCACCAGGGCTAGAGGAGGTGCCAGTGTTAAAGGTACATGTATTGTATTTTCATTTGGGAGGGCTTTCTGTGTATGAACAGGGCAGCCATTTTGGATTCTATTGTTCTGAGGGACAAAGGGATGCATGTTAAATTGGATTTTGGTTTCAAATTTTGTCAAACCAGAGTATATTAATTCCGGTCTCTTTGTCTCAGATTAATAATGATTATAATGTGAAACAAAGAATGCACAAAGCAAACTTTCTTTACCCAGTTGATGAGTAAAATCGTCTTATATAAAGCTGAGCCTTTATATAGAGAATTGTAATGAGGAGTGTTTTATCAGGTTTAAAGCTCATGCATTTGACATTTTATCAGTGTCTTGATAGGGTGCTTGGGTCATACTAAATTATTATTAATGTGTTTTTGAAGCATTGTGTTCTTACCAGTGGATGTTATTATGACTTACAGATCACCCATCCAGCTGGGTGCTTCCCACAATTTGTCAAGTTCTTTGGTGAACATATATTTGTTCTATGGAAATTTGTGCTTCTACAAAAGAGAATTCTTTTCTTTTCCCCTCCACCAGTAGGAGTGGCTTGTTACAGAGGTAGGTGTGTTATTATAACATATGTTTTATAAAGTGGCTGAGAGCAGACGTATTTCACCTTAATTTGAAATACCTACATGTGAAACTTGTAGTTACTGTGGTAACCAAAAAAAACTAGTAAAGCTGATATTTTCCCCTAACAGCTTGTGAAATTATGTACATAATAATTTTGAAATATCACTACAGCTCATGCTATTACCTATACTAACAGCAAAATAATAAATTCAAATGAAAATAGTAAGCATTCTCTTTTTTCAGTATACTGTGCTTGTTTACTTGCAAGCCATGGAATTCCATTTGGTTTTGAAACTGGCAGCAATCCTTTGTTTTTTACCAATGTTTGTGACTTGAGTGCTCTGAAGGATGAACACAAGTATGTTGCATGTAAGTTAACATTGTGGTTGAATTCTACAGACCAATAATTCTTGCAACCTTAAGTATCCCATCAGTGTTATATTGTATTCATTATAAGAAAGTCTTGTTTATAAATTCCTTCTTCTTAAAGGGCCACCGACAACCACAAGTCTTTGCGGGCGTGCAAATTATCGGTGCCATTTTCTGTAATACAGAAACTAGTATTTCTTGAAAAGTCAAATTCCATCGCCTCACATCATCGTGTTTTGGATGCCCAGTAGCTTCAAACTTTGTTAATATTTTCCTTAATGTTTAAATATTGTATTTTTGGCGTTATTTGGGTGTTGTGTTCGTGTTAAAAGCGAAATGAAAACTGTGAAGAAAGGTCGTCCGTCGAGGAAGGAAAAGCGCCATGTTATTTGGCTCACTACTTCAACCTTAAGATTATGGAACGAAAGGAGGAAGGCGTTTGGATTAAAAAACAAATCGAACAGCGATTTCACAGAAGTTCTTCTTCACGGGATGTTTCTGAAGCGAACCGCCCGATTCGATTGCCCGGATAATAACAACAACAAAGGCACGCAAAGAACACTGGTTGTTGGTGGCCCTTTAAAGTCAGCTTGCATCAATATGAAACTTGAATAGCAGTGAAGTCACTTCAGCCTCAAGACACCACCTCCAGGGGGGAAGGAAATCACCTATGAAAATGACGGCAGTGCTACTGTAGGCCAGGGGTAAAAAATTGTGGTTTGGTTCAACTTAAGGAGTTGAAACCTGAAAGTCCCATTGAAGCTACGTTAATTTTTCAGGTGTCTATAAGAGCCAATTGCTTAAATTGTCCAGATAAATGTGAGGACACTTCACTTTTTCGTCTGTAACTCGCACTTCAAATACATACATTTGTTCCAAGTTAGTAAAACTTAATTCCTGACGTGTATGCAGTAAATTATCAAAAAATTATGGTCGAAGTTACTTAACTATTTATCTTGTATGTTAAGGTACTACAGAAAAGATATTTGAAAACAAACTGGAAGTGTATGACGTTTATGTGGATAACCAAAACATCAAATGCAAGCCTCACTTGAGATGGATAGCTCATTTTAATAATGCTGACAGGGATCGGCTAGATGAACTTGAAACCTTTAGGTAAGATACACATACCCTTGAAAATTGCTTCTCTTATAGCTTCTTATTACTATGAAAAGAGTGTGGGTTTGTGGTCAGTGGGTACTGAGGATTTCTGATCTGGTAGTGGGTTGTGTAATTCTCTATCTGTAGCAAACTGTTCCCTGCTTGGATAATAAAATGTGCTATTCCTGCTTCGATAATAAATTGTGCTACAGATTTTGTCTTTAGTTAACCAAATCTGAGCTGTGTCAAGTAATGAACTTTATTTAAGTGTCAACAGTGTTAAGTTCTGTGGCACCAATTGGGTACTTGGTTTTTAGGAGAGGGGAAAACCGGTGTGACAGTCGATTTGGACCCCCGCGGATTTGGACCCCCGGTCCAGGGGCCCGTTTCTGGTTAGTCTACAGGCCATTTTCGGGTGTCAGAAGTCCCTTTGTATTTCAAGAACGGAGAGGATTTAAGTCGTCTAACTTCACAGACGTGTTTCTTTTAGTTAGCTTGAAAACATGTTAAAAGATCAGCTTTCCAAAGCAAGCGGTTGGCAATTTAGGGCCCGAAAACTTTTCGGGACTTTCGAGAAACGGGCCCCAGATCCGCTAGCGGATATGGACCCCCTTTCGTGGATTTAGAATTCCCCCCCTCCCCCCCCCCTGAAAATAAGCGTTTTCTGATTATGATGATAAAATTCCTCTGCAAATTGTTTTTAGTTGTAAAGAACTTTTATGGAAACTCAAGTCTGTTTCTCCTTATTGAAAATTAATACAAGAATTTATGACTGGAAAAGTTTGGTCATAAAAAAAGAGAAAATTTTTCTGAAGCACTGTAGTCAAGTAAACTTCTAACAATGCGTTTTCCAACCAAGTGGTGTTACTTCAAAAAGTGGCACCTCCTTTGTGAAAGTGCCGCCCATTCAAACTATCCAATGGAAGGAAAAGGACTATGAAAGAAATAACGCTTTACGAAAGGCCACAGCACGTGCTTTAAACAACTTTAACTGAAGCTTAAGTCTGACTTTGCTTTTTCTCCTTATTAAAAAATTAACTCCACAATTCAGTGAGTTCCTAGTGCGTGATTTAAGCCTTCCTGTCAGAAAGCATCTACTTTACGAAATGCCACCGCGAATGCTTTACACAACCTTTACTGAAAAATTAACTGATGTAGGCTTTTTCTCAAAGATTTATGCTTTATTGTATCGGTCAGTTTTCCTATTCCAAAATCCAGTTCTACCTCGATGAACAGTTCAGTAAGCTGTAATGAGGGGGTCCAACTTTTTCAACCCCCCTCGCTCCTGTTAACCCTTACTTCCGGTACACTGATCAAGCTCCATGCACCCATTTCCGGTTCCGGTCGCGATCGGACCCAATCCGCCTTCGAGTGAAGACAACCCGACTCAGGTCGAGTGTATTGGACATGTATGAAGCGTTCAACTCTCTGGTAAGACCCCATGTAGAAAATGGGTCCGCTGCTTGGAATCCTTTTCAAAAACAACTCGTAAAATCATTGAAGGCTGTCCAACGTTGCGCTGTAAGATTTGTCTGCTCCGATTATTCACAGTCTTCCAGTGTAACTTCTGTGCAGCATTCGCTTGGCTGGGACACTCTCGAAGTCCGTCTGTATGTAAGTGCCGCTTTCATGATGTATAAAGCCGTGCACCATCAGACTCCCTTAACATTTCCAGCATCCGTCACCTTAGCTCATAGAAGCAATCGCTCTAACCAGCCTCATAAGTTCAGACATACCTTTGCACGCACTAATGCATATACGTTCTCTTTTTTCCCTGTTGTCACCCCCCTCTGGAATGGTCTTTCAATGGCTGCTGTTAATTCTGAGTCTGTTACTGCCTTCCTGGCGAATGCTTTGCCAACCATAAGACAATATTGCAACGCAATGTAAATATTTATATGTTGTAGATAATTTAGTTAATTAATTAATTTATTTATTTTTGCCCCTTTTTCTATTTCGTCGCTGACTGTCTTAGTATCCTGTATAGTGAGTCTCACGACTTCTACTATTATTAAATATGTACATGTCGGAAAGAAAAATAATAAACCTTGACTTGTCCCTGTTATGGGTGCACTTAATCCAGGATCACTGTTAACCTTATCGAGACAATCCCATGCTCCACGACGGGAGGGGGGAGAAGTAATCAAAGAACCCCCACACCTGGATTAAGTAAAGTGGCTTGTGTTGGAGTGGGAGTATTGATGTTGTCAGTTCATTTTGCTGCGTCGACGTTTCCCTCGGTTCTCGTGTCGTTTCCCTTTTATCTCCGGATAATAAAAACCCACTTAAAGAAACGTACATGTAACTTCATCATTAACAGTCTGTGATGGTAACGAATCCGATCCCACGAACGCGTCGGCATGAATGCGTCGGTCAACACGTCGGCCGCAAGTCAAGTTACCCGGTTACGGGAAGTAGCCCAATTGTCGGCGGACGTGTTGACAATTGTTTTCGCTCCTAAGGCCTACAATGCGTCGGTTTTGTGTCGATGAAATTTCGACTTTGCAATTCCTTCTAAACTTATCCTTTTTTAACCTTATGCTTAAAACTCATGTACAAGGGTTTTTTCTAATTTTGAAGGAAACAGCAGCTGTACGTGGGAGGGGATGTAACTGATGATGAAAAGATGTATACAACGTAAGTAAGACGTTTAGTCGTGCCACTCTGGCCAGACTTCCATCGATGATACCATTTTCATTTGGGAACACTTAAATATTTGCCACATGAGAAACTGAGATTTTTAAATCTCAGTTTCTCATGTAGCCTCAAATGCATGGCTACTTGGTAACGAATTGGTAGGAAAAGTTATTCCATCGACTACTTCTTGGGCAAGGATTTAGAGTCGTGGGTTGTGAAAGATTCCTTATAAGGGTGTTAAAGATATCCCATTTTAGAGAAAATTCGGTTGTTCAAGAGGTGGATAACGCTACCCTCTGTGTAAATCAATATATCCGGCAGATATTACATTGCCGGACTTTGCGTAACGCAAGCCACAAGGAGGAGATGAGCTTCATGATTTGTTCTGTAGCATCCTAAATTCGGGAAAGTGAAAAGGATCGAGTAAAAAACAACTGGAAGAGTATGGTTGCTAGAGAATGATGAAGACGATGAAGACGATGAAGTGATACAGTTTAAGCGGGAATGCGAAGAAACCCCAATGACTTTTTTGGTATAGAGCGCCACCCACAATTTCAATTTGGTTCAATTTTTGTTTCATTTGTTTGTTTTTTTTTCATTTTCGTTTATTCCCGCGCCTCAAACAATTCAGTAACGGGGGCCTGCAAATAACAGATATTCGTGATCTGTTTATTCATGCAAGGGTGCTACAATCACTCCGCATGCAGGAAATGATGGCCGCCATGCAATTTCTTGAAGTAAAAGAAAGTTCCAAATTGCTCTGATGGTAACCTGACACTCAACCTGATCAATGAATGTTGTGAAATCACCTTCTCGTAGACTGCGTCTTAGGGATTGTTTGATTTAAACCTGGAAATACAAATTGAGAGCTGAGTGTGCAATACGAATGAAAAAAACCTTGTTTTCTCTTATTTTACTTCACAGATTCTTTGTCAACTTAAACAACACAGTTTTTCAAACGCTCTTTGAGGTAGCTTCCACGGAAGACAGAACTTTAACACCGGAACATATCCGAAGTATAGGACTTGACCCGAAGGCTGATCTACACTTTTTGTCTGACTTGGTGGATCTTTATGGAATTAACGTTCTTATCCCAGAACCGAAATGTTGTCCCTTTTATTCGTAAACATAAAAGTAACATCAGGTTACAGATTCTCCGGAAAAGTACCATGAGAATTTCATTAAGAACAGTAAGAAGAATATTGCGTCGGAAATGTAAAGATTCAGTCTGGCGTGCGATTGAGGAAGCCATTTGTAAAGCCAGTCTTGGTGAAGTAATTGCTATGAAGCGGATATACGGATGTAATTAATCGCTATCACAAGGCACTGGCTTCAGAATTGAGGCTGAAATGATGCAAAAAAAGTTCAAGACACAAAGTCCAAATGAATCAAAATCCAAAGTGATTTCAACGCTTAGTTACAGCGGTTATCAGTCACACGCCATTTTTCCGTATTTCGAAAGTAAAAGTTAGGTGGACGTCAATCAAATGTTTCCATGACGAATAGACCGATTCGGCTCACTCAATGTTGTACCCAATCTCTCGGGCTTAAGGTTCTTTGTCTTTTTCATGATCATTTGCATGATAATGTTGCATTCACGTTTACATGTAAAGTTTTTTGAAATTCTTGGAACAAAACGTTTTATTCCCAAAGGATTTGAATCGCTTACAACATCGAGTTAGCCGAATCGGTCTATTCAACTGTTGCCAAGAGAACACGACTGTTGTCGTGGAAACTTTTGATTGACGTCCACCTAAATTTAGGGCGCGTTCGATTGACCCTATTCCGGAATAAGAATATGTGGAGTGATGATTAAAATGGTATGCTTGGCGCGTTTCGAAGCAGCAAGGATAGTAAAAATATGTTTAAAATAGCATTTTAGCAGGTGGAGGATTTTTAACTAAGGATTTTTAACTTGGATTCCATGTATTCCTATTCCGGAATACGGTCAATCGAACTCACCCTTAGTTTCGAAATATGAAAAAAATTTCGTTGACGGACGCGTGTGACTGATAACCGCTGTAATGGGAGAAGGGAAAGGGGGTACGTGAGTGCTTGAAACGCGAGAGTTTGGAAAATAATATCAATATATAATATTACTGAGAATAAATTGATCACCTTAAGGCAAAAAAATCTGACGTTTCGAGCGACTTGGTGCATTAAGGGTGCAAGATATGTTAGCTTACGTGAGACCAAGATATAGTTTTCTTTTTAACTGAGTGGTTCGAAGAAAATCCGTCTCTTGTATCAATCACCAAACTGATCGAAAGAAAAAAGACGAGGACATAGTGAACTCTTTTCAGCAGTGAGAGCTGCATTTTAAAATCACAATATTCCAGCAAAACTGCAGTAATATAAGGAATAGTATTTACATGTTTGGAGCAAATTCGTCTCATTACGGAATTTTAGAAGTGTACAGAAAAATCGACTATCCAGTTATAAATCAGGGCCCGGTTGTTAGAAAGCCGATTAACTTAATCCAGGATTAGCGAAGCTTTTTGTCTTATGTTTTCAACTTTTTGGTGAAAGTTTCTTTCGCTTATTTTTGTTTTTCAAGATTGACTTATTCTAATGTAATGTTTGGCCGAATATCAGCGTTGAACAGCATTTGGGAGCACCGAAATAAACTCCTTAGTTAATTTTTAATCTGGGATTAGCGTTAATCGGCTTTTGAACAACCGGGCCCAGGAGAACGGCTTTATGTTTCATCGTTTTTTTACGATGGACATTCTGTTTGGGACAATATGAAAACGAGTCAATTATGGGAAACGACAAATGCCATTTATTGACTTCGTAAATTGTTGTCAGAAATAAAACAGTTTTATATGGGAATAGAACTTGGTCTCTTTCTTTCGTAGATATTCCCAATCAAGTGGATGCAGCGTTGGGTGTGGTACTCGTGTCTAGACTCCAGTAGCTTCGATGCCGATCTGTTTCGGCGACGAAAATGGAATATTTCTGTGTGTTTAAAATCATCATAGGCAGGAATGTTGTTCTAATTAAGTAGCTTTGCTTTGCAGAGGACGGCAAAGAAACTTCAGCCGTTATGCCAATCTCGCTATGATAGGAAATGAAGAAACGACGACAAACGTCACCTCTTATATCAAATAACTTCGCGATTTTTTTCATCTTGTTCATGTTATACAATATGGGCGACCTATTCCGTTGCTTTAACAATTATTCGCCGAAGACGAAGTGATTATCGGTGAATATTCACCTCGACTTCGTCTCGGTGAATATTCACCGATAATCACTGAGCCTGAGGCGAATAATTGCTTTAGTATGAATACACAGGTGATTATTTCAAAAAAGAGAAAAAAACAAACATTTCAACGCGAAATCATCTTCATTTACAGCGGCAAAACGACTACTGGCAGCCATTTTGTCCGTCGAGGTGATTATCGGCTGATAATCCGAGATAGCGAGCCAATGAGAGCGCGCAATTTTGTATAATCCCCTGTGTGTTTATGCTAAAGAATAGTAGGAACAATTTTGAAGCAACTATAGATCATAAACAATTCACTCTTTATGCTCTCGTCAAAAGCTCAAAATTGGTCATTCGCCGTTTTTGTTTATTTAAAGGAGAGAGCGAAGCGTAAGAAGAAAGAGAGCCTTTCTTGCAAATGCTGTTCCTTGCCTCCATACTGCGCGCGCGAATGTGCTACAATCCCTGTAACGTCAGACATGCAGCTCGCGCATTGAACAAAAAAAGTGAGATTAAATATTGTTTAAGAGAGGGAAGCGATGATTTTACAAGGTTTGTACAACTTACTCTACCAAACACCTGTTTACCCCGATCTGTTAAATCAATTTTACTTCAATTCGTTTTTTCGAGGTAAATGAACAATTTAATGTGGAACAGTTGTAATTAATTCGCATTTTTTAAACAGCATTGTATTTTTCATGTAGTTTAGATCAAACCGACCTAGTTTACATGCAAGCAATCTTTCTATAAGTAAGTTTGCTACTTTGCAGTTTGTAGTTTTCCTTTGCAATCTTCTTGGGCAACACGATGTAAATGGACTAATTTAAAAAGTTTCCTCGCTTAGAAGGTTTTATCTTGTTGAAAAACGAATGTATAGCACCCAAATCGGCTCACAATGTTTAGCGTCTCTAACGGTGAAGGTTAGAAAAAACTTTTTTTCAGGAACAGTTCAATGAGATCTCGTTAACGAAACAAGTGACAGAGTCAGTGGACCTTATCGTAACTCCAATATGTAAGTTAAATGGTAGTCTGCTTTACGTTAATTCCCTTGAGTTTTTCACATGTTACCGATGCTAGAACCAAAGGCTGGTCATTGGCTCTTGAAGGGACAAATTGGTTTTTTGGCCTTTCTTTATAAATATTCTCTGGAGACCATTTGTTTGATGGTGTGGCTTAATTTTTTGCATGCATTCGTATTGACTGAAGGTTGAAAAGAGCAAGTAGTAATCCCTTGACGGCCCGTGATGTCTTCAGTTTTTGTGCTAATGACGTCAACTTAATCTTTTGGATATACACAAAGGACGAAAACAATAAACGAGAATAAAAGGAATTCAAAGGCTGAGTTTAAGTGATGGAATCAAGGAGTAGTTAGCATAAGAAACTTCAAGGGTTCCAAAGTTTCCTTACGAGACTCGGCTTTTCAGCTGGTCATAACCACAAAAAAAAAAAAGAAAACACCAGAAATCGTCGTTATAGCAACTTAACGACTTCAGAAAATTCTTCCAAAAACGTGCAGGTGAGACCATAAACTATTTATAAACGCTTCGACTACTGAACAGCCGTGTTCTTTAATTTAATCTTCGATTGTATTTTCGTTTCTTAGATTATATTGAGACGGTTGATAGGGACAATGGCGGAGTCTTGAAGGCTCCTCAAAGGAAGAACGGACAACCAAGAAATGGTGGTCTTACACAAGTCTGGAAAGGTGAAAGAACGTCAGATAGTCGATAATAATGGTGGTCATTCCTCATTCACTGATTCTTGGTCTGGCTATTCTCGGCGGATTCGTCGTAAGTTGTTGCACAGCTCGAGTGTGTGACGCGGATCGAACCACAAATGGATGCAGTACGCCGATGGGAATGAATGCCCCTTTTAAGCACGAGTTTACTCCAGCTTGCGATAAACACGACATCTGCTATGGCTGTGTAAGTGCTTTTGTTTACATATTGCGTTCTATGTGTAAACTTGTTGAGTGTTTAGTTAATTTGATGAATCTTTGCCATTCGTTTTATTTCGCGGTCTATACATTATTATAAAGCACTCACTGATCCAAGCAAAAATTTTCTTGCTAAGTTTTTTGCTCTAAGACTATTTCACTCCGCAAATAAGAGGTCATGTTTGTTTCTGAGACAATTTGTTCTGATATTCTTGCCTTTTTGGCTAAACCTTGGGCGCTGTTTCATCTCACTGAATGGCCACTTGAAAAGGAGAAAATGACGGGAAAAAGCTCACGAAGGTCGACATGGAGGATATTAGTATTTTATCATTGATTATGGCTGAACACTTGTTGTGGGGTTTGCGGTCAGATTAAAATATCAAAAGACTGGTCAAATATCCGTCAGTGACTCGACGCTGACAAAGCAACTGTAAATTCCAGTGAAGTTCGTATCGGCTTCTTCTTAACAACAAACCATGTAATATAAACGCCATTCACATGCAAATGATATGCTTGATGGTTTTTTTAGAGTTTCCCTATTGGGGCTTGTTTCTTTGAGGAATAAAATGTGTTGAAAATTATTTTTGCTTATCAATATTATTTTTTGGATAAAAGGAAATCATTCATACTTTTTCGCAACTCTGTCCTGTTCTTTTTTTTTTTGCTCAGAGGAAAATGGTTCACTAAAGTCTCTTGCAAACGTCGTTTAAAGATGTTTGCTGAGTCAAGTTATTGAGGGTTGTCCCTAGGGTCATGGACCAGTGGATCAATGGATATCTCGATTACTTTAGTTTGCGCTTATTCTCTCGATACCGGTTTTTCCGTTGGATAGCGGCATTATGCAATAATAATATACAGAATGAGCTCTTTTTTCTCTTGCAAAAGACAATCATTCGGGAGATAATGTCTCTGAAAAAAACACTCTCAGGAGAACAATCTACCTATGTCCAGAAATGCATAGCCGACACACAGGCTCTCCGTGGGGTTAATCGGTCAACAGCGACCCCAGCTGTTGACCGCGTTCCATTTGAGAACCTGTGTGCAGGCTAAGAAATGCACGTAATTGGATGCGTGGTTAATTTTGAAATCTAATACAAATTTTCCCTTTTAAAGTCCCTAGGACGCTTATTTTTCCCCGTTTTTTAACTTTTCGTTTAAATTTTTATAGTGTCTGGAGTGTAGTACTTCAAAAGAAATTTCCCCCATTGTGTATCCACGCGTTTTAGCGGGCGTTTGATTTATCCGGAAAAAATTTTGGCCGAGCCAGTTGGGCCTTGGTAAATAATGACGTCAAAGAAGTAATTCTATCGCATCTCTTCAGAAAGAAATGTACAAAAAGGGTAAGAATAGAAGTCTTGGTGAAAATCTAGAGCTTTTTGTGAAGTGTTTATAGAAATGTCGGACGATAGTTGCCCATCGGATGCCGTGAATGTTCTGACGATTCAGATTATAATTACATTCTTGACTTCTTTGACGTCATTAGTTACCAGGACCCAACTGGATCAGCGAAAAATCAAAGGCCCGCTAAAA
Organism: Montipora capricornis; assembly: GCF_036669925.1. Classification (NCBI taxonomy): domain Eukaryota; kingdom Metazoa; phylum Cnidaria; class Anthozoa; order Scleractinia; family Acroporidae; genus Montipora; species Montipora capricornis. The sequence continues at coordinate 43,433,966 of NC_090892.1, forward strand.
TATAAGCGGAAATTTTTTGAAGTACTACACATCAGATACTATAAACATTTAAACGAAAAGTTAAAAAAGGGAGAAAAAAATAAGCGTCACAGGGACTAAAAAGTCTGAGCATTTGCTACCTTTTCCCAGCAAGTGGAAGGATTAGCTTTGTTTTTAGTGAAAGAAAATGTAACTGTTTATCTTTACTCGAGGACCGGAGTTGAGGGGACACTTCGTAAAGCTAATTAACAAGCTAAGCCCGAAGCCCGCCACCCGCAAGGGCTACGGGTCAATAGCCCAATGATGAGGCGAAGCCGAATGGGCTATTTACCCGTGGCTCTTGAGGGCGAAGGGTCTAATTGTTTTAGTATCACCCAACTAGTCGGACAGAAAAGACAATAATAAAGTTAGCAAATTCAAGTTGAAGAAATATTTGTTTGGGAATAAAACGAAAGAAAGCGTCACGCTTTTCGCTAGTCGAGGACTATTACTAATAGTCCTCTAGTAGCGTAGCCAATCAAAATGCAGGATTTGCATTAGTCCACTAGTTGGGTGACACTAATTGTCTGTTTCCCCGGAAGCAAGTGATGTTGAAATTGCAAGCAGAGTAAGGGGACACTCATCAAAATCGTTTCACATCAAAATTCCTGCATTTCTGGAGAAAAACCATGTGGTGAAATCTTATTTAGTCAGGCGAGAGTGCTCTGCTCATTGGGAAACTGTAAATCAATCCAAATCACAGGAAACTACGGCAGATCAAATCAAATGCTGCCTTTTTTTCCTGTCGAGTAACGGAGACCACATCCACACGAGATTCTCAGGTTTTGAAGTCGAATCTCTCTGACTTGTTCGATTTCTGGACTTTTCACAGGGTCATCACTACAACTGGAGTCGCGCGAATTGCGACAAGTCGCTGCTGAACGACATGATTGGTGCCTGCCATTCTCTACGTAGAAGAAAACGTAGCGTCGCTGACAGTTTACTTGACATTTGGTATTTTTTCCAAGGCCTGAACAAGGCAGAGAGAAGATGCGAACTGGCTGCTGAAATGTACTACAAGATTGTACGGACGTTTGGTGGCTCACATTTTGAAAAAAGGGACCACGCTTATTGCACTAGCACATGCGCGGATAAACACGGAAGTCCCATCAAAAGTCTCTATTGAGCAACCCTAATTCAGATGCTGGTCCATGCCGGGCTGGGCATCACCTCGTAATTTTTTGTCTTTTTTTTTACCAACAGTTATAATAAAAGTGAGGGATTTTTTTGGTTGTAAACCATTGAGGTTGTGCGGACTGTGCACGGCTCTTTGTATTTTGGACAACAGGGTAGTTTTTGAGCAATTTCAGGAAATAAGCCTCTGGGTATGGTAAAATATGAAGTTTTGCGGGAGTCTATCGCTAATTTGTGACACTAGGCCCGAAGTTGTTGACAAGATCTCACAAAGGGTCTCAGGTTAGCTCACCGCAGATCTTTCAAGGAAACTTAGGGGATCTTCTACTCCAGCAAGTTGCCTTTGTCGTCCGTAGTTTCTGTGTTGATTAAGTTGTAAGTTGTACCGGTGAGAAAGGAACATAACATGAGTCAAGAGAAAACAATTTTAGGGCATTAGTTTGTTTGGTTTTTTTTTTTTTGGGGGGGGGGGGGGGGCTGGGGGCGGAAGGGGAGGTTTGATTGAATGTAATCTCTTTAGAGCCTTTAGACCGAGAAGATGGAACATTTTTCAATGTCTGCTATGAAATATTTCGATGGAAAATGGGGCTTGAATATCCTTTGCCAAAACTAGTTGCAAAAATACTTAATTCGAGGTGCAATGAGGTCTGCATGATCTTCCCAATTCCATTTCCTCCGACCTTGATGCATTTACCCTGCGCAAATATTGGGGGATGATCCCAGTAGAGATAGTTTTTAGATGTAAAATTTTTTTCCGCGTAAATTCAGAATGTCACAATAACCAGACTTCTGCTCAAACATAAGTGGTTGTCACTCTTGTCGGAATATGTAAGCCCCGCCGCCGGAATCTCTTTTATCTTCTCCTATGATGTCACTGATGATGTATCAGAGCAAACGTTATCTTAGGGCGCTTTCCATTTGACAGAACTGACCGACCAGACCGGGCATTTGGAAGGACTAACTCTACAACGCCCTCTATTTTCACATTTCGAGAATGATATATACTCCTTCTCCGGAAGAATGTGAGGGATTATTGTGCAAGTGTTGAATCAAATTGTTGCATTTTCTTTGCAAACGGACGGGTCTGGCCGGCCAGTTCCGGCAAAAGGAAAGCTCCCTTAGAAACAGCTATCGTGGATGAAAACT
>NC_090892.1:43443763-43458763 GCF_036669925.1 Montipora capricornis
TCATCCTTTGTCACCTGTTGCCACACAGATCCTAACAGTGCAAGGTAATTCTGCTCTCAGTTATCTCTGCTGGTTAAAAGTTTTCGAGCAGCTTTTGTTAATGTGACTCTTACATGTACGTACAGGTACCATAACTGCTTAAGGGTGTGTTGATAAAGGGACTACTCTTGTGAAATTGAGATGTAATGTTATTGTTATGTTTATTAATTCTTCAGGATTGCATCAGGTGGATGGGATAAAAGACTTATAGTGTGGGACATTCAGACAGGAGCAATTTTGGTATGGGTGGATACATTGTAGTTGTCATTTATTTGAAGAAGCCTAGTGCATGCAATTTTGTCGATATGTCTTGTGACTCAGAAAATTGGGTCAAATAGTAATTTGTGCAATTGCATCTTTTGTGCTATTAGTGGGAAGCATTGAATGAAGGTATAGTAACATCATGTCACTTCTCTCATGATGGACGCTACCTCGCCAACAGCAGTGATCTAGATTTTGCAGTCAGTGTGTGGGATGTTAGAGAGGGAGCCCTCATAAAGAAGCTCTTTAGTGAGTAGCCATTTATTCAGCTTTTGTCACACACAGAAAATTATTATGTGGAGGATTCACGTTAATAATGGCTTGGGGTTATTTGTGACACAGCATTCTTTGACAATAAATTAAATAAAACTTGTTGCGTTTATGTAAAGTTGTTAACTAATCTGATATGGTCCCCCTATTGACAAGCAATTAGTCACCCCTCCCCCCCCCCCCCTATCGATCACTGCGATGCAATATTGTATTTTTTGTAAGCCTTTTTTTAAAGCATGCATGTGTTGTATTATGTTGTTACTGTATTAATAAGATACATGAAAAATTATTCAATTCTGATTGACTGAGAGCAGTGCAGTTCAAGTGTAATGCAGGGCAAAAAGTGTAATACACCAGTGCAAAAATTGTAAAACCAGTGCAAATTACATATTGAAATTCTGGATTATGACTGGCTAATAAACAATATGTTCATGTAGGGTTTGGTCAGAAGCAATCAAATCTTTTGTTTTCAAATCAAGCGTGCACCCTGGATGGCACAATTTATGGCGCAATTTTTCCCAGATTGTGTGATACACGTGCATTTCTTCTGCTTAAACGTCTTGAATTTTTTCATGTATATATTGTTAATAAGCAATCACATGATTTTACTCATGCAATTTGGAATAAATAAGCACTTGTAAATGTTTTCAAAGACTACAAATTGCATTCGCCCTACGGGGTCATGCAATTTTGGTCGTCTTTGAAAAAATTTAATCATACTTATTTATTCCAAATTGCACTCGAAATCATGTGATTACCTATACTAAAAATAATAATAATTAAAAAAAAAAACTTGTTGCTTGTACATAGGTTGTTTCTCCCTGGCAACATACTTGGACACATTCCATTTTGGGGTCTTATCTTTTAAAGGCTCTTAGTTTTTGCATTACATGTAGCTGGAGGCAGTCATTATTAACCTTCTTTTGTTGGTGGAACCAGCTTTTGTTCATCTTTATTGCCCTCAGATGTCTCACAAAATTAATGTTGTTTTTCCCTGTTTCCTGCATTGCTCTCCCTGCAAGTCAGTGCTTTTTTCTTATTATTGTAATTTTCTCCAAAACTAAACAGACCACAAGAGCACAGTAACATGCTGTAGATTTTCTCCATTACAAAATCGTATTTGTACAACTTCCATGGATAGAACAACTAAGATCATTGACATGCTGACCTTCACTGAGGACTATAATGTCACCCTTACTCTAAAGTGAGTTTGAGTCAAATGATTATCTCATAATAAATTATTCTAAACACAGATGGTGTTAGTGGTAGTGTGTTGGCCACTACATTGGCCATGTGTTTGTTGCTTGTTGGGTTGGTGTAATGTTCAACAGGTTGGTAGGATCCAATTCATCACCATTTGTCTTGTTGATCTACAATCTGGGTCAAAAGACTTTACAACAATTCTCAAATTTTGGGTAAAAAGTAGAGAATTTAGTGTACAGTAATGCTTCCATCATTATACATGTATGAGCAACACCTGTTCTTCTTTCGCGGCCTTTTTCACACCCACCTTCCGCCCAGACAATGTTGAATGTTGGTCTTGATTTCAGAGACCATGAAAAATCAACATTGTAATGGGGGGAGGGGGAAAAGGGGGATATTTGTCCCAAAAGTGTTGACCAAGATTGTAGGTACATGTAACAATAGCACTGTTGTGTAACAACACATGGAACACATTAATTTTCTTGCTTTCTCTGTGCCACAAAGCTCCTTTTCATAAGATACAGCTCATATGATTTTTGTAGTCAGCTGACGAATTCATCTGGCTGATATTCCTTTTATTGAGCGTACATGTTAATAATGACATACCAAAAAGCATGGGTAATCACCATCATTTTAGGTGTGCTGCATTTGTTATGCTGGGTCAACAATTACCACAATAACATTTCAAGGAAAATAAAGATAATATGGTAGCTGGATTTTATTATTATTATTATTATTATTATTATTATTAAGAGAGCAAACTTGTGGATGAAATAGAAAATGGTTTGGACCCAGGAGTCGTCACAAGCAAATCATACATGTGCACAACAGACAAAACGATAACAGTCCTACCACCTTCTGAAACTATTGCATGCATACTACACAACATGCTCATTGCAAACAGACCTATACAAATTTATGATGCTTGCTGAAAAATGTCGAAGACAAGGACGACTCCAAGGACAGATTGGGAGAAGAATACAATGTCACAATTACCAGCAAGTTACACGTAAAAAAAAACTGGTGTACAAACCTTAAGAACAAAGTTCATTAAACCTTCACCAACTTCTACCTGCGCTAAAAAATACAAATGATTTCTTAACAGAAAACCTTAACTACACACAACTTTTTCCTTTCAGCTTTCAAACCTACTCTGACAGTCACTTACAACCATATCATAATGCGCCAATCACCACTCACTATCCTCACAACCTATCACATTACTTTTTCCACTTCCAATCACAACACAGACCAGAGCATCACTACATTCATTTGAATATCCAACCATCACTTGACTTTGAAGATGACTTCCACTAAGGTTGTTGAAATGTCAGTTACTGCCAACAGTCCTTCTCAGGACTACTTTCACTCAAATTCCATTGATGTTTGAGGACAAAATATAGTAATAAGTATGGGTTATTGACCAAGCGTGAGGTCAAGATGACTGGATATTGGCCAAGTTCTTTTTTTGCGTGTTTATGGACCGAGACGAAGTCGAGGTCCATAAACACGCAAAAAAAGAACGAGGCCAATATCCAGTCATCTTGACCGAACAATCTTGGTCAATAAAGGATTTATTATATGACTTAAAACACCAAAAAATGATCTTTGATCTTGCGGGACTGAGCGAGAAATCCCGAGCGGGCAGTATCGCTCCATCTTGCCCACTCGGGTAGCCAATCAGAGCGCGCGATTTGGTTCATCTTGCCCGCTCACAGAGCTAGTCATTTAATAACAATCATTATTACTATAAGAATGAACTTTAAAATGCTACTATGACCAAAAAGTCAATTCTTCTTGTTTTGATTTCAAAACCATGTTAACTAATAGTTACCCAAGTTTTAACCCTTGATATCAAGACACCCGTTTGTTTAGTGTTTAACAGGAATTTTCCTATTTAATGGTCCGTCATTACTACCTTTAAAATCTTGAGAGATGTGGATCCAGGAGAAAATGACATCAAAGACTCGCTAGTTTAAGAATGCAGTGGGTGTATACGTGGCTGAATTAAGATTTAGCACAGGAGTTTAGGCTTTCAGAAGTTAAACTCATGTTTTGCATGTACAAAAAGCTACAGTGTACATTTACACACTGGAACTTTAGGCTAGTGAGTAAATAATCAGTTTTCCCTAGATCCAGCACTCTGAGGTCCAATCGGTTAGTTTTGAACAAGAGTAACGGAGGACCATGTAATCCATTTAACTTATACTCAAAGTAAATAGCTTTGGATAAAAATCAAAGCTAAAAATTCTTCCAGTCAGGTGTTAAGGAAGCACACTTTAAAAAGCTAAAGAAAAAAAAGGAAGTAATTTTTCTGATCATAGAAGCACTTTAAATAGTTCAGTCACATTGAAAGGAAATATATATTTTTTCTCCTACATCTAGAGGTCACGTCAATGTCATTTCTAGCTGTTGTTTCAGTAAAGATGAACATTTATTGGCAACAGGATCATGGGATAAAAATATCCAAATCTGGGACATAGCAACTGGAGTTTACAGGTATGGAATGTGCCAATAGTGTTCAGTACCTAGTGGAAACTTGAAGATTATCGTTCCCAGGTGCATTATGTTGTTGGTGGTTTTAAAAAAAATTATTTTTCTTTGTCTTATATTTCATTATCTGAAACGAAGGAAAAATAAAATAATTAATTGAACTAATTTTAAAAATCTTGAACCAAATATACATGTAAAGTTGAACCATAACATATGTAGTAAATGTAAATACTATTTAATAGCTTACTTACTTACTTAGTTACTTTACTGCCTATGATGCCCTCTGGCATGTAGGACAGCAACAAAAGACCTCCATTCTTGTCTATCCTCAGGCTGAGCCTTTCTCTCGATTGAATCCCATGTCTCCCCTATTGCTCTTAGTTCTTCCATAACAGTCCTACGGCAGGTGATTTTTGGCCTTCCTCACTTTCTCTTCCCCTCCAGGGTCCAGTATAGCATAATTCTAGCATTGTCATCTTTACTATACCATACTATTTAAGATACAAACAATATTTTTATTTGTTTAAATGTTTTCAAACAAATGCACATCTCTGCAAAAATTCTCTAAATATATGTCCAAAACAACTGCAACTTGGACACAAAGGCTCATTTAAACTGTTTCAACAGTTGTCCAAGATTTGTCTATGTTACAAGACTTGGTATGCAACTTGTCCCAGACCTCAATGTATAAATACTGTAATTATAATAAATGTTGTTGTTGTGTGCTGTCAAAATGGCGTGCTTACTAAACAGTTCAACAAAGTTTAATGGATCTTTGGCTAATGTTGGGAGCGAAATTAAAGTAGTTATGCTCTAACTATAATAACTACAGTAGTTTATGGATGCATGTATCTTTAATTAAGCTACAGCTAGTCATGACTCACTGGTGTAAAGTGTGATCATGGTTATTCCGAAGCTCAGAAACATTTTACTTCTGTAAACTAGTGACCACAGTCACATACAATTTTTAAGGCCCATATGTTGTCTTTGTCATCATACAGGACACAAGGGCCAATTACCTTTTCCAAAGGACATGAAGGCTCTGTCAGTGCTTGCAACTTCAGTGAAGACGGTAAGGTTTCAATCGTATTGAATTCATGCACAGATATCACTTCTCTTTGTTAAGATTGTCCTAAACTAGTCATCTCTGAATGATCCCCACCATGCCAGCAAGTACATCTACATGTAAAAGAGGAATATAGCTTCCCTTTACTCTGATTAGGGACTTGGCTGACTTCATGCAAATTTGACATTGGGGTAGTGATAATGACAAGGACAAGGATAGCAATAGCGATACAGTGTTCTGATAATGATAATAATTAATATTTTAAATGACAAGTATAATAAATGTGATGATAATTATTAATATCATCATCATAAGTGAGAGTTTCTATGTTCAAATCTCACTTGCATGATTTTCAAGTACATGTATGCTCTTTTCATTTGTACTTTTAATTTGCCTTTTCATTCATGCGAATGACTTGCATTTTGACTGTTACAGGTAGTATGCTTGTGTCATCATCTTATGATGAAACCTTGGTCATCTGGGATGTTGAAAACTGCTGCCAAAAGTTTTCTCTGAAGGTAGAATTGTCCCTTTTCTCAAAGTAGAAAAGTTAAAGGTTGCTTGCCTTTAGGAACATTCATGTCACGAGTAACAGCTGACTGATTTACCTGAAATGGAAGACTAGACTAGAGATGAGGTGGTGTTTTCAAAACCCTGCGTGACATTCACACAGAGTCTAACCCTAACCCTAACCCTACTGCCAATTCATGGTTAAAAAGAAGAATAAAAGAAGCGTTCTACATCGCCCGCTTCTGTCCAGAACTAAACAAGCAAGTGCAATCAATGGATCTCGCCTTGCTCCCCATGGGAACAGGTATCACATAACTGGCTTTGCCTGAACTATAAGAACACTGAATGTATGCAGATTACTTTACTCTAATGATACCGGTAACGATCAAATTGATCGAAAACATCTAGATTCATAATTTTAACAGCTTTTTACCTTAAAGTTTTATATACTTATATAGTTATACTACTTTTATTGGCAAAATGTACATATTTTAACAGAATTTAGGGTTAGGGTTAATGAAAAAGTGCTGTGAGATGAGATGGTTTACTGTCCCAAATCTGAGAAGACTTGGGTGATCAACCATTTGCAGATGTGATCAGAAATGTAGCACATCTTCCTCATTTGCGTAAAGACAACCAACTGAGAAACTGGTCTCCAGTTTGCAGAATGGAAACCCTATTAACCCATTGACTCCCAGGGGTTCCCCATGGACAAGTAAAATCGTCTGGCGTTAGAATAAAATACTAAGTCTGGCCGGTTTCGGCCGGTTTGGACGTCAAAGCGTTAATAGTTTTTCAGTGAGTGATTAATAATTAATAAGGTTTACATTCCTGTTGGAGGTAGTGAATTTCTTGCTTACTTTTTGTGCCCTAATGCAGTCTTAGCAATGCAAGTTCTCTACAGTTTGCTGGAAAATTAATTTAACTATATAGATCGTTTTCACTCACGTGACTAGCAGCCATATTGGATTACTGAAACAAAAGAAAGTATTTGCATAAAAATAGATTTCAATTCCCGGAGGATCAGTTTGATGCACCATCATGGCTGCCATTCCCTTGGTTTGGAACACCAATATGGCGGCCGTGACGTCATGTGAAAATGCTCATAGAAAATGTGTTAACTAGCTAAATGCTGCATCAGCGTCAGCATTGTCAACTTGTGTACTGTATCCAGACATGCACCACAACTTTATCACAGTACTGTTATAATTTAATATATGGTAGAACAAAAACCTTTCTTTTGTTTTCTGTTGAAAATGTGTAGCCGACAGTATTTTTGTGTACCTTATTATTTTCTAGTTCAATTCTAGGTGACTTGCAAAATTTCAGCTGATTTTTAGCAAAATCGAAAAATGACCGAAAATTCAACATGCCCTAAGCATAATCATCACTTTGCAGGGCCACAGTGACTGGGTTAATGACTGTAGTTTTAGCAGTGATCAAAAGTGGATTATCTCTTGCTCAAAGGTTAGTTTTATTTTAGTTAAGTGAGGCAGTTGATCGAGTGAACTAAGATCAGTGATTTATATGTAGCCTACAGTACAAACGCCCTTGCAGTGTGAAAATAAACTCAATCCAACTTTACCCAAAAAGCCTTACCTTTAGTAGCGGTGCTTTCCTTGCATTGATGAGTGTTCAAACAGGCTATGAAAAACTTGAACACTTTCACAATTTGAGATGCAATACATTAAAAAACAAGTGGCAAATGTCATATCAGGGGTTCCAAACACCAATAAGCAGATGAAAGCACGACATCAAAGGTGGCATGCTTTTATTGTTTCGAGGTCTTAAGTACCCCTAATGAAACAGGAAGCACGAGTTTTTGGCATATCTTCTCAAAAAAGTGGCCGACTGTTGTTAGGTTTTGCTTATTTAAAAAATAGGTGCAGAGACAGCAGAGAAAAATCGCAATTGATTTGGATGTCATATCCAAATCTTTAAAGATTCTCGTCTACTTTTTCATTTGGTAGGTAAGCACCGTCACGTGATGTGGTGTACATCCTGTGATTGGTGCACTTAAGTGAAACCCAGTCGGTGATGAATTATTAGTGAGTGCGAGAAGGAAAACTTAAAAACTTACTGAATTTAAGTAAATTTCCAATCCCATTTCTAAAGTGTTAAATAATGTTTTTATCACAATGATTTTCATTGAACATGTTATTATTTTAAACCTTTCGGATCCCCTTATGCTTTCTGCTCTGTTAGCTACAGCTACATGTACCAGTGGTTAGGTGGCCCAAAGTTGTTGCAGTTGTCTTCATCTTTGACTTTGACTGTGTTTTCATTCAATTATGCATTGCATAAGCATGTTACATCTTGTCAGAAGCACATGACCTTGAAGCGTGTAACTTGCAACTCTTTTAGTTTCCAGCTTTTACTTGGAACAAAGCTGGAGATTTTAGGTCACCAATGTCATGCCCAAATATGGACAAAAATAAGATCGAGGCTGCATGCCCGGGAAAATGCATGAGCTACATTGCATCCAAATAAGGAAAGTTTGAAGGTAAAAAAAAACCCTAGCACTGAACCAGAGTTAAACGCTTCAAGGTCATGAGCTTAAGCAAGCGCGTTTTTGAGACGCAGACGGCAACGGCAACCGGACGTGAACTGTTATCCCTTTTAACTTATTTTCACACAACTATATTTACATTGCTAAGTATCTTTTCTCCATTAGAGATGATTAGTATTAAAAACATCTGGGAGACACGACTGTCCTGTCATGTAAAATGTTCTCTTCCGGTTGCTCGTGACCTTGAAGCGTTTAACTCTGGTTCAGTGCTAGGGTTTTTTGGAAATGGGATTGGAAATAGACCTAATCGGCTAACTCAATGTTGTACCCAATTCAAATCTCCCGGGACTAAGATTCTTTGTGTATTGTATTTGTATGATAATGTAGCATTCATATTTAAATGATATGGAAATACCTGGAACAAAACGTTTTATTCCCAAAGGGTTTGAATTGGGTACAACATTGAGTTAGCCGATTAGGTCTATTTACTTTCTCAAATCAGTATATAAAATCAGAAGCTCAGGACCTTAAAGCATTAAACTCTAGATTTAGCCAAGCCTAAAATCGGAGCTCCCGGGTTATTTATTCTTACAGTAAGTTAACCTAGCTTGAGCCTGCGATGTAATCGAAACCCAGTACCTGGTCAGCGGTCAACTTAAAAAAAAAAACAGCTGACTTCGATGAGCTCTAAACGTGAGCGCGCGATATGGTCACATGATACTGGTCACATTGGCATACTTGGGTGGACGGTCGTACGGTGACCAAAACCAAATTTTCTCGCACTGATGGATTACAATATTTACTTACCAACGGTAGGCGCGCGCTGAGCACCGCTAATAGCATACAAAAGTTTTCAGTGCGTTGATTGGCTGAGAGCACGTCAATTAATCTCAAACAGATTGCAGAAAAGTGAAATAGTGCAGAAAGTTGACCATCTCGAATTATTAATTTTTCTCGTACAATTTGGAATAAACAAGCACTTGTAGATTTTTTCAAAGACTACAAATTGCCAAATTTGTGTGTCTTTAAAGAAATTTACTCCTGCTTATTTATTCCAAATTAATTGCACTCGAAATCATGCGATAACCTTTGCAAATAGCATAAGGAGGTGAGATAAATAAAGGAAGTAAGTGGAATTTGGTTGTCTTTCAGGATAAAACTGTAAGAATGTGGAATATAGAGTCAAGTGATGACATACCAGTGGTGCTAGAACACAGAAAGAACATTGGGCTGAGGATTGTGCAGGTGTGTTTGGTACAGGCAATCGCATGATTGCGAGTGCAATTTGGAATAAAGAAGCAAGAGGAGTTTTCTTCAAAGACGAAGAAAATTAGGGCTCGTGCAATTTGTAATCTTGGAAAATAATTACGAGTGGTTATTTATTCCAAATTACAAGAGAAAAATCATTTCATTAATAATTAACGTGAAAAAATAGCGAGGAAGCCTGTCGTAACTAAGCAGAAGCAACGCGCGCGTATCACGCAATCACGTGAAAATTGCGCTATCCAAGGCACTCATTTGATTGCCAGGGCTAACTCTGACTTTCTTTGATCATTGACCAATGAGAATGCCTGGTTTGTTACGTCGTTTTGGGCTGAATTACTTCTTGTTTGCACTGCATTTTAAGGTCATGTTACGCGGGTTACTTTTAACGAAACAAAGTTGCGTAACAGCATTGTCTTAAAAGTTTTATTGTGATGTAACACGCAACAACTTTTAACGCAACGTTGTTGCTGTTAAGTAAAGAGCATCGCAACATGTAGGAGCCGGTTGCTCGAAGACTGGTTAGCGCTAACCTTTGGTTAACAGGTATCAAAACCTATAGGTTTCCATAGTATTTAACACTGGTTAACGCTAACCATGCTTCGAGTAACCCGGGCCAGGCCTCTAGTAAGCGCTAGACCAAAACAATGGCTGAAGAAGGAGAGAAGCTTGAAAATTTTCTATTGTTAATTCGACTCGTCGCGTTGCTTATTTTCCACGGGATCAAATGATGTGTAGCGATCACTGGAAAGGTCTTCCATCTCTTTTGGTTAACTTTTTTTGTCTTCTTTTGAAGCTTTTGTGCCTGTGTCCCACAGATGAAGTCGTTCTTTTAAAATGTTGATGAGCTTTAATCTTTCACCGTCGTCAAGATGGGTGCGAATTTCTAACTTGCAATCATCACCGTCCACAGAACGCCGTTTTTTTGCAAACATCCTCGTTTTCACTGGCACAACGCACAGGTTTCTGGGACATTGTTGCGTTAGAGCTGAGTCAACCGCAACCATGTTACACGAGACAACTTCAAAACACTGCACGTCGAACATGATTAAAAACCTTGCAACACGTCGCAGCAACAAATCATTGCGTTAAAAATTGTCCTGCGTATGTGTTACTCGGTACAGATATTAACGCAACAACGTTGCGTGACAAGTTGTCGTAGAAAGGTGTCCTGTGTAACGTCATCATTACATGAAACTGCTTTTTTCTAAGTGCAAGGAAGGATTACGTTTTTGCAACCGTTGGCCCTGTGGCACTTCAACAGACTTAACTGATTGGAGTGTAATGTAAGTCTGTTCAAATATAAGTGCTACACGGCCAACGTTCGCAAAAACGTAATCCTTCCTTGGATTTGTACATGTTGATTGTCGTGACTTTAACATCTTCAGTTCCCACGGCCTGCTCCCGTTTGACCTTGTAGCTCAGTCGGTAGAGCAGCGGTGATCTAACCCGAAGGTTCGTGAGTTCAATTTCCACCCTGGTCAGAGTTTTTTTCTGTCCTTGTGTGGGCCCTTTTCCATTAATAGGGCTAACGCTCACATGGTTCATATGGGGAAGAAACCTAGTAGTTAAGTTTGCTTTTTTTTTACCCAATCAAAATGGAGAAATTTTTTCGTGTTTATTCTTAAAACTATTACTTTTCTGAATTTAGCTTAGAGAAATGTTGAATAGTCAACATCGATTTAACATGTTTCAACACGGTTGAATGGGGGGGGGGGGGGGAGGGGGAGGGAGGAAAGGAACTTTAACTGTGTTGTCGTTCTAGCGTTGGATCTCTAATTGAGGACAGTGTAAATTGAAATAGACGACATTTGGCGACTATGTCTTCCACCTTCTTCACCCTATTCGTTTCATCTGTCGTGCAATTTTTCTTTTGGGATTTTAGTGTCAAAACTGCAACAAGCCCTTCTCGATAGCTCAGCTGGAAGATGAAGCAAGTCACAAATATTGTGTGTTCTGCCGGCTTGAACAGCCTACAGATTTCTCATCCAATCCCCAAGATTATTAATGTCAAGAAAGAAAGAAAGAAAGTTTTGAACTCGGCAGTATTTAAAGCGTGCAGCCTATGCGGCCGTGTATGCTAAAGAGACCCAGCTGGATTAGTGGACACGGAGTATGTGCATGGAATCCTGCGCCCGCGGTTCTGGGCCACCCCACCTCATGACAACTAAGGACGACGCCAGTCTCGTGTTAGCCACCACCTACTTTGATGATCAGTGAGCGGAGGACTTGTTGCAGTTCACTCTCTGGAACGGGTCAGGGGCTTGTTTTTCAAAAAGCCCAAAAATATTTCGTGCCTAAAAAGGAAAACAAGTTGTATCAGGGGAATTTGTATTAGAGGTGAAGCCGCTGTTACATGTTGAAACTTTCGGCTGAAAGTTATGTGCAACGGCGCTGCAACTGAACAAGGTTCAACAGGCGTTGCACCGTGCAATATGAAGGTTGAAACTTGTTCGGGAATGTTGAAACTGGTTTCGAAATGTTGTTACCAGATTCGCTTAAAACAAGTCGATACTATTTCAATGGCCTTTGCGCGTAAATTGCGGTTTCTGATTGTCTTACGCGGCATATGATCGTCTTTTATGGCGTAGGATTATCCATGGTGGTAACAAACACTTTGAAGCAGACCGTTCCAACTGCTTTCTTCAGAGCAGGCTCTGCAGAAAAGACCCTCTTAACGCAACCCCAGCAGGATTAGGGTGTCATCTCTGTTCAAGACCCTGTGCAAACATGACCGGGCTTGGTGCACACCTCCGCCTACGTCACCCGAGCTACGCGAACCACCAACCGTCTTCATCGCAAGCGATGTGACTTCCATGATGACGCGGCGTAGGATAGCGTAATAAGGCCGAGCGAGACCAGTTTCACGAAGTGGTGTTCAGGTGAAACTTGTTTTTATCACCACTGCGATCATTGCGACCTTTGCAGAAGTAGAAAGCGGTTCTACTCTTCCTGAAACATGTCTCGCAACGGAAGGTCAACAAAGTTTCATGACACCGACCATGTTACACGTTGCAACGCCTGCTGAAACTTGTTTCGCAGTGCCGTTGCACAAAAGCTTCAGCTAAAAGTTTCAACGTGTAAAAGCGCCGGCTTGAGTTCTTCTTATTTTGAAGAATTGACCTTTGAACAGGGTTCATCCTCCGAGACCCAGGAGCAGCTAGTCGGGACGATAGAATGTTCGTGTTGAAAGTTTGCTACAACAACGAGAAGAGCCCCTGGGCACTTTCTCTCACCGAACCAGTTCCAGAAGCTTTCGAATTCCCTGCTTCTGATTGGCCACTAAATAGTTTTTGTGGCCAATCAGCGAAGAAGAGCAGCCGGGTGGCTATGATCTTTTTGCACTCGAAGTAGTTCTCCTCATCGATCGCCATAGTTGCGTAGCGCGTTCAACGGGGAAAGTTTCAGAACAAAATGTTAACTAAGCCGGAAATATTACAAACTTTAGCATGGCTGCAACCAGCGAACAATCTCCGATAAATGTTTGCGACCTTCGAAAGATCCGCCGTAAACGTTTAAGGGAGAGTGTTTGTTGCTTGCAGCCGTGCTAAAACTTGTAATTTTTCCGGTTCCGTTAAACTTTCCTCGAGAAACTTTTGCCGTTGAACGCTCTAAGCAATTATGGCGATCGATGAGGAAAACTACTTTGCGTGCAAAAGGTTAGTCACCTGGCTGCTCCTCTTCGCTGATTGGCCGCAAAAAAAGTTTATTGGCCAATCAGAAGAAGGGAATTCGAACGCTTCTGGGACTGGTTCGGTAAGAGTAAGTGCCCAGGAGCTCTTCCCGTTCTTGTAATAAACTTTCACCACGAACATTCTATCGTCCCGACTAGCTGCTCCTAGGTCTCCGAGGATGGACAGGGTTCTAAGACCCAAAAAACTGCAGAATTTCGTGACTTGAAACGCTTTTCCTTTTGAAGAAAAAGAACGCCTCTACCCCCTACTTAGATTAATGCGGAAAACAATTCCCACGAAGAACATTCAACAGAACCAACTTAAATGCAACAGCCCTGCGTCCTATATATCGATCGAATGAAGTTAGAGATAGGCAAGATCTGCGCGCGTTTTATGTGCATGTATAGGCTGCGATGGGTATTTGTGATTTTCAGTTTATGAGGACCTGGCGTCATTCGCAATGCCATGGAAAATGTGCGCAGTGCACACACTCAAAGTTTTGGTTCTTGGTTGTAATTAATTTCTCTTTCCATCTGTAAATATTTCAGTGTAAATACTTTGAAGTTAAACTGTTGAGCACTTTCGTTTTATGTCCTTTCATGTGTACTCTATCTATCACGAATGCGTAGTGCTGTGAGGGTTCTCGTGAAGAGAAAGAGATGAAAGTAATTATGAACTTACGACTATGAGTGTATGAAGAAAGTTAACCCATTGACTCCCAGGGGTTCCCCATTGACATCTAAAATCGTCTGGCGTTAGACAAAGTAAAATACTAAGTCTGGCCGGTTTGGACGTCAAAGGGTTAATTAATGGGGACATTTTTTTCAGTGAGTGATTAAGGCTAGCAAAGGAAGTGTGTACAAAGTATTTACTCGAAGGAAACTCCTAGAGAGTTCAAGATCAAGCTCTGGTGAGTATACAGAAAGGTCTTGAGAAATATGCAGTGTCTATGAGTAGTGTTGTGTAGAAGGAGTGGGAATAAGAGGTATTTGGGGAGGGGATAGTTGTGTGAAGGAAGGGTGGGGTAGGATGGAGGTAATGGAGAAGATCAGGGAGGGGTAGGTGAGTAGAAGGGAGGGAAAGCTGGGTAGTTCTTTTTAACCCTCTGAAAAAAACTAAGCCTTTTTTTTAAAAAAACTACAACCCCCCCCCCCCAAAAAAAAAAAAAAGAAAAAGCCCCTTTTTCAGTGGCGGATCCAAACCTTGAGCTAAGGGGGGGGGGGGGGGGGTTTTTTTCAGTGTGTGAACCCAAAAAAATTTTAAGCCTCAATTTTTACCAGAATATATAATTTTTGCCAAAATAGGGGGGGGGGGGGGGCCCCTCCCCTAGATCCGCCACTGTTTTTAGACAGTTGATAAAAAAAAAAGCAGTTAAAAAAACTTTAACTGGTCTTGCGAATTAAAAATATTGCGATTGTCTTAAAAATATTCAAACCAAAAACAAAATAAAACTACAACATGCATCTGTGTCAAAATGTTTGCAAGACACTGGGTTTTTGTTTTTTTTAGTTTTTTTTTGTCTTTCAAGTGTTTAAAGTTTGACAAGAAACGTGCGAATTCCAACACAAATATCACGAGGTTAAGTTGACCATATTGTTTCTGCAAAGTCAAAAATTCACTCTCCAAGACGAGGTTATTTATCACCTGGCAAAATTCCATCGTTTTGGAGGTTGTTTATTGTTCATCAGCATCACAAATTCTTGCCGATTTTG
>NC_090892.1:43463763-43471263 GCF_036669925.1 Montipora capricornis
TGGTGTGTTTGCTTTGTGTTTCTTCCAGTTGCATTCAACATCTGTTCTGCTGAGGTTGTAGATGCCATGAATGAAAAGTGCAGCTGCATGGCTGCACTTAAACGTCCCCCTATATATTTATATATATATTTAATAGAGCACTCTTTGAATAATACAGAAAGGTGGGAATGCATAAAAGATTATTTCTTTCCACAAGATGTCAAAAGCATTGACTGAAGGCCTCAGGATCAGGTCTATATGAAACACATTTCTCAGCGTGAAAATTATGTCTAGACGCAAGTAGATTGATAGTGGGCTTAATTCCAAAGCGGTTGGTTAATTACATCCGTGTAGAGGGACCTATGAAGAAACCACTCTGTTTCCTTCCTTGATGACCGGTCTTCAGTACTTGATTTCCCAGGAATATGTGTAACTGAGAGCCAAACTTTCTGCTCAATATACACCATTGTTATAAATTATCTCCGTAACTAGTTATTGTTTGCCAAGGAATGAGATGTTCCCATTTTGGTTAATGGTGGCAACAGCAGCTGTGTTATCAACCATGAGGTTAGTTAATGTTCTTTCCTGATAGTTGGTCGGGACTTTGATATAAACAGGACAGCAAGTATTTCTAAATCATAAATATATAAATTAGCTTCTTCTGGGGTTCAGTTCAACCCCATTGACTGACGATCAACATGTGCTCCCCAACCAATGAGAGATGCATCCGTGGTCACTGTTACTTGGGTGTCTGCTTGGCTAATTTCATGTACATTATATGCCCTTGGGAGAGATCCACCAGTTTATGTCTGATATGTTCAATTATGTATTAAAGTTCCCTTTGTATCTTTCAAGGCTAGGAATTTCTCCATTTCAAGTGTTTGATAATGAAGAGGTCCATACATTTTGAATGGGTCTTTTAACTGGCCAAACATAATGAAACTTGTCAGATACATGCAATGTCAACAGCAGTATTAATTTAGGTACTTTTGGTGTCCTGGCAACCAACTATCACCATAGCAACCGTTCTAAACAAATTAAGGGCTTTGATATTCGCAGCACAAAAAGCATGGTTTCCATGGCAACAGTGACAGTTTGTGATTAACTGAGAAATCCATAATTCATTGCATAGAACATCACTTCAGAAACAAGCACCAAAAAGTTAAGCTAAAATAGTTAAAAAGCAAGCCAACTGTGCCTGTTTCAGTACTAAGAGAGGAAATACCTGTAAATCTGGGAAAATGCAAGATAAAGTTGTACAAACAGTAATTTAACACTATATCCTTATAAAGAAGACACCAAGCATAATCTAAATGGATACAAGTAGTCCGGCATGTCCATATTTGATGTGTGACTGACTGTTCTCTCCACCAAAGTTGTTACCAGACTGATTTCAATGCATCACTTTTGCTCAGTTCTTTCTGTAGCAATAAACTCAAAATCTGGGACCACAAGCACCACATTAATTCCATTCGTGGCAGTCTCCGCAGGCAAAGCGGCTGTTGGTGACTTTTTTCTGAGGGTCTTTTTCTTTTGTTTCTTCTTATCTGCCTCTGGTTTGGAACTTGTGCCAAATGCTCCAGCCTGAAAAGCCAGCTTCTCAGCCCTTGATTTCCTGTTTGACCATATTATCTGCCTCCGCTTTCGATACTTGGAGCTGATCTTGTGAGCTGCAGAGGCAATTCTGACCTGCTCCTCCCTTCTCAAGGCTTTCAGCATATTCCTTCCAAGAGAAATTCCACAAGACTTCAAAGCTGCCTCTCTAGAAGCTCCTGTGTTGAATACCCCTACAGTTTCACAAACTGCTATCACCACACGCCTCTTTCTGCAGTATCGGCTCTTGGGGCGTCTTGACCACAGCTGCCCATTGACACTTTCATTCTGGTTCTGGGTTTGCCCCTGTAAACATCTTTACTGACATGGCAAATACCATACCAATCTTACAGCTGTGCCCCCTTTTCTGCCAAGTTCCATACGTGGAAACAGCAACTTTAGCAATTGAATGGCCATCGATATCAACCATGCTTTCTTCACCCTCATTAGAGACTAACTGGCTAAGCCTTTCTGCTGCTTCGCACATCAGTTTCTCAACATCATTGGTGGCTATCCTTTCTATTTGTTTCATATTTTGGTTGTATGCCTTCTTGGTAACTGGAGGTGGAAGTTCCATACCTGCACAGAACTTCGCCAGGCCAGCACAATCCCACTGGTAAGAAGACAAGAAAGACATCCTGTTCACTTCATAGGCTCCACCACCCTTCCCACCAAGCCTCTTACTTGTTTGCAAAGCAGTGATAGTATGACGAAATGAACATTTGAAATAAAGATAATTCAGCAAGGCCGTCTCTGGTGGAGCTGTCTTAAAAAAGCTGGAGTCTTGATTTTGGATTTCGGCATGAGCTACAAATAGCTTATTTGCTAATACATTGGGATAGTAACTCAGCATCTTGTAGCTTGAAGCCATGTGCTTTCTCTTCACGATCAAAAGTTTTTGGAAAACCGTGACGAAAAACCCCATAGCAACCAAAATCAACCAGTCATAAACAATGGTAACTAAGACCAATTCTAATGACTGTCATTAATTAAAATTAAAATTTTGGCTGGCTTTTCGAAAAATATTCCAAAAACGTTTCGGAGTTAAAAAACCAATATAATGAACTCCCTTCACAACCTTCTTTTCAAATTAGGCAGTCAATTAAGTTTTCTTCAAAATTTAGGGTTAACTGCCTCCTCAAGTAGAAAGTCACTCAATACATTTATTGCCAACAATTTGAACAGAAACACATTAAATATGATAAAAATGCCCAAAAATCACCTTGGTGTACTTTAAGGGGGGTGTAGTATACTTTGATCTGAGTTTCCTGGTAGGAAAAGCTTTTAATGTAACAATATGGACTTCGAAAAGAAAAAGAAATTGGTTATTGTTTTTTTGTTATTTTGGAGCTCGAAGCTTGATTTCATGTAGTATGGCATTGACTTTACTCAGTGCGAAAGAACGTTCTTCATGTCCATAGTACTGGGCAAAGTCTTTCAGCTCCTCTGCAAGCCTGACTGCCTATGCTACTGTCTTGACAGCTGGTTCCTTGAGTCCCGGCTCGTAATATTCATCAAGGTCAACGTCTGCTGCATCGCTGCCTCCCTTCCGTTTCTCTTCGTCATCAAAGAGATTGTTCCAGACCTCCTTCCTCCAGTTGGGATTTGATCCTTCGATAAATCCCTGGCATACATCAATCTGGTCTTCTGATGAGGCACAGAGTGGTGTATGTATTGCGGTTACAGACAACAAAATAGTTCAATTTCCTGAGAATTTGATTGTGGAATGCTCCTGTTGTAGACTTGAATGGAAGATGCAAAAATATTAATATTACTAATAGTAATAATTATCAAAAGGAGAGGAGACCTCACAACAGGTCAATGAATACTTAAAAGTGAATTAGTTCAACAGGGGATACCATGAATAGCAGGCTGGCTGAGAAGCAATACTGGGAGATTTTTATAAGCTAATGCATGAGCTGACAAATGAGAAGGACGTGAATGCTGTAGCCGACAGAACAGACAGAACGAACTGTCGACTGTCCTCCAAATATCTTGAACAAAGAATTAGAGGTCATAGGCCGTGTACCTAAGTTAATGGCTAATTGGTTAACCAGGTCTTTGAAGAGGCAAACCAGCTGTGAGAAAGTGATCATAAAGGGGGAGTGAGTTAACAAAGGAGGTGGTTTTGGTCTTGAGGTTCTGTGTGAATACATTTTTGAGGGTGACGCTTTCTCCTGTGAGTGGCTGCATGGGAAGCTGATAGAAGAGAAATATGGAGCACTGTCTTGGTCTGTAACACAGTGGCTGTCAACTTGATAAGTACAGTACAGTCTTATAATCAAAGAACTACGACGGAAATGAACAACAGTGTGGTACGGTTGTGTTGTTACAGTCACAGTAATTATTGTTTGAAAGCAATGGCACTTTAATGTTATCTGTCGCAAGCATGTGTCGGATGTAGGCGATGAAATGTGTTTAGTACTTATAGTAGTTGTATTTTTGTGAGACCCCATGCCTTGGTGGCTCCTATTTAACAAGCTGATGAATGAAGCAGCTTGTCATTATTCGTTAATCGTATCCCAATTCCGTGACCGTCATATACAGGTAAAAGACAATGAAATTGTGGATTCAGGAAGTGTAAAAGGTTACTGCGACAGTTATGTACAGGTGACCACTATATGCAGGTCAGCTTAACAGTAAATATAAGGCATGATTTTTGGGAAGTTGTTCAGTGACCGTTGTACACAAGGTGAACGCCATATACAGGGCCGTTATATAACTCTCTCAATAGGGATTAGAACATATTTTTGTGGATGTACATGTACAACAAATCCAAGTCTCTCTAAAAGAAAAATGTTGCTACAGTATTGTTGATGCATACATGTATCATAGTCATTTGCTGAAAGCCAAGTACATTTGTATCATCTATATCACTGTGACTGGGACATGACATTGTTGTCTTAGGTGTGAAAACACAGGCTTCAACAATTTGGTAAATTTTCTTAGACATGGTGCCAAGCCCTTAGGAAAACATGTAAACTTACACAATTGCCCCCTCCAGCAAAATCTCATATATTTGATAATACGGGAGTATGGGGCTAGAGTAATATGCATCCTTGAAATCAGTGGATGCCATGTGACAACCTGGTTTTGTAAGGCTTACAGCTGTCCGTTGGTGTCCATTTTGAAATGGTGTGTGATTATTTTATTGAGTGACTTAGCATTTAAGATCATGCGACAGGTTTCAAGAAATGTACTCGCTATCTTCATGATTGTCTGCCACAATAATCTTTTTATGCAGTAGCTTAGTGATTCCCGACTCAACAGATTCTGTTTGAGCCTCTGAGAGGTTAGCATGACTTTAACCCTTTGCCTACTAAGGGGGATAGGGGTTATTTTTTAATAACATAGGCCCTATGACTTGAAATGTTTGTCAGGCAAAAACATTACAAAAAAACCATATATATTTATAAAGAGCATAAAATTTCCCTTCATATGAGATAACTGGTCATGGGATACATTAAATCACGTGACTTTCCGAAACGCATAAATTTGCATAATTAAGTAAATATTCAAGAGATATTAACATATCAGATGTTAACTGAAAAAAAATACATCTGCATCAAACGTATTTCACCAAATCGTGTTTCATAAGCCAGATTTCAAAAGATAAAAGGTTGCAAAGGCATCCTTCTAGAAGACAGTTTGCAAATCAGCACTTAATTAACCAGCTTAATTGTCTCTATAATAGTAAAAAGATGCAAATTTTGACAAGAGAAACAGTTCAAGTCAATCTCAATCAACTCATTCAATTCATTACTATTTTGCAAGTCTGACTTAACTACATCACTACAGACCCTATAACAATGTTTAATTTTGCAGTGCTCTCTTCCTCCCTTTGAAATGGCCTCCCTTCTCCTTCTTTCAGTCTTCTGGGACCATTGTAGCGGTTATCATCAAAGTAATAGTCCTGTAATGTGTGGTACCTTAGAAAACATGGTTCTGGGCACATCCTAACTCCACAAATTGCACAGGTGTATGTAGTTTTCACTTCTTGAATGTGGACTTTGCATGTAGATCTAGTGCCATGACTTATGAGGTGATGAAAATGGTCACGGTTGAACCTGATGTGTGGGATAGCAGCTGCGATTGGATACAATCCGGTATCTCTCCTGAAGCACTTGCCTTCAACTAAAGAATTTATCACTGACTTCCTGAACTCTAGACTGGTAATGCTGGCATGATCAGGGGATTTAGTATGCAAAATATGTGCATTTGATAAGCACACTTCCAACATGTAGAGGAATACCTTGTAGTACCAAACCACTCCCTTCACGAGTCGGGCATATGAAACAACCCTTTGGTCTGACAAATCGACACCACCCATATAAGTATTATAAAGGTGAACAACACCTGGTCGAGCAAAATCCTTCTTTTCCCATTTGCCATTGACTTTAATAGAGCGCTCAACAAAACCCTCATCTGTTCTTGCTATTGGAGTAGTAGCCAAAACACTTACTGGTTTTCTGTCACGCCATGTCACGCAAGTGACATTTCCTTTTTGCCTATACAAACTCTCTCCCCGTTTAAGCTGTTTGACCTTCTTTTCTTTTACATCACAAATTTCTTTGGGTAGGCCTTGCCTGTTGGATCTTACTGTCCCACATGCCAAAGTTTTCCTTTCCTCAAGTTCTTCAAACAGTGTCACAGATGTATAATAATTATCCATGAAAACATAATATCCCATGTCTAAATAGGGTTCAATTACTGACATCACTGCTTTTCTCCCCAAATCTTTCTGGACAGCATTGCCTTCCTTACCAGTATAAATTTTACTACTTAATAAATAACCACTAGTAGATTCTGCCAACGTAAAAGTTTTAATTCCAAATTTTCCCGGCTTGATTGGAAGGAACTGTCTGAAGTGCACTTTTCCTTTGAACTTTATCAAAGTTTCATCAATGGCTAGTTGCCTTGTAGGCTTATACACTTGCTGAAAACTAGGTATTATTAAGTCCAAGAATGGCTGGATCTTGCACAACTTATCGTAATCAGCTGAGTCAGCCCTGGGTGCTAAGGTGTTGTCTGCAAAATGCAAGTATCGCAAAATCTGAAGGAAGCGATCCCTGGCCATTATGCTAGGGAAAAATGGAGTGCCAAGCACGACATCTGTGCTCCAGTAAGAACTAAGGTTTGGCTTATTAACTAAACCCATGTTTAGATATAGGCTAACCCAACCTTTCATTTCATCTGTTGTGACTGAATACCACACAGAAGATTCTCCAGGGCCCCTTTTCTGTTCTGCATATAAATTAGTTTGTTCGACCAACAATTGCCATACCTCTTCAGTGATAAACAGTGAAAAAAAAATCTGGGCAAGATTGGAGGTTTTCAGAACCAACAGTTATTCCAACCTCTTCTTGAAATTCTACGTCTTGTCTACGGTTGCGCTCCTCAGACCAGTCTTGTTCCTCGATATCCTCATCCAATTCCTCGTCTGTGCCCTCGTCAGTTGTTGGTTCATCCGAATCTTCTTGGCTAGATCCTGACTCGTCCGAGTAAAACTCATCGTCAGAGACACGGTGTTCCATAACATGTGCCAAAGGCAAATCGTCTTCGTCAACGAACTGAATATTTACACCACTTCAACCATTTGTAGGGTCAAGATCTGATGTAGAATCATTTCTCGCCGCCGCCATTTTTAAATTGCCCTCGTATACGCTATGCTACAAAAAAAACCTTGATAATTTCGTTAAAAACAAGCCAAATTCGACCAAATCTTTAAAAAATTGGAAAAACTCTTCGTGTAAGCTTCACGTAAATGAACCATAAGTTCCCAGGCCCCAAAGAATTAGTTTGGGGCTCAGCGGAAGTAAGGCTGTATTTTTCTGGACACATATGTCCAGTTAGTACGTTAAGGGTTAATCCCTTTTCTGACAGGGATTAGAATTTGGAATTCAACCTTTTCACCAGACACTGTTTCCA
>NC_090892.1:43478763-43481263 GCF_036669925.1 Montipora capricornis
CCTTTCTTGAACCTATGATCAGAAGTGATCTTTCTTGAACCAACCGCACGCACTCATTTTCAATGATGACACAAACAATAAAGTCACAGTAAACACGATCAGGTATAGTGTAATTGTTGCTGAACTTGGCTGTAGTAACTATGGCTTCTCTTTAGTACAAATTCTGAACCAATTTTCTCCAAACAGGAAGATTGTTTTTAGACATAAGAGTCAAAATCTTTCCCATCAATGTAGTAGGGGCACTTAACCTCACCCAACTCAAGGCCACACACACTAAAAATGAAAGTGTAAGAGTACACTTTAAAATGGTGTAACATTGTTACCAGCCCCCCTATCCGTTTTTTGTGTGTATTATTACACCAACTTCTAAGGTGTAGTTTAACTCTCGAAACAATGGTATATTTAAACGCAAAGTAGTGTAAAATGGGTGTTATACAACTTTGCACTTGTAAAATTACACCTGTAGCAAGGGTAATAATATCAGAAAGGAAGGACAAGCACGACTCTAGATAACATTACTTTAGCTAACAGCCTACGGTGTAGATGAATTCTTTCTATTGCTTGTTAGGTGTTAGTTCTCTATCTCGTTCCAAACTTCCCGACTACCTACTTGCTTAGTTCCTTAATAAAAACTGTAACTTTGACAGGGTTTTTTTGGGAATCAAAGATTTGTCGAATGTGTTTCTGAAGAAACATGAATGTATTTGCACAGGCCTTTGGATAACAAAAGTTATAAGCGTATAATAAAAAGAAATTAAACATTTAACAGCAACAAGATGGCCTCCGGTAACTTTCAGTAATTTTTCACCTTCTGCAATGATGGAAATATCATCATAATTCGGGAGTTCCCCGACCATGAGGATAAATGGCGGGGAATCTTCCTTCAACCCAATCAAGTCTTCTTCAGTTGGCACAACCTGCACAGAGAAAGAAGTGGAAAAGAACATGTTATAAACAACAATATGAAATTTGCATGGAGTAAATTTTCCAAAAAATGCAACCTTGACTTATGCTGATTGTGCACATTCTGTTGCCAACAAATTTCCATGAATTTGTGTGTAGTTCAATGTTAGGGACTGTGCAATAGTTATCTGGAGGGGGGGGGGTTCTAAAATTAGCAAAGTAGGCCTTAAAATAAAGTTGCACCCCCCTGAATTAAAGGTAAAATAACTTCTTGTCCACCCCCGTCTAGAGGGGAGATTACTTTCAACCCCCCCTCCCCAATCTCCGATCCTCCCTACATCCCTCTTTACCTTTACACCACTTCTGGTACGTCTGCATCATCAATAAATAAAACTTGGAAGCTGCGCTCCTCATAATCGTCGCCTGATGAACCACCTTCATACTCTGTTGACTCCTCCTCAGAATCACTTGAGGTATCATCATGAGAACTGGAGGGCATGTTTTCATCATCATCTTCGATGTCTTCATCAAATGTTCTTGCTACAGAACCATCTGCATGCTTAACGGCATTTTCACAATTGAGTGTTCCATCTTTGGGTCAATAGGGGGCAAAATTCATGTGCCTTTATTTGAAAAGAGATTGTTACCAAAATGTTGCCTGATGATCAGAGTTTCAGGTTCTGAAACATCTTCGCACAAACTGCTCTGCAAAAATTTTTATGGGGGATGGTTTGAAACCCATGTGCATGGGGTACGGACACTACACACATGAATCATTAACATTTTTAAACTATATGTTTTATTGAGGGCATGGAGGATATACTTTTTTCCAATATGTCAAGTAGGATTTAATATTGGCTTGTACAAAAAAGTGATTGATGAATTGTTATTGATGATCCTAAGAAAAGGGATGCCCCATAGACTTTGATGCCAAACAATGAACAAACTTCACTTTTTAATACCTTGCAAAACAAACATTATTGCAAGAATTATTCAGGTTGAATTCAACATTCAAGCACTAAAACCAAGAGAATTGTTCCAAAGTGATAACAGAACAGGCTGTTAATCAACATAACAGGTATCATGTATAATTTACACACCTCTTTCTAAAGTGAGGTTGTAGGGGGTACGGACACTACAAGATGACTGCTATGTGTAACATTCACATGCAACTTAAAGATGTACTTCCGGTAATAACAGAGCATTATTTTGGATCAATTGAGAAACAATCAGACATAATTATTTACTACAGGTACTCTGTGTAGGCCACAGGGGGTATGGACACTACAAGTGTGGCTGTCAAGCTACATAATGAAATTTTCAATGAAATACAGTTAAACCTCATCACACATTTTACAAATAAGGCAAGGATAGGTAAGGGTCCTATAATACATGTAGCTTGAAATGAAGAGTCTTTACTGGACTTAAGCCATATCTGTGGCACTACACCGGAACTGCTCCCTCTTGTTCGCAAGTTCTAGGTAACTAACAGTGCATATTATGCTAGCTGTAGGCTCCCAAGACTCATCTGTGGGGTTTGGCCACATATATAGATCACCACTACATTTCTTCATATACTTCAGATGAGCCTCTTTAC
>NC_090892.1:43486263-43513763 GCF_036669925.1 Montipora capricornis
GTGGCATTCACAAACAGGAAACAATTCTATTCCATATACCCTCAGTTTGTGATAATTTATACTTGACAAGTGTCATTGACAATTTTCATTTGCTCACTTGTATAAACGATAAGTTTTATAGGGGGGTGTGTTTTTAAGGAGAATCTGAAAAAGGATTTGTGATCTTGAATGGTATGGATTCTTCATCAAAAAGCGGAGGATCCTAAAAGGGTTTATTTTCCATGACAACGCACGCGCGAACCTGTGTAATCTCTCAGAAAGATTTCAGCTCTAACAAGAAGAGACCAGTCATCACTGTATCATCTGCATATATCCTACTATAAGGAGTACTACGGGTCCATTTAGTTAGAAATACAATACAAGAAAAGAAATAGTTTTGCGATCGATTAAAACAGGTGATTAAAAAAACCGTGCCGGCTAAATTACAAGTCCACGACTGTCAACGGTATTTTAGCTGTACGAAAGGTGCTTTCAATTTCTGTAAAGTAGCTTTTCGCGTAAATATTTCTGTAAAATGGCAAGAATAAGACGGTTCAGTGAGAACGTCACGTACGGTAACTGTTGTGCACCATTTTTGTACCAAAAAACGCTCGTGAAAAATACCTTTTTGGAATCCATTCCCTTTAAAAAAAACGCTCAAACGGTGAATCTCATGCAAAAATTTGATCTGAAGGATCCACCCGTAGTGTGATCTGTTTGATGTTTTTAGATAACGACTTTCCCTGCATTAAAGTCTTTTCCCTGAAAACTACCACTGAATTCTTCCAAAAATACTCACGAAAACGTTTAAAACGGTAATTAAAAATTGCCTGTTTTTGTGATATGTTCCTTTTTCTACTGTGGGAAAATTTTGTTACATTAATTAGCGGAAAATTTCCATGCTCTTTAGAGGCAGTAGACATTTTGAGTTTACTTAGGGCATTCAGCCGCGTGATAAGATGTCGAGCTTTGCTAACGTTAGGCAAGTGATGCTAAAACAGAGACGAGGCGCAAAATGCCCTTTTTTAACAAGGTTTGTAAGCCTTGGTGTCCACAAAGGAGGGAGGGACAGCTTTGTCGCAACCAGTGAAGTTTTCGAGGCGTATTGTGCTGCCGTGGCCATATGGACTGAAGGCGACAGTCTGCATGGTCAGACGAAATACCTGAGAAAGAGAAAGGCTTTTGATAAGGCAAGTCCTTAAGAACAACACAATTTACTTATTTTGTTCCTTGTCCCTTTGAAGTTATTGGAGGTTCTTTCTTTTGAGCCACCGATTGAGGTATGTGTCAACAAATTTATTTTAAATTCTGAATAGTTAAACTGATCTCCCTTGATATAATAATTATAAAGTTAGTGGTATAACATTTCAGTGTTACTTGTTTGGTCTGTAGTTGCATAATGTCCCCAGTGATCCCCGAGGAGCAGGAATCTGCGCCTTCGCCTCGCGAGACATCAAAAAGGGGGAAATCATATGCGAGTATGAGGGAGAAGTGATCTCCCTCCAAGAAGCCGACAGAAGGGAAAAATTATATGAAGCCGAGGGAAGGCCCTGCGCGTTAATGGTGATCGAAAGTGCGGGACACCATGTTGCGTAAGTGTTTAAAGTAAATGATAAAACATATATTTTTTCGTCGAGTAGCACCTTATAATGGGTAAGAAAATATCGCTGTACTTCTATCGTAGTTATCTCGTAGAATAAAATACCTGCAATTTAAAACAGCTTAAATATGCACCTTTCATCTACATCTCGTTACATTTATCAGGTGATGCCTCTGGGAAACGACAGCGTGAAATCCATAGATCATGAGTTTTAAGGAAAAGATCTTTGTATTTGACAATCTATCGTCCTGACATGATTACGAGAGCAGCTTCATGGAAAAAAAGAAATATATCAAAAATTGTCATTGGCCAATTTTGAGGGCTGTACTCTACTGTGCGGGACGTTAATTTTAAAAGTGGTGGCTTTACTTCAACTAGTTTCTTTTCCCGTGCACCCGATTAACTAAAAAATAGTGAAACTATCAAACACACCCAGCTAGAGGTCCTTACTGTAAGTTGAGGATCATTGTTTTTCGGCTTTCCAACTCCGTTATAAGAGGTATGCATTTCATTGGCTAGGCCATTCATTTTTTAGACCTAAAAATCCAAGTCTTCTAAGTGCAAACCAGTCAAAGTTATCAGTGCTTGTCCACGCTATATTTTATCCATTGATTGAGTGCTAAAGTTACTTTCTGTCTCCTCCTAGGATCGATCCATATGAAGGCAAACCAACTCGTCAGTTAACGTGGCTTGCCACGCTAAATCACTCACGGAACAATGCAAACGTCAAGCCTTTTGTCATTGACAAAAACAGTGACAAGCCACGTCCTTTCTTTGTTGCTCTCCACGATGTAGCAGAGACCACTGAGCTACTGTGGGATTACAACGACCCAGACTGGATGTGTTATTCCAGCAGTCAGACTCTCCCTCAGACCACCTCATAAATCTGGTCCATCAACATCAAAACGTAGAAATCCACTCTGCAACGACGATAAAAATAGCATCTTAAAAAAATATTAAAGCAAAACTAAACAAAACGAAAAAGTCTTAAGTGCAAACATCAAGCACTGTTGTCAAAAAAAATCTTGGGACGCTAACACCCCAATAACAGTAAACCCAAACTTAACAAGGCCAAACACTTTAAATGCAGTCAAACTTTAACTGCAGTCAAGTCAAGGGACAATTCATTTACTTAAAATTGAACACAAGCCAATTCTGCTACCCTCACAAAGTAAAAAAAAGCCACTCTCCCCAAACCTGTGCCTTTGTCACACAACTGCCAATCACCCACCCACACCACAGTGTGGGTTCACTCTAATTGGTGATCAAAAGCAATTTATCATTCAGGTCTACACTGGTGTTGACTATGCTCATGAGTCGCTGGAATCCTTCTGCATCATCTGCTGCTGTGTTGTCTACTCCTTGAAGCAATTTTCATTGTGACGCCTCTCTCACTTCCAAGACCTGATAGGCTCAAAATTGTCATCTTTGCAGTAGCTTAGATACTGCGTGGTCATAGTTGACCTTTTTACTGTACGAATAATATTTGGGATACTTACATGCTCCCCACTGCCTAGCTTAAGTGTATGAGTGACGTATGCTGCATCTTGATAAAAGGTTTATTTACAAATGTTAGAAAGTCATCCAACTTCGCCATGTCAATCCTTATCCTGTTAAAACATTTCTCGTTTGATTTGGCGATCACTTAACCTCTCAAAAGTCTCATGTAACTTCTTCAGCCTCTCATAAGGGTATTGATATGCGTAAATGCTCAAAATCAGATTTCTTGTGGGGGCATTCTTCCAGGCAGTAATCATCGCAATAAGATCACCTGGAATTTTTCCTTAGGTGTGCCAATGGGTTGCCTATGTCAGGTCTGAAACAATTTTTCTCCACTGTCAGGTGCAATGACATGACACACTCAATGGCATGCTTCTGTTGCTCTGCCGATGGATTTTTTTTTTCAGTTGTCGTTTTTTGTCTGTTTATTTTTGCAGATACTCCACCTGGTTTTGTGCACTCAGTGTCACCAATGAAAAAAAAAACTAATGTTAATGTTGGACTTTTAAGAACATATTGACATTATTTTGCAGTTCTCAAAACTTATCACAGTAATACATATGTTAATAATCCTTTAGAAGCCATTGACATTCCTTGAAACTTTTATTTCATTGAAACTTATGTAAATGTTGGGGGTTTTAAAACCCACTGGCATTTCGAGTGCTAGAAACCTTTAGGAAAACTTGTAGTTATATAGTTCAAAACCCGTTGACATTGCAGTTATTAAGTCTTTTTTTCACTAAGCGTATGTTGTACTTTTTGAAAACCATTGACATTTTGAATTCTCCAAAACGTTTATTACAATAACACTTATGTTACTAGTATATTAGAACCCGTACATGTTTGCAGTACTTAAAAACTTTACTACAGTAAAACTTATCTTCATATTTGTAGTTTTCAATAAATATTATTGTGTTCTACCAAAAAATTTGGTCACTTATTCAACAGCCGCTCAAATGAACTCAACTACATGTAAAACAGCTATGACAACTTCAAGCAAAATATCTAAAAACATCCAATTTCAAAAGACACATGCTCGTATTACTATCTTTTCTGTCCATTCCCAACATCTTAAACGCTCTTCAAGTGCATTCAGGCCCGCACTTTCTAACCAGTGGTTACCACTAGTCTAAAGAGCCAAGTGAGACAGGACCCACATATTTAGTGAAACTTACTGTCAGACCAAACTCTAGTATAAGCAAGGCATACTGCCCCTGTCCAGCAGGAATTGATGCAAGGTGTAATCATTTAGCAGCTACCCTGCTTGCTATTGAAGATATGGGTAAACAGCTCTATACTGCCAAACAGTGTGACAATCCCTTGTACATCAAGCCATGTGCTTGGAGTGTGCCACGAAGAAAACCAGCAGATGCAACCACCATTCAGTTTGTTGACTTCCAAAAGCACATCAGGGGGTAACGTAAAAGAAAAAGGGACACTTCTTCATGTAGTGATATTGAAGATGTAAGAGCCCCACATGAAAGAAATCAAGATCGAGACTTCCAAGTCATATTTGACAAAATCAAGCAGATTGAGCAGAAAAGTGGAAAGAAAGTAGGACTTAGCACCACCATACCCAACTGCCTTCTAGGAAATCTACCAGAAGAAGCTAATGAAGATACTGAACCAGAAGCTTCAAAGTGAAAGATAATATCCCTATAAAAATTTGGCCCTTTGTCAATAACAGACGTAAAAGATAGAGCTTTGAGAGCCAGGAAATGGTTATTTGACTCATCAGGTGATATTGAAGCCATTGCTAAAGATACATTTGAGCAGCACAAAACATGTACCTGGTTTGATGTGCACCAGACGCAAAGCACTGCTTCCAAATGTAAAAGATGTTTACTGAAGACCAAAGCAATATCAGAAGTTTTGATGTATATTCAGCAGGTTCAGACCAAAGCTATGAAGGAGAGCATTGAGTGGGAGTGAGAGATATTGAAGCAGTTTGAAGAAAAGACAGGGTTTCTTGTTTCTGAAACCCATCCTTTCTTAGGATCATCACCTGATGGTAGAGGATCACACTGTAGAAATCAAGAAGCTTGTTTTGAAAGAAGGGGAGACTCTAGACTAGAGGATGCTATTTGTAGACAGGGCATTTACAAGAAAGTTGACAGTGGTTTTACAATTAACAAAAACCATAAATATTACTTCCAGCTGCAGCAGCCAGCTTTATTGCAGCAAACGAGTAAGCTGTTATATTTATAGTTTCTGATGCTCAAAATATGCACATTGACATCATTCCCCCATATAAGGCATTTTGCAATGAAACAGTGCCAAAACTTGAGAATTTTTACTTTGACTTGGTGTTTCCTGAAAGTGTTTACCATAGAATCATGCATGGTGAAACAAGATGAAACAAAGATGTCCAGTTTCCTGGTCGAGTATCCCTTGATAGTCTACCTTAGTAAAAAACATCACTTTGTGAAAAGTATTACATTTGCCAGTAGTACTTCAGTTGCTGTTGTAACATCACGTTTCACCTCAAGTTCTTTTTCTTACTGGATGAGAGTACAATTTGTTTCAACAACAACAACAATAAGTTTATTTGTACCACACGTAAATAGGGATACACGAAATAAGTAATAGACTTAAGAAGGTACAATGCCCCCTAGAAAATAACTAAGAAGCTAACCTAGCTAGGAGGCAGGATAAATAATTTTACGTCTAAAGGAAAAAAGTCGATTCAGGAGGCACAAATATAATGATAGGCAAACAAAGAGTACGACAACGGAAAAGATGTCACTTTAAATGGACTGGAGTAAAGAGGAAGTATAAATAAGATAATTAATATGACGCAATAAGAGACTTTTTAAGGCAACACTTAAATTTGTGAAGGAGAATAATTTTAAAGATGCCTCAATTTTTTTCCAAAGAACAGCCCCCTTGAAACGAATGTTAAACTTCCCATAATTAGTCCTGGCAGTAGGAATACAAAATGCTGATTTAGAAGACAGTCTAGTATTATACCTGTGCCTACTTGCTATAGGAGTAAAAAAATAGTGAAAAGCAGAAGGTAACAAATTATGATAAAATTTAAACATTAAGACACAATTAAGATAATAAATAATATCGCGAAATTTCATAATGTACCAATGTTTGAAAATACGGGAAGTATGAGCATTATAACTTGAAAAAGTAATAAGTCGAACAGCCTTCTTCTGCAGAACGATAATAGGATGTAAAGTGGCTTCATAGGTGTTTCCCCAGATCGTAAGACCATAAGTTAGAAAAGAATAAAAAAGCGAGTAATACAATTGAATCAATATATCCTGGGAGACAAAAAGACGAAGTTTAGCTAAGATTCCAATGCTTCGGGAGATTTTCTTACTTAACTGGTGAATGTGCTCCTTGAATTTAAGGTGAGAGTCAATGAAAACACCAAGGTATTTTACATAATCCTTCTGTTCAATAGATTTTTTATTAACAAGTATAGAAATGGATTTAGTGACCTTTTTTTGAGAAGGATGGAATATAACAAAGTTAGTTTTGTCAATATTTAAAGATAATTTGTTGCAGCAAAGCCAATTATTGATTCTCTTTAACTCTAAATTGACCTTAGTCAAATAAAGATGACTCTGCAAAGAATAAATTGGAGTCATCTGCAAATAGATGAAAGTCGAATAAAATTGAGCAATTAGAAAAATCATTAATATATAAAAGAAAGAGGAGTGGGCCAAGGACAGAGCCCTGAGGGACACCGCACAAAACGACAGCAGAAGACGAGGAAGTATTGCCTATTAATACAGACTGTGATCTTTTAGATAAGTAGGAGTCAAACCAATCATTAGGATTACCACGGATATCCTATGAATGTAATTTGGCTAAAAGAATATCATGGTCTACAGTATCAAAAGCTTTTCTGAGATCTAGAAAAATTCCGCATTACAAGCACAAGATCAGCAAGCACATCAGCCCTATGCTGATGTTAAAGTCAGACTCAAAATAAAACATTCAAACTGGAGTCAAAAAGTTAAGATTGCTGGGAGTGTCATAAGTGGGCTGAAGACCCATTCTCCTGGAGGATCTAGGTTATCTGCTGAAAATTTATGAAAATGTTTGCATATTCTTTCAAACAATCTAAGTGACATTTATTTCATTGACTTGTAAACATCAAAGTTGTGTTTGAGAACCTTAACTGCAGTTTAAATCGTCCTAATAGCCACGCCATATTTTCCACTATTAGTAATACACAGCATATACCTGATTATCTTTGTGTGAGAAAAACTGACTGGAAATTCAACTACACATTTTCTGATTATCAAGAAGCAATTGGTGGAAGAAAATTTGATAAGCATACTACAACAGTCCAGGCATCTGATGCAATGTCTGATAATGTTATTGCAACTGGACGATCAAAAATGTGCCAGTTTGGCAGTTTGGCAGTCTTTCCATATATCTTTCAACATGTATCCTGAGACTAGCTATCTTTTTGTTGTGTTGTGATTCTTGCTTGGTACATTGAATCGTTTTCTTCAAGAAATGAGGTATTGCTAGCCTTGCCCCTACTCAGCCTTCTCAAAAAGACTTGTAGGAGCAGGTCATTCTGAAGTTGGATGCAGTCAGGGTGGAGAAGGCACCCTGGTGCAATCTGGGGGGATCTGATGGGTCAAAATTTTATTTCATTTGCAATAAAATGACCAAACGTGCCTCTTTATTGACACATTATTCAAGTTTCGTTGCAATGAGATTTGCAAAAAAAAATAGGTTTCACTGTCTTTTGTATTAATTTGATTGATACTACTGTCAATAATTATATAATTGTTTAGGAACAATGGAAAATACTTGAAATAACCATAACACTGTAATTGTTCAATATCTTAATAATTTAGCTATCTAGAATTCAGAGTCAGATTCAAATGCACTGTCATAATCTTCGCTGTCTGGCAGTCCAGTTTAGGTGTCTAGGAGAGTTGAAACTTCCTCAACCTGATGCTGAACCTCGTAAAGGGCATTTTCTTCAACAGCGTCTGCTTGGATAGAAACAACATCATCTTCTTCAACAGCAACTGTTTGGATGGAAACATCATCTACCTCTTTTGGAATGTGTACAGGAAGGGGAGCTTCTGTGGTAGTGAGAAGGGCATGTTGTCTGCTTGGGAGCTTCTTCCTATTTAATTTTTGCTGAGCCATCTCTCAACTGGTTGTTTTACTAGGGATTCCATCTTTGGACTTCCCAATGCTAATCCATTGATCTTGACATGAAGCATTGCTTCTAGCATATCATTTTGCAGGCGACTTCTGCAGCACTTCTTTACAATTTTGAGGGTACTGGCACCTCTTTCAGGCCATGCATTGCTCATTGGAAGGTTGATTGCAGCTTCTGCTATCAGGAGGAGCTCTCCACAAAAGGTTAGATACTCTGACTTTGATCAGGAACCACTGAGTGCTGGTGGTGTTGCTTTACCCTGTCTTGATTTCAATGGGAATGTTAGGCTTGATGTTCTCGTTGATGTTAAATTTCATCTGGTTCCACTCTGTAAGTAATTTGCTACTTCTGTTCTTCTGGGAAGTATCATTATCAGCCTGGTAAAAGTGTTGAGAAAGAGTACCTATATCCCTGTTCCCGTAGACGTTGAAACCCAACTCACTGGTTTCTGGCACAGCCAAAGAGTCAAAAATCTTCAGTGCTGCAAGCAGGGGAGAACTGCTAGCGAATCTAGCTTCAACATTTGCAACCAAGCTGGTGATATACTTCTCCTGCAAGCAGTACAGTTGTTGTTGTTGCGCAGCAGAGACCTTGGTGTCTACACAGATGTTGGTATATGACTCGAGAACAGCTAGAAACGTCTGCACTGGCGAGCTGGTTTCCAGTAGACTGGCTTTGGTTGCATTTATCAGTGGAACCACTTGAGAGAATGCTACTGATCCTTCTTGAAATGCCTTTGAAAGATGGGACAGGACTGACCAGACGCCTTTCAAAATAAAAAGCACTCCAAGGAACTTTCCCTAATTCAGCCTGTTAAACAGACCAAGAGCTGTAACACCTTTATCCTCATCTAGAGCTTTAAGTGTATGAAGGACAGCCTCGTATTCTTGATACAGGGCAGCTATAGTCTTGTCAAAACTCAACCACCTTGTGGAACAAGCCTTCTTCATCCGTTTCACCAGTAGCTGTTGACTCTTCTCTTTTAGCTGTAAGCTGCATTTCTTGATGTTAATTTGCATCTTCAAAAGAACAGCGAGGCGTTTTGGTGAATTTTCAAAGTATGCCCAGAGTTGACGGAGTATGTCCTCTACTCTCTTAATGTAATCAATCTCCTTGTTAGTATCAGTGCACGCTAAGGCCAGCTTATGACAAATACATGAACACTGATCAAGACTGGGTTGCGCTCTTCAAGCTTTGTTGCTACACCGTTGTTTTTTCCAGTCATCACTGAAGCCCCGTCTGTCGCAAGGCCTTTAAGATTTGTTAGACTTAAACTGCACTGCTGCAACTCATCCTTGATAAGGGATATTAGGGCATCAGCATTGGCACTTGCAAATTCCTCTAGGACGTTTTGGACTGATAGAAATGTAATATCCATGCAAGCAGTAACAGGCTTACAACTGTATGAATGTAAGCATTTGGGATTGCACAGAGATGTCAGTGACTTCATCTACCATGAGCCCATAACTTTGGGCCTTTTGTGCACTGTGCACTATTTCTTCCTTGATGGATTCTCCCAAGACGAGGAAGATTTCTCGGATAGACCTTCAGACCTGTGATTGAAGTATTCGAGATGGTTTACAGCAGGGGAATCCTCTGCAAACTTAATCAAGTTAAGAAACTTTCTGTTTGCAATGTGCTCCTTTGCCAGAAAGTTAGCAACCGAAAAAGCCTTCTCCAAGACTTCCTTGGCAGTTTCTTTTCGTTCGACAACTTTTTTATGGAATACAGACATGCGCTGTAAAAGTTCTTGACTGACTGCTTTACAATGTCGGTCAGAATCACGATGTACCTTAAGGGCGTCGAACTTTAGTGGCATGCTTGCTGTTTGAGTGAAGGCTGATTCTTCTTTATTTTGCAGTTTTTATGGCTTGCTTCTTGCATAACAGGCAGATCATACCTTCACCCTCTACAAAACAAAGCCACCAATTTTCCTTCTCTTGGTGCCAAGTATGAATGTACTTTTTCTTCTGTTGCTTCAGTCTTGCTATCTCTTCATTCCTTAAGCTATTGCACAGTTTGGAAGGACATGTGTAATAGCTGTGTACTACCGTTTTTGTACCAAAGAACTGAGCTATTATGTCTTTCCATTCTTAAGCACTCAAGAGAACTTCACATGGACGTTGTGAGGTCATAGATGTAGCTTGAGTGGAGGAGCTTGCTGTAAAACTACAGGGCATATGATAAGGGGTGGACACTGGTAAATCATCTGCCACTGTTTGACTTTCTTCCAGCTGGGTGGTCCAAGCACCTGCAGTTGTCTGCAAGCGTTTTTCATTACCTAAGACCAGATTGCCATACATTTTCATTTAATTTTGTCTTTTTCCTTATGATCATCTCCATAATTATTATTATTATTATTATTATTATTTATAATTTATTATTTC
Organism: Montipora capricornis; assembly: GCF_036669925.1. NCBI lineage: Eukaryota > Metazoa > Cnidaria > Anthozoa > Scleractinia > Acroporidae > Montipora > Montipora capricornis. The sequence goes on from NC_090892.1 coordinate 43,496,879, forward strand.
TTATTAGAGAATTTCTTACGATAACGTACAAACTAAAAAGACAAAAAAGACACATCATGCTTACATGACATAAAAACAGATAAATGTGTAGCGAAACACACACAACAGCTATTATAGAAATACAGTTACCTAGTATATGGAATACAATGACTTCACTTTAAACATTACTCTAATAATGAAACACAATGGTGACATTACTTATCGGAAAAAAAACTAATTAACTTTTCCCACTTTTTAAAATGCTTTTTTCCGTGAAGGAGAGCCATTGGCTCTTTATGGGACCCTCCTTATCCCTTGCATGTCCACTTGCAAGTCCCGCACAGATGTGTAGGAATGACACCTCGCATGGAGGAGTAATACAAGGCCATGAGTACTGTTCACATTTCTATAGAATGGCTTTTTGGTGACATTGTGAACTACTTTAAATTTCTCGACTTAAAAAGAAACTCTAAGATTTCCGTGAGTGCTCTAGGGAAAATGTACATGACATGTGCCATTCTTTGCAATGCCTTGACGTGCATGTATGGAAATTCCACATCAGAGTTTTTTTGCCCTCAACCCTCCTAGTGTACACCATTTTAATTGAATGCTTCTTCTATGGTCGTCTCATCTAAACTGATACTAATTAAGTAAGCCATATGGATCAGTCACTTTTATGAGGAATATGATATGGGCTTGACCACCCAAGTTTCTTCACACCACCCATCCCCCCTGCCCCACCCACCATATAAATTATCTTCAAAATAACTTTATTTAAAAAGTCACTGCTTACGAGCCAGAAGGCCCATCAGGCCGGCACTTATCTCTGGTTTCCGTAGCATTAAGTGACTAGGAGTATTTCTACTCACCCTTGGATGGGATGCTAGTCCATCGCAGGGTTATCCCCAGCATTTCGCCGGTACCCATTTATACACCTGGGTAGAGAGAGGCACCGTGAGAGTAAAGTGTCTTGCCCAAGAACACAACACAATGTCCCCCGGCCAGGACCCAAAACCGGACCACTCGATCCGGAGTCGACCACACTAACCATGAGGCCACCACGCCTCCCACAAATAACTTTATTGGAACCATTCTAAAGCCGTTACCATATTTACCCGTGTATAATACACGCCCGTGTATAATACGCACCCCAACTTTGGACTGCATTTTGAAAAAAAATAGAGCAAAAAGCAAAACTAGTGTGAAAAAAATCCATTTCCTGGATAAGAAAATTTGCTCCGCTACATACAACAGTAAAGTAAATAAGCCTATGTAAAGTGTTTAAAAAATGAAACCTTAAACTTTTACTCACAATCGAACAGCACTTCTCTCGCACAAGATTCGTCATCGACAAGTTCATCTTGTTGTCTGTCCACAAGATCGTCTCGTGTGTTGTCAAGGTTTTTTTACTACTCCATATTTGACAAAATACGACTCAATCATCTCTTCAGGCAGAACTGAGGTCAATCCGCCAAGAATTACTGCTAAAGTGGTGTTTTCTCTGCTGCTTTCATGCTTTCAGTCACACGAGCTTCGGAAGCATAAACAAGCAGGCTTCTTCGTCTCCCCAGTCCCAACACGTGGAGCACGCCAAACTCTTCATTCCTTCGGCATCCATTCGGCCTTTCTCTTGGGCATCGCTGATAACCCTGTGCTTGTTTTCAACTTTAGGCACCGTTTTCCTCTTGAAAATCACCATTGGTCTTAATTTGGTCCATCACCAGCACGCGCCAACAAAACAGTTGCGTGACATTAATTTTCTTCTCTGTGCTGTAATGTTGATCATTTGGTTCTGCGGCAGATGAGTGGCGTTTTGTCCATATTTCCAGTAACATGTAGTGGGTAGTAATGTTCTTTGCAAAGTTTTATAATATAACAGTGTGAAATCGGATGATCTTCAGCGAAATTAACGAGCGTTATTTATCAGACCAGCATCGTAAACTCCGGGGAGTTTCGTGGCCATTTTGATGTTTCAGTTTATCGCTCAAAAGTGAAGGCTATGTTGTTTAGTTTTTCATTTAAAAGGAAAGGTTAATTTTCTAGTGGATCTTGGTCAAGCCTCTCACTTTTCAATCCAAAACCAATGCGTCTTTGTTTTTATGCTTATGAGGGACGCGTGTCTAAAACAATGGATTCTGTGTATAATACGCATCTCAATATTCGGAGCTGTTTTAGCGGGAAAAAAGTGCGTATTATACACGGGTAAATACGGTAAATAAATAGTGGAATAAAAATCATCAAACTTTCTAAATTTATCGTTCTATGGGAAACAAGTTTTGTTAGGCGCTAGTGCCTTTTCCTGGTGAAAACGTTTCTAATTCTGAGAATTGTGCAAGTAACCAATAAAGTGGGATTCACAAATAATACAACTAAGTTGGTTAATTAATAAAGCTCTCTGTTGACAAAAATTTTCCAGAGTTTGCAGTTCATTTCAAAACATTATATCCATAAACAATGACCCCTCGTTGTCTTGGTTACATTTTAAAGACACATTTGACCAAACTGGAACCTAACAAAGAAAACAAACCCAACAAAAGGCAGCTGGTCACCTCAATCAGCTTTGGTGTTGTGCTTGCATGCTCATCATGGCTTGTAAAACATGCATCTGTTTATGTTGCTGCTGTTGTTGACTCACCATGAGATTCATCAAATTTCCTTCTCTTTCCAACTGCATCCTTTTCATCTCCAATTCTTCCTTCTGCATTTCCTGAAGCCCAATACTTTCCATTGCTCTGTTTCTCATGTCTTTTGGTCATCAACTACACTCTGTGCTCAGACTCAACTACATCCTCTCTTTCAATCAAAGCTTTCTCCAAGTTTGTCATCTCAGTCTCTATAGCACTTGCCTTCTCTTCAGTTGTGATTTTTTCCTCAGGTCCTTTCCAAGATTGTTATAGCTGTAACGCTCTGCTCTCTTAACCACTTTAAAACATACATCTTGGAGTTTGTTTAGATTTTCAGCCACCTTTTCCCACAGTACTTCTGTTGGCGCCACAAAACACATTGACAACCAGATTTCTTTACAAACCTACTCATCCTTTTCTTCATTCCAAATCATTGATTTCCTAAAACATGATACACATCATCACAAAATAAATTATTCCTTGAGAACCCAGACTGCACATGACATCAACAAAAGCCACATAAGAGCAGGAGCAAATCAAGTACGAATTAGGGTATTAAAACCTAACTAGTTAGCTTGCATGTCACCTTATAGGCTTTACCGACAAAATACAGTCATAGAATCAAATAACCTGGACAATGTATTCGTTTTATCAGCTGTTACAAATTAAATGAAGTGAGGGCCTAACTCCAACTGGTTAAATGTTACCCTGTTTTGCTGCTTAAAGGGATAGTAAAAAACAAAAATAAGGAACTAATACAAGTGTAATATAAAAGGTTTTTGTTTTTGTACATTCCCGTTTTATTTATCTTGTCAAGTGAACCCCATCAGACAATCTCCTGGAAAAAAAAAACTACATATCATTACATTACCATTGTGTCATGAACCGACGTAGAACAGGAAAATTACTTACTTGCTGCTAAATGAATTTAAGACCAACTAAATGCTATTATAATCTTTTAGTTCAACAATACTCACGGAGAATTGATCTTCTTGGTTGAAACACTCATAATGGACACTAAGACAAAAACGAACACAATATTACCTACTTTTTCTACACAAATTTTATCGATTTATAGCTTGTAATCATGAGAAATGTAACGTTTACAAAATGCTTTTTCCAAACCTCATAAAATGTCACTTTTGGTATTTTATGAATCAAAATAAGAAGAGGAATACTCACGTTCTCAACAGGACGCCAAAAGGCCAGAAATGGCATCCTCTACAAGACCAGGACACGAAAGGGCTGAGCGGCAGGTACTAGTGTGCATGTGTAAAAGGTCAAATTTACTTCCAGTAGCAGTCCTAGATCTTCCCGTTCTCTTTCTTATCTTACCTTAAGGTCACTGGTGACTGCACGTTTGATGAGCCACAGCCAGAGGTCGAAGTGGAAGAAAAATCGTTATGACAATCACCAGAGCTGACATATGACGGGAGTATTAGGTTCAGAGGTTTATCAAGAACCAATGTATACATCTCATCCAAACTGACAGCCTGTAAAATCTATGAAAAATAATATTTGTAAGACAATGTCAGCTTGCACTCGGTAGTTGACAAACGTTGTCCCCATGGAAAATCCCTTAAAATTTACTTATTGATTAGAAAATATTGTTATATTAATTCGAAATATGCATTGATTGTTAAATCATTCAATTAACATGAAATTGAACTTCATACCTTTGTAGCACAGCACAGCGTTAATGTGTACATTTGTTGGGCACGAATATCTCCTTTTTAAATTCTCACAGGCATTTTCAATCTCTTCAGTCAGTTGGTGATTCAGGCGTTGTCATGTCTATCCTTGATCACCTTATACACATGAGATGTAACCACCCAGATGCTCTTATGTGCATCTGTCATAGCCTTTTGAAGTGAAGTGTGAGCCTTCTCGAGGCCTATGCCCTTTAACTGAGGCTCCAATTTCTCACCTGGACCTAAAAATGACGAATGGATCCAACAATTCAAATACCTTGTCTTCCTTTGATTTATAATACATAAGTTGAGCTTCATTATTTATGGATAAAAAGAGAATTTGGAAATAGTTCAAAATGTTTAAAAATTCCCCCTTCCCCTCCCCCAACAGCCACAATTTTTTTTACTTTTTTTGTGTTTTGGGTCACTTCAGATTCTATGATACCATTAATGCGTAAGCACACATGCACTACTCTGGAAAGAGGTGAAGTGGCAGCAGTGGCAACGTCAATGGGCACATGGTTCAGACAGCAACATTTACGTTCCTGGGAAACATGTCACAAAGCAACATGGCTACCCCCTCTGACGGCCTTAATTATGATATCTTTACTGGTTTTGTCTCCAATATACACTTAGAGCTGTCCTTAACAATGTATTTGATGAAAATGGAAACCAATGTCTACTCAGTTGATATAGTCAAAATCATTTTCGGTTGTGATTATTGGCACCGTGTGCAGAATGTATGATTTTGTTGTGCTTGCACTGCAATCCTTAAAATGAAGTTGGAATGTATTAGTGGTAACTAATTATTTATTCACAAGATCCCAATTCTGTGAAGGGAACAAGAATTACTTGGTACTTACTGCATTGTATCACTTTACAACAATGCTGCATACCGTCTTTGTGGTCAGCATCATCCCATCAAAAACCGATGGTTGTGCTAGCCTGCTTTGCTTCCAAAAACTTGGCAGTAGATTCTGTACATTTAACCCGATCGATAATAATCATTAAGTATTTATTTACATTACACAGAGTATTTTAAACAACTTTTGAAGGTAGATTAGCATTTAAATTTTTAAGATTCTGAATTGACATATATCTTAGGAAATCCCTACCAATGATATCAAACAAAAATGCTTAAGATAGCCTCCATGAATACGTCATGTTAACTCAAAGTCTGCCATATTAACATCATTGAATAATCATTTCAAGTACCCTTTCGCACTTGCCTACGAGATATGGTGCACTGAAAGGGCAGTCATGCATTTTGAGAACAATTCTGAATGTAGAGCTGAAATATTTTCCTGCATAAACTAAGAATTTCAGTACAGCAGACAGAGCTTGACTGTAATGTGACAAGGTCCCTTTACTTATAATAGATATTGATCACCCTCCCCCGATTTATGTTGACGATTTCTCCCCTGTTTCCCCGGCCCCTCCCGCGCATTGTACCCTTATCACGGCTTGCACTCGCACCTCTGCCGCGGATTGCAGCCCCACCCCTACTGCGGATTGCACCCGCACCCCTCCCTCGATTGCCCCCCTTCCTGGGGCACTGTGCCTTTAAATGGCCCCCTCCGCCACAGTTCCAACATCCTGAAAAAGAAAGAAAAAAGAATAGCCATTGTATTGGCAAATGTTAATTGAGAAGCGTTATCGAGTCATGGACTGTTAACTGGTTCACATTGCACAACTAAGACAAAAATCTTGCTTCATATAGTCGTGATGTTCTTTTTGAATTTTGCCAAATGTTATTGCAGTGGCAAAACACTGCGACAGTTCGTGTACGTCAGGCTTCTGTTTAAGTTTCTCTTTCCCTTCTACAGTCATTTTCTCCCCGGGAGACTCTTCACCTTTGTTATTTGCTTTTGCCACGCCTTGAAGATCAAGCAATCGTTGGCAAAACCCTGTAAAGACATGGCAATTCCCACTGAGGTAGAAAGGCCCCTCAGCAGTTGCTATCAATACCGCCTTCTGGTTGGCCTCAAGACCATCACAAGTCTCAATTATGGCATCAAGAATACGTAGTTCGCGTTCTGAAGGACTCGCCAGAAACTTGAACCAATATTCTTTCAAGGGCCTCTTAAAGAAATCTATTGGTTCAGCTTTCCCAGTTCGAGGTAGCTGGTAGTGGAACTGAGCAGTTCCTTTGCGAACGAATAGATCCATCTTGTTGGCAAGATGACTAATAGGTTCATTCGAAAACCCCAAAATAGGAAAGCGTGCAAGGTTCTTATGCACATTCATTGCATCAATCATTGAGGACGACGAGGAGCCAATGTTAGCTTTCTTGTCCAAAAGGTCCGCCAATCTCACCCTCCTACTTTGCGAATTTTCGTTGTCTTCGTCACTTGGCTCACTTGGTAAAATCTCCATTGCTTCACAGAGCACTTTACCAACTTTTGCGGTCTGCTGCACCGTTAACTGAAATTTTTGCTGGATTGCTAAACTCAGTTTCTCGATAACCTAAGGGCAAAATAAATGACATGCATTTCAGGTGAGTACATAGGTTTTCCTGAAATTATACATGATCAATTGTGAGGGATAAAAAGGTGAACATAGAATTGGTCTACGCCAGAGATGAACAAGGTATCATCGATAATTTTCATAATATTTGGTACTGCCAAAGACAACCTACTCTATTACTTAAGTTAACCCTTTCATTTCTTATGTTTTTTTTTTCTTAACATTTTAAGTGAGCAGGGAACAATAAGGTCACCGTTATTATTGTTGTTGTCATTATTATTCACCAATGCTCTCAGATAAAATGTGTTACATCTGCTTTTCATTGGCTCCTGGCTACAACCAGTTACCTAGGGTAACCAATAAGCATCCTTCATTTTTCTTTCCTTTTCTGTCTATATCTGCAGCACTTTTTAAAGAATTCTCATAAAAAATATTATCTTTTTGTGAGTAGTTTTGGGTGCCTCGGGTTTCCTCCGCAACCTAGGGGTAGAAAGAAATTAGTTTGTGCACATTGTATATCTTATCCTTTTCCGCTGTTCATATAATATGAGCAGTTTCCATACTGGTTTTTTAGTTCTGCTATATTGATTAGTAGTAGTAGTAGTAGTAGTCATGGTGGTGGTGGTGATTCCAAAAAATGAAATTCGCATTCTTTCTTTGCTTGTTTTCATGTTTTCTCTAAGAATACGTTTAAGTCTTAAGAAATGCATACCTGTGGTTCCTCTATATCCCCACTGCCTTCATCTAGCTCTTGCACATATCGTGATAGCTCAACTGCCTCAGCATCTGAAAATCTTATAATGCCATCAGGAGACAGTGCAGCATTGAAACTGCAGTTACTGAAGTAGGTTAAGATAAACTGGGCCTTATCCATACTGTTTTGGCGAGCACGCAGATTTTCAACAACATACTTCAAATGCCTATTGGGAGGGTTATCCTGCAGAGCCTGGTTTCCTGACATTTGACTTTCCTGAGAGGCTGGGATGGGATCTTCCTCTCCTTCATTGGCTCTGGGCCTATTCCTCCCCCTCAACTTAGTTCGAACTCGACTTGTGCAACCTTTTTATCATCATCATCACCACCACCAGCAATAGCACCAAGATTTGCCACTGAGTCAGCCTCCTGAATCAACTGACATTCTTCCACCTCTTGTTCTGTGAAGAAAGCATTATTGAGAGAAATGAAGTAGTTACACTAAGCCACCAAACTTACCTAAATGTCTTCAAAATAACTAGCAAATATTGGGCATCTAATATAGGGTTTGAGCTGTAAAGCAAGGTGATCAGTGACTTTGCACCCGGCCCATAAATCTTAACAAGAATTTTTGAAGCTCTTAAAATAGGTCAGGTTCACGTTGCAAGCAGTTGAACAATGACAACAGTTTCTTGTGTTGAAGGTTTATGCTAAGGCATTTGAATAATTACATCTTAAGATACATTCATCATCTCCAGTAGTCTATATGAACTAAGTTTTAATTTTGCTTAATTATAATTCACTTTTGACTATTGTAGTGACGTGTGGGGAATCTTACAATTTGAGAGGCTGCAAGAATTGTTTCTATCTCTACTTGTCTTGGTGTACTAGTGAATCAGAAACTTTCATGGTCTGCACAGACATCTAGTACATGCAAAAAATATCCTCCCAAACGGTTGGAGCCATAAGAAATAATGTGATCTAACTTCCCAGGAAGGTCAGAGAAGAACTATACTCCTAAGACAGTTGTTTCCTGTGTAGCTTATAATATCTCTGCCTGGGGAACTTGTTCCGCAGCCCCATTCGATAAAACAGAGAATACACATGCTAGTGCAGCCAGAATCATATATTACCGCGGATTGCAGCCCCACCCCTAGTGCGGATTGCACGCGCACCCCTCCCTCGATTGCCCCCCTTCCTGGGGCACTGTGCCTTTAAATGGCCCCCTCCGCCACAGTTCCAACATCCTGAAAAAGAAAGAAAAAAGAATAGCCATTGTATTGGCAAATGTTAATTGAGAAGCGTTATCGAGTCATGGACTGTTAACTGGTTCACATTGCACAACTAAGACAAAAATATTGCTTCATATAGTCGTGATGTTCTTTTTGAATTTTGCCAAATGTTATTGCAGTGGCAAAACACTGCGACAGTTCGTGTACGTCGGGCTTCTGTTTAAGTTTCTCTTTCCCTTCTACAGTCATTTTCTCCCCGGGAGACTCTTCACCTTTGTTATTTGCTTTTGCCACGCCTTGAAGATCAAGCAATCGTTGGTCCTGGCAAAACCCTGTAAAGACATGGCAATTCCCACTGAGGTAGAAAGGCCCCTCAGCAGTTGCTAGTCTAGGATCAAAGAGAGACATCAAGACCGCCTTCTGGTTGGCCTCAAGACCATCACAAGTCTCAATTATGGCATCAAGAATACGTAGTTCGTGTTCTGAAGGACTCGCTAGAAACTTGCACCAATATTCTTTCAAGGGCCTCTTAAAGAAATCTATCGGTTCAGCTTTCCCAGTTCGAGGTAGCTGGTAGTGGAACTGAGCACTTCCTTTGTGAACGAATAGATCCATCTTGTTGGCAAGATGACTAATAGGTTCATTCGAAAACACCAAAATAGGAAAGCGTGCAAGGTTCTTATGCACATTCATTGCATCAATCATTGAGGACGACGAGGAGCCAATGTTAGCTTTCTCGTCCAAAAGGTCCGCCAATCTCACCCTCCTACTTTGCGAATTTTCGTTGTCTTCGTCACTTGGCTCACTTGGTAAAATCTCCATTGCTTCACAGAGCACTTTACCAACTTCTGCGGTCTGCTGCACCGTTAACTGAAATTTTTGCTGGATTGCTAAACGCAGTTTCTCGATAACCTAAGGGAAAAATAAATGACATGCATTTCAGCTGAGTACATAGATTTTCCTGAAATTATACATGCTCAATTGTGAGGGATAAAAAGTGAACATAGAATTGGTCTTCATCTCTGTTGCAGAGATGATAAAGGTATCATGGATAATTTTCCGAATATTTGTACTGCCAAAGACAACCTACTCTATTACTTAAGTTAACCCTTTTATTTCTTACGTTTTTTTTTTCTTAAAATTTTAGGTGAGCAGGGAACAATAAGGTCACCGTTATTATTGTTGTTGTCATTATTATTCACCAATGCTCTCAGATAAAATGTGTTACATCTGCTTTTCATTGGCTCCTGGCTACAACCAGTTACCTAGGGTAACCAATAAGCATCCTTCATTTTTCTTTCCTTTTCTGTCTATATCTGCAGCACTTTTTAAAGAATTCTCATAAAAAATATAATCTTTTTGTGAGTAGTTTTGGGTGCCTCGGGTTTCCTCCGCAACCTAGGGGTAGAAAGGGTACTTAAATAAAGAAATTAGTTTGTGCACATTGTATATCTTATCCTTTTCCGCTTGTTCATATAATATGAGCAGTTTCCATACTGGTTTTTTAGTTCTGCTATATTGATTAGTAGTAGTAGTAGTAGTAGTCATGGTGGTGGTGGTGATTCCAAAAAATGAAATTTGCATTCTTTCTTTGCTTGTTTTCATGTTGTCTCTTAGAATACGTTACAGTCTTAAGAAATGCATACCTGTGGTTCCTCTATATCCCCAGTGCCTTCATCTAGCTCTTGCACATATCGTGATAGCTCAACTGCCTCAGCATCTGAAAATCTGATAATGCCATCAGGAGAAAGTGCAGCATTGAAACTACAGTTACTGAAGTAGGTTAACATAAACTTGGCCTTAGCCATACTGTTTTGGCGAGCACGCAGATTTTCAACCACATACTTCAAATGCCTGTTGGGAGGGTTATCCTGCAGAGCCTGGTTTTCTGTCACTTGACTTTCCTGAGAGGCTGGGATGGGATCTTCCTCTCCTTCATTGGCTCTGGGCCTATTCCTCCCCCTCAACTTAGTTCGAACTCGACTTGTGCAACCTTTTTGATCATCATCATCACCACCACCAGAAAAAGCACCAAGATTTGCCACTGAGTCAGCCTCCTGAATCAACTGACATTCTTCGCCCTCTTGTTCTGTGAAGAAAGCATTATTGAGAGAAATGAAGTAGTTACACTAAGCCACCAAACTTACCTAAATGTCTTCAAAATAACTAGCAAATATTGGGCATCTAATATAGGGTTTGAGCTGTAAAGCAAGGTGATCAGTGACTTTGCAGCCGGCCCATAAATCTTAACAAGAATTTTTGAAGCTCTTAAAATAGGTCAGGTTCACGTTGCAAGCAGTTGAACAATGACAACAGTTTCTTGTGTTGAAGGTTTATGCTAAGGCATTTGAATAATTACATCTTAAGATACATTCATCATCTCCAGTAGTCTATATGAACTAAGTTTTAATTTTGCTTAATTATAATTCACTTTTGACTATTGTAGTGACGTGTGGGGAATCTTACAATTTGAGAGGCTGCAAGAATTGTTTCTATCTCTACCTGTCTTGGTGTACTAGTGAATCAGAAACTTTCATGGTCTGCACAGACATCTAGTACATGCAAAAAATATCCTCCCAAACGGTTGGAGCCATAAGAAATAATGTGATCTAACTTCCCAGGAAGGTCAGAGAAGAACTATACTCCTAAGACAGTTGTTTCCTGTGTAGCTTATAATATCTCTGCCTGGGGAACTTGTTCCGCAGCCCCATTCGATAAAACAGAGAATACACATGCTAGTGCAGCCAGAATCATATATTACCGCGGCTTGCACTCGCACCTCTGCCGCGGATTGCAGCCCCACCCCTACTGCGGATTGCACCCGCACCCCTCCCTCGATTGCCCCCCTTCCTGGGGCACTGTGCCTTTAAATGGCCCCCTCCGCCACAGTTCCAACATCCTGAAAAAGAAACAAAAAAGAATAGCCATTGTATTGGCAAATGTTAATTGAGAAGCGTTATCGAGTCATGGACTGTTAACTGGTTCACATTGCACAACTAAGACAAAAATATTGCTTCATATAGTCGTGATGTTCTTTTTGAATTTTGCCAAATGTTATTGCAGTGGCAAAACACTGCGACAGTTCGTGTACGTCGGGCTTCTGTTTAAGTTTCTCTTTCCCTTCTACAGTCATTTTCTCCCCGGGAGACTCTTCACCTTTGTTATTTGCTTTTGCCACGCCTTGAAGATCAAGCAATCGTTGGTCCTGGCAAAACCCTGTAAAGACATGGCAATTCCCACTGAGGTAGAAAGGCCCCTCAGCAGTTGCTAGTCTAGGATCAAAGAGAGACATCAATACCGCCTTCTGGTTGGCCTCAAGACCATCACAAGTCTCAATTATGGCATCAAGAATACGTAGTTCGTGTTCTGAAGGACTCGCTAGAAACTTGAACCAATATTCTTTCAAGGGCCTCTTAAAGAAATCTATCGGTTCAGCTTTCCCAGTTCGAGGTAGCTGGTAGTGGAACTGAGCACTTCCTTTGTGAACGAATAGATCCATCTTGTTGGCAAGATGACTAATAGGTTCATTCGAAAACGCCAAAATAGGAAAGCGTGCAAGATTACGATGCACATTCATTGCATCAATCATTGAGGACGACGAGGAACCAATGTTAGCTTTCTCGTCCAAAAGGTCCGCCAATCTCACCCTCCTACTTTGCGAATTTTCGTTGTCTTCGTCACTTGGCTCACTTGGTAAAATCTCCATTGCTTCACAGAGCACTTTACCATCTTTTGCGGTCTGCTGCACCGTTAACTGAAATTTTTGCTGGATTGCTAAACTCAGTTTCTCGATAACCTAAGGGCAAAATAAATGACATGCATTTCAGGTGAGTACATAGGTTTTCCTGAAATTATACATGATCAATTGTGAGGGATAAAAAGTGAACATAGAATTGGTCTTCATCTCTGTTGCAGAGATGATAAAGGTATCATGGATAATTTTCCGAATATTTGTACTGCCAAAGACAACCTACTCTATTACTTAAGTTAACCCTTTTATTTCTTACGTTTTTTTTTTCTTAACATTTTAAGTGAGCAGGGAACAATAAGGTCACCGTTATTATTGTTGTTGTCATTATTATTCACCAATGCTCTCAGATAAAATGTGTTACATCTGCTTTTCATTGGCTCCTGGCTACAACCAGTTACCTAGGGTAACCAATAAGCATCCTTCATTTTTCTTTCCTTTTCTGTCTATATCTGCAGCACTTTTTAAAGAATTCTCATAAAAAATATTATCTTTTTGTGAGTAGTTTTGGGTGCCTCGGGTTTCCTCCGCAACCTAGGGGTAGAAAGGGTACTTAAATAAAGAAATTAGTTTGTGCACATTGTATATCTTATCCTTTTCCGCTTGTTCATATAATATGAGCAGTTTCCATACTGGTTTTTTAGTTCTGCTATATTGATTAGTAGTAGTAGTAGTAGTAGTCATGGTGGTGGTGGTGATTCCAAAAAATGAAATTTGCATTCTTTCTTTGCTTGTTTTCATGTTGTCTCTTAGAATACGTTACAGTCTTAAGAAATGCATACCTGTGGTTCCTCTATATCCCCAGTGCCTTCATCTAGCTCTTGCACATATCGTGATAGCTCAACTGCCTCAGCATCTGAAAATCTGATAATGCCATCAGGAGAAAGTGCAGCATTGAAACTACAGTTACTGAAGTAGGTTAACATAAACTTGGCCTTAGCCATACTGTTTTGGCGAGCACGCAGATCTTCAACCACATACTTCAAATGCCTGTTGGGAGGGTTATCCTGCAGAGCCTGGTTTTCTGTCACTTGACTTTCCTGAGAGGCTGGGATGGGATCTTCCTCTCCTTCATTGGCTCTGGGCCTATTCCTCCCCCTCAACTTAGTTCGAACTCGACTGGTGCAACCTTTTTTCATCATCATCACCACCACCAGCAACAGCACCAAGATTTGCCACTGAGTCAGCCTCCTGAATCAACTGACATTCTTCCACCTCTTGTTCTGTGAAGAAAGCATTATTGAGAGAAATGAAGTAGTTACACTAAGCCACCAAACTTACCTAAATGTCTTCAAAATAACTAGCAAATATTGGGCATCTAATATAGGGTTTGAGCTGTAAAGCAAGGTGATCAGTGACTTTGCACCCGGCCCATAAATCTTAACAAGAATTTTTGAAGCTCTTAAAATAGGTCAGGTTCACGTTGCAAGCAGTTGAACAATGACAACAGTTTCTTGTGTTGAAGGTTTATGCTAAGGCATTTGAATAATTACATCTTAAGATACATTCATCATCTCCAGTAGTCTATATGAACTAAGTTTTAATTTTGCTTAATTATAATTCACTTTTGACTATTGTAGTGACGTGTGGGGAATCTTACAATTTGAGAGGCTGCAAGAATTGTTTCTATCTCTACTTGTCTTGGTGTACTAGTGAATCAGAAACTTTCATGGTCTGCACAGACATCTAGTACATGCAAAAAATATCCTCCCAAACGGTTGGAGCCATAAGAAACAATGTGATCTAACTTCCCAGGAAGGTCAGAGAAGAACTATACTCCTAAGACAGTTGTTTCCTGTGTAGCTTATAATATCTCTGCCTGGGGAACTTGTTCCGCAGCCCCATTCGATAAAACAGAGAATACACATGCTAGTGCAGCCAGAATCATATATTACCGCGGCTTGCACTCGCACCTCTGCCGCGGATTGCAGCCCCACCCCTACTGCGGATTGCACCCGCACCCCTCCCTCGATTGCCCCCCTTCCTGGGGCACTGTGCCTTTAAATGGCCCCCTCCGCCACAGTTCCAACATCCTGAAAAAGAAACAAAAAAGAATAGCCATTGTATTGGCAAATGTTAATTGAGAAGCGTTATCGAGTCATGGACTGTTAACTGGTTCACATTGCACAACTAAGACAAAAATATTGCTTCATATAGTCGTGATGTTCTTTTTGAATTTTGCCAAATGTTATTGCAGTGGCAAAACACTGCGACAGTTCGTGTACGTCGGGCTTCTGTTTAAGTTTCTCTTTCCCTTCTACAGTCATTTTCTCCCCGGGAGACTCTTCACCTTTGTTATTTGCTTTTGCCACGCCTTGAAGATCAAGCAATCGTTGGTCCTGACAAAACCGTGTAAAGACATGGCAATTCCCACTAAGAACTAGCAAAGCATTTAAACTGAGGTAGAAAGGTCTCTCAGCAGTTGCTAGTCTAGGATCAAAGAGAGACATCAATACCGCCTTCTGGTTGGCCTCAAGACCATCACAAGTCTCAATTATGGCATCAAGAATACGTAGTTCGCGTTCTGAAGGACTCGCCAGAAACTTGAACCAATATTCTTTCAAGGGCCTCTTAAAGAAATCTATCGGTTCAGCTTTCCCAGTTCGAGGTAGCTGGTAGTGGAACTGAGCACTTCCTTTGTGAACGAATAGATCCATCTTGTTGGCAAGATGACTAATAGGTTCATTCGAAAACGCCAAAATAGGAAAGCGTGCAAGATTACGATGCACATTCATTGCATCAATCATTGAGGACGACGAGGAACCAATGTTAGCTTTCTCGTCCAAAAGGTCCGTCAATCTCGGCCTCTTACTTTGCGAATGTTCGTTGTCTTCGTCATTTGGCTCACTTGGTAAAATCTTCATTGCTTCACAGAGCACTTTACCAACTTCTGCAGTCTGCTGCACCGTTAACTGAAATTTTTGCTGGATTGCTAAACGCAGTTTCTCGATAACCTAAGGGAAAAATAAATGACATGCATTTCAGCTGAGTACATAGATTTTCCTGAAATTATACATGATCAATTGTGAGGGATAAAAAGTGAACATAGAATTGGTCTTCATCTCTGTTGCAGAGATGATAAAGGTATCATGGATAATTTTCCGAATATTTGTACTGCCAAAGACAACCTACTCTATTACTTAAGTTAACCCTTTTATTTCTTACGTTTTTTTTTTCTTAAAATTTTAGGTGAGCAGGGAACAATAAGGTCACCGTTATTATTGTTGTTGTCATTATTATTCACCAATGCTCTCAGATAAAATGTGTTACATCTGCTTTTCATTGGCTCCTGGCTACAACCAGTTACCTAGGGTAACCAATAAGCATCCTTCATTTTTCTTTCCTTTTCTGTCTATATCTGCAGCACTTTTTAAAGAATTCTCATAAAAAATATTATCTTTTTGTGAGTAGTTTTGGGTGCCTCGGGTTTCCTCCGCAACCTAGGGGTAGAAAGAAATTAGTTTGTGCACATTGTATATCTTATCCTTTTCCGCTGTTCATATAATATGAGCAGTTTCCATACTGGTTTTTTAGTTCTGCTATATTGATTAGTAGTAGTAGTAGTAGTAGTCATGGTGGTGGTGGTGATTCCAAAAAATGAAATTTGCATTCTTTCTTTGCTTGTTTTCATGTTGTCTCTTAGAATACGTTACAGTCTTAAGAAATGCATACCTGTGGTTCCTCTATATCCCCAGTGCCTTCATCTAGCTCTTGCACATATCGTGATAGCTCAACTGCCTCAGCATCTGAAAATCTGATAATGCCATCAGGAGAAAGTGCAGCATTGAAACTACAGTTACTGAAGTAGGTTAACATAAACTTGGCCTTAGCCATACTGTTTTGGCGAGCACGCAGATTTTCAACAACATACTTCAAATGCCTATTGGGAGGGTTATCCTGCAGAGCCTGGTTTCCTGACATTTGACTTTCCTGAGAGGCTGGGATGGCATCTTCCTCTCCTTCATTGGCTCTTTCCCTATTCCTCCCCCTCAACTTAGTTCGAACTCGACTTGTGCAACCTTTTTGATCATCATTATCACCACCACCAGCAACAGCACCAAGATTTGCCACTGAGTCAGCCTCCTGAATCAACTGACATTCTTCGCCCTCTTGTTCTGTGAAGAAAGCATTATTGAGAGAAATGAAGTAGTTACACTAAGCCACCAAACTTACCTAAATGTCTTCAAAATAACTAGCAAATATTGGGCATCTAATATAGGGTTTGAGCTGTAAAGCAAGGTGATCAGTGACTTTGCACCCGGCCCATAAATCTTAACAAGAATTTTTGAAGCTCTTAAAATAGGTCAGGTTCACGTTGCAAGCAGTTGAACAATGACAACAGTTTCTTGTGTTGAAGGTTTATGCTAAGGCATTTGAATAATTACATCTTAAGATACATTCATCATCTCCAGTAGTCTATATGAACTAAGTTTTAATTTTGCTTAATTATAA
>NC_090892.1:43531263-43538763 GCF_036669925.1 Montipora capricornis
TGACAAAGAAACCCCATTTAACTTCTTCAGCAAGGCGTGGAGTTAGCATGCACTCCATGTGTGCAATACTGGTAAACATTTCTAAGGCATATTTGCTGTATGCTCCCATAGATTTGAAGACAGAGAGAAGTAATTTCTGATTGATAAGATTTCTTTCTCCATCTGCTTCTGCTGCAGTGTCTTTCAGTGGCAAAACAAGGATGGTAAGAAAGATGAAACACAGGGCATAATGTTTTACATAATCTTCCCCATCTGTGATAGTAGTCTTTTGCAGGAGATAAACATCAATGAATTTTCCAAAAACTTCTTCAAAATAAATCTTCTTCGTTTTCCTCTGATTGAGCAGAAATATGTGGGGGAAAGGTTTTTTTGGTGGGCATCTGCTCAGTGCTGGCCATTCCAAAAAAGGTGAGTGCAGCAGTAACAATGTATGCCCTCCCCACACTCACGAACAATTCTTCACTACCTTCATAGCAATCAAGTACTTTTGATGGAGTGGCATTTAGGCGATTGAATTTTTCTCTGAAATACTTTAGAGTTCCAACTTAGCTCACTGATTCAGCTTTGTGCAGGAATGAATATGAATATTGTAACAAGGATGCTTTGGTGTGCCACATGACTGGTTTGAATGGGGAGCAGTGCTCAAAACGGTCTGAAGGAATGTGGGAACCGGAGAGCAAATCCTTTGCTCCAGCAAGTCGCACCCGTGTCAATTGGTCACCAGCAAAGACAATCTTCATTTCCCTCATGGGATCATCAGGAGTGTCCTGCCTATGAGCATTGGGTTGTCCAGGTGCTGCTGGTGCCCCTGGCACTTCAGGGTTGTCAGTATGTGGCACTTCCTTGAGTATCCCTGCCTTGTGATAAATTTCAGCAATCCACCTCTCATATGCTATCAAAATACTGACACAATCCTCATATTTAGCTTCATTGGTAAGTTCACAATGGTGGCTCTCTGGGCCATTTCATTACTGTAAACATGAGGGATTTGCCTGGGGATAACTGACTTCAACCACTTGAATTTTCGGAAAAATTCAAGAATTATTCTTCCCACAATTATCTTTGCACTGCTCAGGTAAACTTTTCATTTTCTGACATTTAACGAAAACTGGTCACGGGGGAAATTTGCAATAACCCCCTTAGGGTGAACATTTAGAAGGTGTGAAAAATTGACCCTGTTTTCAATGAAGTTTGATGCAAATAAATGAAGATCTTCATTTTGAATGTCCTTTGTCATATGTCCTTTTAACACTTTTAAGTCCCAGTTATCAAAAGTGCCCCGGAAAACTCTACCAGACTTCACTCTTTCAACCACTTCCATGTGAGAGGCAAACACCAAGTTTGTTTAGTCGGTCTTGAAGCTGATGATAAAAAACAAAAGTAATGGATTGTGAAATTCTAACACTTTATGGCAGCTAAGTATTGAAAACAGGCGTAGGATGATAATTATTGGTCCTGGTCCACACTGCCCACACTTGAGGTTTGTTTATGTTATTTGTTTTGATTCAAGTGAGGCATGGCATAAATTCAAACTATTTAATTCCAACTGCCAAGCAATGTGCTACATATTAATTTTAATTTATTAATGTCACCAGATGGAGCAACCTCACAGCAGTAAATTTGGGGTGTAAAATGGTCTGTCGTAAATAATGTGTCTCCCTAAAATAATCTTGAGTCTAGAATTCTCAGATGCAAAAACTAGAGTCTCATAATATTGGACTGGCAAGAATTTTAACGATCTCAAAATCTTGAAGTTTGATTGCATGAGAATGCTCTCCTAGCTTACCCCTTTTCTAGACCCAGGTATTATAAACTAAAAATTTCCACCACTTTATCAGACTCAGCCACTTTGTTGGACTCGAATTTAAGGCTGGGTGCCACATTTTGAGGAGACACCAGCGTTTCAGTCTTGTTTTTTCAAACAAGGGTCTCCCAAAGTCTCGCAGTTATACCGCTAAAGGTAAAAGAAACTGTTGAAAAAAACAGCCTAAGCTATAAGAAAAGCGGTTCAAAAAAGACCAATATTAATTTCATACAGGCATTTAAGAGTTCACAGTTTTTTCCCAAATCTTTTGGCAGCATAGCTAGCATTGCTCTAAATACTTTGTCTTCCTAAAATACCGACTTAATAAAAATGCAAATTCTCTTACCTGCTTTGTGCATCCACCCTCTAGAACCTAAACTGTATTGACACGCTTAAGGGCGCTAAGTTTGTGCCATCGTTCGCTCATCAGGATTGAGTAAATGAAACCATATTTCACGCATAAATCAAGACTAATGTTTGCAGAGTTTTTCGCAGAAACAGCACTCATTAACTGGATCATGAAAGGAAGATTCGTTTCCATTTCGTTCCAAATACTATCAAATGTAAATTCCTTCAGACTCTCGTAGCTGTTTCTATACAAAACAGAGCCTTGTGAACGTCTGCAAAGCTTCTGACAAGCTGTGCTGACCTCTGCAGCAATGGCCGATTTCAATGCTAAAAACACACTTGGACAATGTGTCCTAATGATTTCTGCCATAGCATCAGCTGGCTTTGAATTCAATGCTTCATTTATAATAGCTCCAAGGTTGTTTTCATCATCGTCCTGATGTTGGGAACCACGCAATGGTGTTGATAATTCGTCGGCATTGTTAACTATTGAAGAAGGGTCAGCCTTTTCCACGAACTCTTGCTAATCAGACTTGCTGACCTCGGTCGATGTTTCTCCAAACAGAAGTTGTTTTGCTGAAGCCTTTCCTCTACTTTTGCCAGCAGAACCTTTTGCAGGCTGTTTACAAGATGGCGACAATTCCATGCAACGCTTCACCGAACAGTATTGTTCAAGCTCAAGTTTAGTTTGCATATTTTGACACTGTTGTTTAAAGTCACATACCTTGTGGATGAATGCTTCACATTTTCTACAAATAAGCTTTGTAAGGCAATCACCGTCGTTTATTATTATTCCACAGGCATAATGAACCTTCGAAGGAAGGTTCTTCTCAAGACCAGTTTTGCTCAAAACCCGAAGCATATGACGACTTTCATTGGCACCACCACAAAGCCGACAAACTGAACTACGAACATAAATCTTTGGAGTAGACTTTGCCGGAACTTCATTCATAACTTAAATCGTACGACCGCTCAAAAAAAAAAATATTCTACAGATCTCTCGAGCTCGATAGAATGTATTTTGGGGAAATGACAAAAGCCAATCAAAAATGAGGATTTCCCAAACTTTTAGCATAAATTAGGGGCAAATGTAATATTTAAATTAGTCATGTGATCGGCCGATGCCAGGGTCTTTTCCTGCCCCTCCTCTCCTCGGTGGAGGAAAGCCCTGGGAACGAGGTTGGGATAGTGTGTGCTATTACAGACATCACAAACAAAACCTTACAGAGAGTTTAGAGAAGGCCGCGTTTTGCTGATACAAACCTTCCACGTCAAATATATATCCTTCACAAAAATTACTTTAGCCCCGAATCAACACTTTCTTCAGTACTTTTTCTTGTTTTGCCCATTCATCAACAAATCGTAAGCTTAGTTCAGGTAAAATTTGTAAGGATTTGCTCCAGCACGAGGTTTCAGGAGTTGCAGTCACCATTTTGCATAGCTACTCATGTATGGCTAGCCTCATTTTGAATCCAATATGGCCGAAGCGTGACAGAGGTGTATTGCGGTCTGAGGGGCGTTTTGCACTTTAGAGGAATTTATACTCATTAATCTGAAAGTCTTTGTGTTTCTAATTCAGCTTCGTGAAGTTTTTGCTTCAGTGACTCATTTTCACATGTTAAGGCCACATCTTGATTGAACTTTTCAGACACCTTTTTTGCTGGAGATTCAACTTTAGAATTAATTAACTCCAAGGATTTTAGTTTAGAATTAATTAACTCAATAGCCTTCCAAAGTTTAGCCATTTCTTCTTCATGTGCACAAACAGTCGCAGTCTGCAATTGCTCTTCTTGTATTTCAGCTACAGAGTCAATAAAGTTTTCTAATTCTCTCAGGTCACTTGGCAAATCACTAGTGGTAACAGAGTCTTCATCTTCGGAGGAGTAAATTTCAAGATCTAATTCTTTGTCAGTGCATTCGTTGTTTCTTGTATTTAAGTTTGGGCTAAGAATATCGAGTAGCCTAGTTTTGAGATCACTGCCTTCTTTTCCCTGGATTTGAAGCGTTCAGTTGTTGGATAAAATTTAACTGTAACTTATCCTGATTTGAAGATGGTATATTTAGTATTTGTTGAGTAGTTGATCCGGTTGATGGTGGAATTATTGCCATCTTCAGTCGTTGAGGACAACTTGTTCTTTAAAAAGGTCTCAAGATCGTTAACTGATCCGTTCCAGATCAGTTTCTTTATAGTTATAGTTGAGAAACTGGTCAACTTCGGTGGCTTGATTAACTTCAGTACCTTGTGTAGCTTGACTGTTTGCCATCACGTTACACGTACATGGTATCATCTACTAACGGAGTGGGTCAATTAACCAGAGGGGTTGATTACATACCATATGTTATCAGAATATTATAATCATCAAATTAAAATATTACTAACGTGTTTCCTTTTTGGACCCTCCACCACTGGCATCCTCAACTTCAGGTGATGAGGAAATTGCTTGTATTTAAAGAGAACCTCCACTAATTTCACAAATATCGCCTAAAATGTTTCAAAATGTATTTATTAGAGGATCTCAAATAAAAACAGTGTCTCACCTAGTGAAATAATTTTTTTATTGTCCGCCAAAGATAAGCCCTATCGCCCGTTTAAAATTCCCGTGGCCGCCATCTTGAATGGAGCACAATGCACTACAGGCTGATGACATATCGTGGTTGCTTTGTACAGTCCAAAATGTCGCACTGTGTAGCCTTTGGTTGCAATAACCAAGCGAAAAACAGAAAAGAGTCAAGTATAAGTTTTCATGTTTTCCCGAAAGATAAAACATTACGCTGTGCTTGGATTCAAGCCGTGGGAAGAACGTCGCTACCTTAAAGTCCCCGTCTGTGTTCACAGCATTTCCATGCTGATTGCTAAGAAAACACCGTGAGACTTCAGAATGAGCTGCTTGGATCATGTCCCTGGAAGCGAAAACTTAAGCCTGAGGCTATTCCCACGACCTTTCCCCACAAACCAGCCCGACCTGCTCGTCCTTCTAGCATTAGAAGTGCCAAGAAGGGACAATGGCAAGAGGTTTGTAAGCAGGGTTATGGTTATGTATGTACATATACATACAAGCCTTACATGTATATATTGTTTTGATACCAAAAAATGTTACTTTTATCTAAACGTTGGCCGTGTAGCACTTATATTTTAAACAAATAGAGTGTAGTGTAAGATGAAGTGCTAGATTTCTATCCCATATGAACCATGTGAGCGTTAGCCCTACTGATGGAAATGGACCCACACTCACCAGCGTGGGAATTGAACCCACAACCTTCGAGTTAGATCTCCGCCACTCTGCAGACAGGAGCAGCCGTGGGAACTGAAGATGTTAAAGTCAGGGCAATGAACATGTAGAAGTACAAGGAAAGGTTACGTTTATACAAGCATTGGCATTGCATTGTCACTGCAATTGAAGCTTACAAGAGTTGTCCATCTATATCTAGACGCTAGATGCCGTCTTGCAGAGAAGTCCAGGTCCATCAAATCTACGCGACAATCAATTGCATCACAATCCCGTAGTTTTGTGGGTCCAACAACTGAGGATGTGGCTACCCAAACGGAATGGCCAGAAACGTCGAGTGCGGAAAATTCTGAAGTATATAGTAAACCAAAGGTTACAACATGCGATGTGGAATGCCAATTTCCCCATGATATTATGGAAGAAGCCTTGTCAGATCATACATATCTTAGAAAAACCATCCACGACACAGTACATGTACTTACTCACTTCCGACAGCTCAGACCAGATGGAAGACAGTGGTCATGAAGATGGGTACGAATCGCGAGTAGATCTCTTTCCAGATTTGAATGACCACCCTCCCACTGTCACATGTGAAGACACCGAATCTGAAGAGCATATCATGCTCCCAAACGTTGAGGAAACTATGGACATAGTTGTTCCTCAAGAAACAATTTCAAGTGGGTCTCAATATTCCCTAAGTCTGGATGGCTCTGAAATCTGTAGCTCTCAAGACTCCCAAAACTCCAACAACAATCCAGATTCAATCAGAAGGGATACTTACAAAGAGCGAGGTCTTGTAGTTTATGAGGAGCAGTTAAATGAGTTATTGTGATTTTGCCCGAATTGTGGCTCCTTAATAATTTTGGAGAATACCATTGAAGTACAAAATGAGGGCTCTCAGCTGTCACTTAAATTAACTTGCATTCATAACTGTCAGTATCTATGGCAATCACAGCCACCTTTAACCGGTATCAAAGGAGGCGGGAATCTTCTCATCACAGCTGGGATTTTCTTTTGTGGCATTTCCTTCTCCAAATTTGAAGCACTGTCAAAACTAATAAACCTAAAATCCATTGGGAAGGGATCATATTTCAACGTCAGAAAACACTTTGTCTTTCCTGTTGTTAAAACAACTTGGAAACAACAGAAACAGGAGATTTTTAATGAATTGAAGGCAAGACAAGCAGGTTCTGTTTTGGCTGGAGACGGACATTGTGACAGTCCTGGACACTCTGCAAAATACTGCACATACACTTTCCTTGATGTGGAAAGCCAGAAAGTGGTCGATTTTGATGTTGTATCTGTATCTCAGGTGACAAATTCAAATCAGATGGAGAAAAAAGGTTTTGTTACAACTTTAGGAAACATTCAGCCTAATGATATGAAAGTTGACATAATATCAACTGACAGACACCCCCAAATCAAGAAAGACATGAGAGTAAACCATGATGAGATAGATCATCAATTTGATCCATGGCGTTTGGCCAAGTCAGTCAGCAAGAGATTATCCACAACGTCTAAAAAAGCTGGTTGCTCAGACCTGGCACCATGGATTCCATCAATCATGAACCATCTGTGGTGGTTTGCAGGGGGCTGCAATAACGATGCCGAAGTCCTACAAGAGAAGTGGGTGTCAGTTATTCACTATGTGACAAACCGTCACAGCTGGCCTTCATGTGCACCAATGATAGGGATTTCAGAAACTAACTCCTTTAAGCGCTCCCGGTCCATCAGCGTATTGTTTTTAAGATCTTTCTGTACACCTTTAAGGCACTCCTTGGTGCGACTCCAACGTACCTGACAGAGCTCATCAGTCCTTATATCCCCAGGCGAGCTCTTACGTCTGCTGACCAACTTCTATTGGAGCAGCCAACGCACAAGCGTAAATTGATCGGGTTAAGGGCTTTTTCAGTGTGTGCGCCTTACCTCTGGAAATCGCTTTCATCTGAGATTAAAAGCAGCACATCTGTCTCTATCGTTAAAGCTAAGCTTAAGACCTACCTTTTTCAACAAGCATATTTTTAGACTTTCATTTTTACACTTTTGATTTCATCGATTCTTAGGATTTTTTATTTGTTTATTTATTTATTTTTTAGTCTATAGATTACAATATATTCTTAG
>NC_090892.1:43546263-43548763 GCF_036669925.1 Montipora capricornis
CAACTAAATATGTCGACAGTTTCTGCCCAAGTGCCCGTGCTCTTTCTTTTCTTAACATGTTCCTTCATAGAGTTTGAAGAGAAGAGCAATGGCTGAAAAACCTTCGGATTTTTTTCAATCAAGGTAGAACTTAACCTACGGATTTCTTTATGTTTCTCATTGCTCATTTCATCCCTCCAAAGAGCAATAGCGCGGTAAAAACAGTTTCGGTCTTCTCTGACAACGACTTTGCTCCTTTGAGGAGGCACATTTCCAGAAGCCATAGTTTGTTTATAAAAGAAGTAACTAATAAGAAAACGGGCTGTACACACGTAAACTGAAACTGAAAAGGCTTTATTGGGTTATTTCCTCTCGATTTAAACCTTGTGATATCTTAGATCATTACTGGATGTAAATTTTGCCATGAACATTACGCAAGCAAAGAACTTTATCCGTAGTTTTTGTCACATATTTCACGGTTGTTCTAACAAAAACTTACATTTTCTGCATCTCAACATTCCCCAAGTCCATTTGCGATAAAAATACGGCGAAAAAGTGTTGATCTTTCTCCAAAATCCGTTTTGTTGGACGTGGAAACAGCTTTTCGCCATACATTTTCTTTCTAGCGACTAGCAATATTTGCCCCCTGGCGACCCCAGAGTTCTTTGCGCATAACATGGGTATCCGATTACTGGCAAATCATTCATTGGTCTGCCATTCACTATAGATTCCACTTAGCACATAAGAGTGCTTAAGCCTTTGTCATCCAGGATTTGTTGCTTTAGTAATGCCTTCATGACCTTTCTCACAGACCTGATACACCTCTCCTGCACGTCTCCATGGTGCGATGCAGCAGGTGGATTAAATGACCAAATGATATCTTGTTGCAGGAGGAATTAATAGATTTGCACTTGATTCAATTGTTCAGCCTTGTGAAGCTTCTTTTCGCTCTTAAATGAATAATTTCAATATGAACAGCTCGAACAGCAAGACAGCTAAAAAGTATGCCATATCTCTCCCGCGGCGGACAGTAAAAGGACCCAAAACAATATACTCCTACACTCGTAAATGGTGGCTTAGAAGGAGTCACACAATTCTCTGGGAGACTTGCCATTTTCTGCTGGAAGGCAGGTGCTTGCATTTACGACAGTCAAAACATGACTTAGTCACATCGTGAACACTTGATCGCACGCCAGTAATCCAAAATTTCTGCTGAATCAATGACAGAGTATATTCCACACCAGAGTGACCGGTGGCTCTGTGGTAGCAGTTAACAATCATCAGGCCCCGGCTGCTCGAAAGATTGTTAACTCTTAACAAACAGTTAAATCCCCTAACCAATTGTTAAAAATTAACCGAGGATTAGTCTCGGTTGCTCGAATGCCGGTTATTGTTAACCATGGTTAAATTTTTTCTAGCCATAGGTTAAATTTAACGTACCTCGTTACGACAGTTAACTTGTTAACCACTGCTTAAAATGACGTGTTCTTGTAAAATCAGTGAAAGAACATGGCGGTTGATTTGCTTTTTAGTGGCATTAAAACTAGGCATAAAAGAATTTTTAACCGCAATGAAAATTTGCTCAATGGTCTCTCTAAGGTCGAGATTAAGTCACACTACGGATTTTCACTGGATTCCATTCAGTTTATCACCGATACGCTTGCTGCTGACCTCGAAAGAGGAACCAAAAGAAACCATGCTTTACACCTCAGGAAGAGGTTCTTTTTGACCTTTTCGTTTTTTCGCAAGTGGTAGTCTTTTTGAAGTGGTAGGCAACACAGTCAGTGGCATTCCTAAATGCACTATCTCAAGAATTGTCAGAAGGGTGTCAACAGCCCTTGCTCGAAAGCAGTACAAGTTTATACGATGGCCATCAACAGCTGCTGAAAGGCAACAAATAAAGCAAGGCTTTTTTGAAAAGGGAGGGTTTCCTGGAGTTATTGGATGCATCAATGGAACCCACATACGCATGCAAGGTCCAATTGTACACAAGAGCGATTTTGTAAACAGGAAAGGGTTTCATTCAATTTGTGATTACAACGGTAAGGTGTTGACATTTAGTGATTTACACTTATATCCTAATTTAAAATAGTGCGTTCTTCACATAAAGCAGAGTCACGCAAGCTTTCTTTTCGCATGAAATAACAAGGAAGGCGTATGGAAAATTTGGAACCTAGAAACCGGAATCGCCTTAAGGAATCCACAAAAGGAAACTCAAGGGATGTTACTGCCAACAGGATAGCAAGAAAATCATAGTAGTCTCCCATAACTGGCTAACAAATGCGGGAGAAATGTGAATATTATAATATAATAATAGGCATTGTCAGGGCATTTAAAATTCTCAATGCGCTTACAGTGGGAAGCTAAATATCTGAATTATATATGTAATCTTATGTAACAAAAAATAACTAAGTAAAATCGTATAACTATCTGCGGGTTAAAATAATTGCAAAAAAGAAAGGTTTTAAGTTTCTTTTTAAAAATAGTTACAGTCTCAGAAGATTTAGGCAGACTGTTCCAT
>NC_090892.1:43553763-43568763 GCF_036669925.1 Montipora capricornis
ACACCATAATATCAAGCAGAGGGTCATGTCCAGGAATATGGAGAGATGTTAGACCATGTTTGCTCTATTTGGAAGCCGCAAAACGAGATTTATAGTAAGCATGAACTGTAACGTCAAGTTTAAACCAGCCACCAAGTTTCAAGATAAAAATCCAACCAGTATCTTCTGTAGAAAGCTCAGTTCCCATCAAAATCTTTGAAATATGTAAATAAGCATAAAAACAACCAAAAACCACGGAGCAGCGACTCCGAGTGGCAGCCATTGTCTTGCCTTACTACTACTACTACTGATAAATTACCGATTGAATGTTGGAAAAGCAGGTGTGCTCATAACATATGCCTCTTTTTTTTTTGCTTTAGAGCTCCCAAACCAGTTTAAAAATGAACAAAAATGAAGGTAATGTGGTAGCATTTATGTATAAAGATTTCAGAAAGCTCTGCTTTTTATCACTGCCAAATTTAAACAAAATTGCTCCACTTCACTTTAAATATTGTCTGACCTCTCACGTGTGTTTAAAGCTGAAGCAAGGAAACACAGCATTTTGCTTGAAACTTTCAAAGATCTTTAAATATAAAAGACAAAATGACAGCAAAAACTTTGTCAGACTGGCAGGTATTTCATATTATTGAACAACTCATTCCCCCCCACCCTGTAAAAATAAAGTTGAAAAATACTTGTCAATCCTCTGTAACTCTATGTGAATCTTTTACTGAAATATATTTGTGAGAATATATTTTGATCTCCATTCTTTTGTTTTCCTTTTTTAATTGTTCACCCTCTATAATCAAAAGAGTTGCATCGTGGACTCCAATTCTTGTTTCCTGATTTTCAGACGTCTCAACAATGGGCAACTGATTCACGCAACTAAATGGCCAAAACTATCATAAGCTTATAATGTTGTGAAAAGTTCCTAATTGAATGATTCACTTTGATTTCAACAGAAACTGCCTTTTTTTTTCGATAGCCCAACAACCATTGTTAGATATTCTATAAAATTTAATATGCAAACTGATGAGCATAAACATGAAAGGAAAAAAAAATGAATTTGGTGGAATCGATGGATTCTAGCAAATAGAAAAAACTGATTTATAATGGTAATAGGACTGAGTGGAGTCCACTTTGGTCTGAAATCATACCACCTACAGTATTGTGCAATAGTAATGCAAACAAAGTTCGTTGAAATTTGTCCTTTGTTCTTGTGAATTTTCCACGAAAAGTCATCAAATTTTCGAATGATGTTTCGTAGGGTTTGAAGCGAAAAATTCACGATCTTTCTCGAAAATTCGAGATAGCGAAATTTGAAGTAGCGAATTTTCGAGGTAACCAAACGAAAATTTGAGATAACGAAATTCGAAGCAGCAAATTTTTGTTACATGAATCGGCCGCCCTAAACAACATCGCTGAACAAGTGTATGTACGCGTAAATAAACTAAAGTTGTATCAAAGATAGATTCAATGATCTGACAGTTTAATCGGCTATTTCCAACGAAAAAAAAAATGATTGCCTTACACAACAAAAACTGCGATTGCCTCACAAGTATTTTGTTTTAGCAACTTTGATTTTGTAGTCGGCTTATCAACCAGTGAAACTGGGCGCGAATTCTGTTAACGTGACAATGTTTACAGAAGCCCGCTTTTCCAAAGCAAACATCGCAGAAGTGAGACAGCATTTGTAGACAAAAGTTTTATTTTATGAAACACTACATTTCGCCTTGGAATCAAAACTCAAAAGCTCTGAAATGTCTTTTTGCGTGGTTTTAGTCAGAAATGACAGCAGAAAAGAATCATCGCGGGAAATTTGAACTTGGCAAATTTTTGTCCAGAAATTACGTGGGAATGTTCGAGAAGAGCAAATAAAGAGCAAAATTTCGCACGAAAACTCAAAGTCAATTTTCGTTCGAAAATTTGCGTGCTTGGAAACAATAGGCCTTGCAAATTATCATGACTTTTCATTGAAAATGCGATATTTTTTCGTGGAAAAGCCATAAAAAGCTGTGAATTTTGGCGAAATACGTTTGTATTACTTTTGCACAATACTGTAGCAGGAGTCTGATTTGTTTAATCACAAATATGATTATAGACCAAATTGGACGACACAAAGTCCTGTTACCAATTAATCAAAACCATTACAATTTCCGAGAAAACAAAATTAATGCATTTCCTTTTTCACTGTATGATGTTACAAATTTGTCCATTTTGGAAAATCCCTATTTTGGTAGGGTAAGTGGTTGTTGCTATGGGTATTGCGGTAAATTCTGTGATTGGTGGATTAAGCTGAATACACTTAATATGATTGGCTGATTTAACAGTCCGATTTCACTGTCCGGTTTCAACCATACACAATAATTGGTGAAAAATAAAGGAGTTAATGCACCAATCAAATTCGAGAAAAATTGTAATGATTATAATTGCAACATTGTGTAATTTCTTTATTAATATTGTAACTTTTTTGTTATATATTCCTTTAAACTTTCCCTGTGGCTTAAAGATGGGAGATACATACATGTCTGGACATATTTTCCTTAATTAACCTCACTCTAGTTGCCAAACTGAGAATTCATATTAATTCAGTTTGGAAAAACTTGCATCCCTCGTGAAATATTGCAGTTTTAAGTTGCACTTTTTTTTCAAAATTTTACTGAAGGTCTCTTCACCAACGTGGTGGCCAAGTGGCCTGGCTCAACACATGACAGTTTTGTGTTTACCAGTTCAATGATACATGACAGGCTTGAAAGCAACCACTCATTCGAAGAGGGATATCTTTTGTGTGACAGTGGATATCCCTGCAAGTCATTTATCATGACACCTTACCCAAATCCAGCAACTGCAAATCAGGAGGCATTCAACAAGGCGCACTGCAAGACAAGAGTGGCCATTGAACAGACCTTTGGTTGATGGAAGCAGTGCTTCCACTTACTTTATTCTGAGTGCCAAATGAAACCTGAAAAGGTGTGCACTCTCACTGGTGCTTGTGCAGTCCTGCTTAATGATAGTATTGATGGTGATCCTTTTGATGACAACCAACCTGAGCTAGTTCCATATCATGGGCCTGATCAAGGCAGGTTACTACGAGATCACATTTGCAACACATTTTTCTAAATCCTTTTGTTTGGACGTGGAGGAGAAGGAGTGATGTGATCGTTGCACTTAATTGGACGATTTGAACAATTTGAGTAAGCGACAATAATTATTGTCTCTTATAGTCACCTGCTGAATTCAGGTGGTTCTAATAGGATTAAAAGAAGTTGTACAACAAGACCATTTGGTAAATTTTGCTAACACTTGTTTACAGTTTTCCGCATTTGACATAGAAATGGTATTAAAAAGTAGTCTGGTTACAAAAGAACAATGCACATTATTGTCAAAATACAGCATTTATTAAATTACTCACTATGCAAAAGTTAATGCTGTGCACAGTCCATTCATCCATTTGATACAAGAAAGAACTTTGCCAAGTACAATCACATTATATGAAAAGAAAAAACCCAAAAGCTTGTAAAAATGCTCTTACAGAACTATGGAATACAATTTATATAGTTCATCAAGTTCATTGTATTAAAACAGCAACTCCTGTGTCGTGGAAGTAAATGTACATTAACACGCTTGATATTTGACGAGATTATCATTATTGCCAACTGGAATTAATTTATGTCTTCTCCGCCTCAAAAAATGAAAAATGTAAGTCCCGTCAACATTCTCAAACCCCAAATACCTTTACGGTGCGCCTAAATTAATTAAAGGCAATATTTTTTGTTTTGGTTGCGAAGATGGTTCAAAATGGTTTCGTTATCTTTAAACATCTACCCTTTTAGGGATCAGTTCCACTATTTAATTTTTGCTTAAAAATGGTGTCAAAAAAAAGCCCAATCATTGTCAACAAGTTAAGGTCATTTCCTTTGATATAAGGTTACTATAGTAACTTCTAGATAATTTACGGTTGTTCTGAACCTATATTACAGATCAATGGGGGCAACTGTGCACCTGCCATGGACTTGTAGGGTTGGGGAAGGGGTTGGTCAGTTGCCCAGAAACTGGTTTCAAAAAAGATCTTTACGGTCAAGTTTCACATTTGACCTACATTTCAAGGCAACTGATTCTCAAGTAGTTTTATTTGAAGCTCAAGCTGAGCCTTTTTAACAACAATGTTTCCTTATTACATTCTAGAGTAGCACATCATCTGATGTGATCGGGTTTTGTGTTATTTGGTCCTGTTGACACAGCTGGTGGACTTTTAAGGGAAATATCATCCTGATAGCTCGTACTGGGAAACTGCATTCCTTCATGGCCATTGCAGTTGACATGTCGGCCTGATTAATCGTTAGAAGGGGGAAATGGGCACAGTTGCCCTGTGGTGATGAACTTGTTTTCGCAGATTTTCTTGTAGCAACAACGCTAAGATTTTCTTTAAGCATGTCCAAGAGGAAAACTTCGGGATTTCCTTGTTAATGTGGTTGAATTGCTCGCTTACTTGGCTCATGAATGTTTCAGCATTTTTCTTAAGTTCCAGATCATTACTTGAGATTTCACCAATGTCAGTAGGTCGTAGATGTCTTAGGAAAGCCGGTCCTTGCGTCCAGCATTGTTTATTTGGAAGTGTATCTACCATCACCCCTCTGGATGCCTCATCAGCAGCTTTCTGTGATTTTTCAACATATCACCAATGCGTAGCTCTGGATTGATCCAACACAGTGGGGCCAGACCACCCCCTGTTTGTGCGGATCGCGCATGGGTAGATTTTTTCAAAATGGCGCCGAAAAAGTCTGCAAAGGCTTATGGGTTTTGCCATATTGGATTTTAGTCCTAAAGCGGTCGACTTTGACCCAATTTTGTAGAAATCTGGTACGAGCAATGCAAATTTGGCGGGCATTTCGAGAAATTGCAAATTTTTATCTTTTAGTCGGTAAATGAAAGTAAAATACGCATGTTAGGTGACAATAATACAGATCGAGCCAATGGCGGCAGGGGTTTCAGGTAACATGACGAGATTTAGGAGGTTCTGAAATTGAAGACCCCTACTGATTTTGCGCTGGTGAACAGCGAAAAGTCGAGAGGGGGTCTAGTTTTAATCCAAGCCAACTTAACCGCACGCTGAAAAATTATTTCCTGCGTCTTGACAGGAAACGTGTTAAAAATCCGGCATCGATCTGTCAACGGAATTAAGAGAAGTAAAGGTAATTGAAAACATAATTCTCTAAAAATATTAGGGCAGCGCCTCCAATCTTCCGCACTCAAGGCCTATAAAGCGATGGTTCCCACAATAGCTTTTTCATTGTCGAAATACGAAAAACAGTCGGGTTTGTCGCATACAAACCGTGTTCTCTTTTAAGAGTAAATGTATGCGTAAGTGTTTCAGTTTAAATTAAGGTCCAACGAAATGGCAGAAATAGGGACTGAAGGCAGCTATATTTAAGTCTCACTAGTTAAAATAAATCACAGAAATTACAAGTGAAATTGTTTTCCCTAATGATAAGGTAGGTTTTCGTATCTAATTGTTATTTGGTACAAGCCGTAACTCTGGATAATAACCTTCTTTTCAATCATGCTCTAAGCAACGCGTGGCCTTTTGTATCCAAAAGAAAGGAAACTGGCAGATCTTTCGGTAACCAGTGGTTCTCATTATAAATCTCGCCAAAGCCAACAAAATTTACACGAACAACTACCTATTAGTTTCCGATTTTAATATAGAATTTTCACGTCATTTTGGGAAAAGGAATGTAAAACTATAAATCCTCCATAAACGTTTCCAATGACTGCATTCGTTTAACTATTAAATGGCCTGTTCTGTGCTCTTAGAGAGTAGGAATGGTAAAATAACAACTTTTAACCAGGGGCACCCAACGTCAATTTTCGGAAAATATCTGTTCGGAAGACTTACGATTTGAGATCTAGAATTTTCGGAACATTTGTTGTAAAATTCCTTGCTTGCCTGCCTGTCCTAGAATTTTTGAACATCTAAAACATGGTATAATTGCCCATTTTGAACGGGTTCTGTTACCCTAAAAATTCGGGAGCCTTTTTTCTGGATGAAATTTCGAAAAGGTAAGGTTTTGATTCCTATAATTTTCGGATCACTAAACTTCCAGCTAGGGAATCCGAAAAGATAAAAATTTTTAGGGGATAAAAATATGCCTGTATCTACCGTTAAATACTAAAATACGTTTAACAATGCTGTGTGTAAGTGGTTTTGAACTCTGTTCTCGTTGGGTGTCCCTGTTTAACGCCTTAGGTCTCCTTTCCGAAAACTCCCAACCAGTTTTTCCCGCAGTCGCTCTTCCTGCGTTTTCCCATTCCCACTACATCCTAGAGCGTGAGACAGGCTCGAATTTAAAATAAAATATATACTGCAGTTCAAAGAAGTGCACGAATTTTGGTCAAGGTTGGCCTCCTGTCTGGATCAGAGTCTAAAGCTCCCTTAATTACATCGGGCAGGGGACCCAGCTTGGCCTTCATGAAAATGAGCTCTGCCATATAGGCGAAGCTGAAGGTGTCACTAGCAAAACTTTGCCCTCGCTTTCCTGTGACTATTTCCGGGGCAATGTGCGGATACTCTTCCCTGTATCTTTTCTGCTGCTCTGTTGAGAGAACCTTAGGTCCTTTGAGACCAGTCAATGGCAAGCTCTTACCGAAGTCAATCAATAAAGGATTGTACTTGCCTTTGCTTGCCTTGTCCAGAACAACATTGTTTCCCTTGATGTCATTATGCGCGAATCCAGCGTTGTGGACATGAATGAGAGCTTCTGCCACCTTTCGAATAACATCCAGCCACTCTGTTACTGTGGATATCGCCACTTTGGTCAACGCGCTGGAAATCGTGAAAGCTGCGCTACGGTCTATTTCGCCATGAAATTGGATAATAAGGCAAAATGGTGCGCGTTTACTTCATACTCCGAAAAGAAGAGGAAGGCCCGGATGGTCACCCAGCTTGTTGATAATGCGAGCCTCGTATATCAATTCATTGCGAACCCTCCTCTCGGCATCTTCTTGCGTTTCTCCCCTGTACTTTTTAATTTTCAGTTGTTTGACAACGACATCCAGTCCTCTGTAAGACCCAATGTAGCAGGAACCATAAGTACCTGATCCTAGATGTTTGCCATCGACGGTTACTTGGAAGGGATTAATTTCCTTCACGGAACCCAAACTTTGGCAAGGCACCTTTTTCGGTACGCCTTTGTCTTGGTGCACGCCGGCCCGTTTCCTCGTCCCACGTGCTTCATGGCCTTGCTCTTCAACGATGCGTGCTGCCTCTTTTTCGACACGCTTACGGCGATCTGCGAGATTTGCTTCCCTTTTTTCTTCCCTTTTTCTTTCTTTTCGCCTTCGTTTTTGCCTCTTTCTCCTCTCTTTATGAATTCGCCGCTCTTCTTCATTCATTGTCAAAATTTAATTTCTGGATATGTCTACAGCGCATGCCACAGTAAGAGTAAAACCGAAATGACAGATTTAACTATGGTATAAGTTGTAGCCCAAATCAGGGAGATGATGGGAGAATTACCATTACCATCTCGGCCAGTCCTTCAGTGGATTAAAAAAAAATTCTCCTAACACTATTAATAGTACTGAGTTTCCGGTTTGCCCAGCCCATGAGAAATCTGACGTCACAAATTGTGGTTACGGTAAATCAGCACCAACAACTGATGAATTCCAAGTTTAGCAGAGAGACATAAGGTTAGGTTGTTTCTTTATTACGTTTCTACAACACTTCACTTTCTTGACTTTTTTAGTGTATAATAAGAGATTTGCGTGACGGATGCATGACGTGCAAACCAAGAATAGTTTGAATATGTCTTTGTTTCGGCAGTAATTGTACATTTCCGGTTTGGCATGTTTGCTTACAGTGACAGCTTGGATTTCCACCGCATAAGGGCTTTCAATATGGCTGAAATCTACGTTACCTGTTGTCCTCTATGCGATCGGCAGTTTAAAACCAGGAAGGCCTTGGAGACACATTACATCCAAAAGCACCCTGGTAATGATGTACCACAGAGTATTGTTTTTGCTAGCGGGGTGAAGTCGCAACTTTTAAAGAAATGCGACGAGTACTTGGAGTGGTTGGCTGAATTAGTTGAATGTATAAACTCTGCGCACAACCCTAGTGTTCCCGGTAAGTATTATTTTCAATTTCTTATAAAAACGAGATCCTCAAAGTTACGACGTGTTGCAATTTGGGGGTATGATTTTCACTGTGGACAATGCCACTATTCTTACAAAAGGATCTAAAATCGTGACATCCTAGCCAGAGTCAACATAACTCACTTGGTATATATCTTGGAGGTTGTTTTTATGAATCCGACGTAAAATAATTCCACGTTCCTTACAAAACAATGATCAAAACGTCGTGGTTAATTTGAGTGTGCGATCACCCTGAACTGCGGAAATTAATGGTAAAAACAGCAGCAACATCACACAATCAAAAATGGATCAAAGCTGTAAAAGGAAAGGGGTGGCGGGGGTGGTATTTTGTATATGGAACTCTTTTGGATGCCTTTCAAGAGCAAGTTATTTGCATTTCTATTTACGAGATTTAAGACTATCCAAAACATG
Organism: Montipora capricornis; assembly: GCF_036669925.1. Taxonomy (NCBI): domain Eukaryota; kingdom Metazoa; phylum Cnidaria; class Anthozoa; order Scleractinia; family Acroporidae; genus Montipora; species Montipora capricornis. The sequence goes on from NC_090892.1 coordinate 43,562,305, forward strand.
CTTGCTCTGAAGCTGGACAAAGTTGACTCATCCAGTAGGTATGGTTGAATGCGTTTTTTTAATATTAAATTGATGAAATTGGAAGGGACTTGCCAAAGGACATCCAAGTTTCGAAAGGAAAACATAAATCCCCAGTCAATTACCTCTCCATTATTTATACGTACTTAATTAAAAGGTCTTACATAAATTGCAAAAAAAGGGTTTATTTAACTTTTGCAGCCAAATGGTGCCACTTTGTGTTCACAAATGTCCGACTTGACTTCTTTAGTCATCTACTCAGCAAAATAGGGAGTGCAAAACTCAACGGGGTAAAAGAACACAGACACCTCAAACCTCCCATATGGAAGGAAAGAGCTTTACAGATGTCATTTAAAAGCTATAACATTGGTGACGTTGAGCAAGCACTGTCAGAGCAATCAATCGTGAAGTTGTCCTTGACAAATTATTTTGATGGGTCCACTGAGCTACCAAGCAGTGCCCTTGAGTTATGTGGTCGTGCTGCCCTTGAAGCTGCTAAAAAAAGGCGGATTGCCAAGAAGGCCTCCCTTATGTCAAAAATAATCGTTGGTATTGGAGAAGGCAGAGCAACAAGGGAATGCGAGCTAATGTGGAGCCCAATATTTGAAACTTCTACAAATGGAATTTTAACTGTTAGAATATATGTTGGAAAAGTCCATTAATAGGAAAATCAATTGACAAGTGACATTTGACTAGTAGAATTTAGCAAATTATAATTTCCTTACTGAGGTAAAACATCAGCTGGAAAATAACATAAACAACACATTCTGTAAACCCTCCTTTTGAGATTCTTTAGCCAGGCAGGCTTGTAGCGAGATTATTGATCAGGAATCCAAAGTGAAGAACTAAAAGGATCAGCATTCACAGCACTGGAGTTATATGGATCATTAGCCTGGGATCACTGAGTGAGCAGACTGCTTCTTTTTCTAGGGGTTAGGAATCAAAATTTGTCAACCTTGTAGGGTTGAGGATCGGAAGTTTGGTTGCAAAACAGTTTGGAAATGAAATGAAAAAAAAACCGAAAAAAATATACTTCATTAGATCCTGCTATAGGCTCTCAAAAAGGTTGACCTTAGGCAGCGTAATTTGGCCAGCTCCACGTTCCCTCCATGAAGGAACACCAGTTTCAAAACGACATAAGTGCAGGATCCCCAAACTACAAAATCATACAATATGATGCATTAATCATGAATACAAGTGAAAACAACGTATTCTGCATGGATAACAAGCATTTATTGTTATTACTTGAAACTGTTATTTCAGGAAAAACCAATCATTGTAATGTTTATACACAAGTACTTCTTTCATTATTAGGGACTTTAAGCAAATCGCTACGGCTGGCGCTAATACGGCTGCCGGAAGTAAATTTCTCCCAAAATGAAACACTGCGCATGTACGTCGGTTGCATTCAGCCGTAGTGTGAAATCTGACTACGTGAGTCGCGATGTTTTGCCGTAGTGGCTACTACGTCGGGTTTATTTCTCTTCTCTGGCCCTTTTCAACGGACATCTCGGCATTTTAAGAATTCTGTTGGATACTATATCCTTTAAAGTCAATTTAAGTCAAGGATTGTGTCAAGGTTGCCTCTCATAAGCTTGTAAATCCGTATTATAAACTTACGATAAGTTTTGGCAAAGGTGTTGGAATGGCGAAGTGAGTTCAGCACGCGGTTGTTTTTCTTCGGTTAAGTTTGCTTTGAGGATTTAGTGAAGATGTTTTATATCTGGATACTATACGATGCTATTTTGCTTCTTTGAGTATAGATACATGTGTCTTTTTCACTCGATATTCTTTGAGATATTTGTCTCTGAAATTGTATATTTCATCCATCAAATTGTTGTTATTGTACAAGGTGTATAGCATTTGCTTTTGCTCAGAAATAATCTGTTCGTCCTAGCATGGCGAACAACGGCCATCGTCCTTTCAGCGAAGCCATTTGAAGGTAAGAAACTAAATAAAAGAGATTTTAAACACCTTTAGCCCATGTTTCCTTGTATTTTGCTTTGCTAAACTTAAAATTTAGCAGACCACCGAGACGTAGTCTCCCCAGACCTTTTCAGTCACGGCAGCCGTAGTAGCACCATCCGTAGTGATTTGCTTAAACTCTCTATTAATCTGACAAAAGTGAATTTTAAGCAAATAATATACATTTTAGTGCCCAAGAAACACCCGGGAAAACCTTCCCACAGATAAGCAGCTTGAAAAAGCTAAGCTCCTCTGTTGTTTCAGGCAAGCCAAACAGTGATTACAATATTTATATATACATGTATGCACTTACTTCCTCCATTACTTATTTGGCAAAAGTGATCTTTAAGAGAAATAATGAGTAACATTTTAGTGCCCAAGAAACACCTGAGGAAAACCTTCCTACAGATAAGCAGCTTGAAAAAGCTAAGCTCCTCTGTTGTTTCAGGCAAGCAAAACAGTGATTAAAATATTAAATTTATACACACATTAACTTCCTTCATTATTAATTAGTGAAATGTTCATTAAAGTGGCCAAGAAACACCTGAGGAAAAGCTTCCCACGATTTAACAGCTTGAAAAAGCCAAGCTCCTCTGTAGTTTCAGGCAAGCCAAACAGTGATTAAATCATTTATACATACATTTACTTCTTTCATAATCAATTAATCAAAAATAATTTTTAAGAAACATAATGTACATTTTAGTGCCTAGGAAACACCCGGGGAAAAGCTTCCCACAGATTAGCAGCTTGAAAAAGCTAAGCTCCTCTGCTGTTTCAGGCAAGCCAAACAGTGATTAAATCATTTATATGTACATTTACTTCTTTCATAATCAATTAATCCAAAATAATATGTAAGAAAAATAATGTACATTTTAGTGCCTAGGAAACACCCGGGGAAATGCTTCCCACAGATTAGCAGCTTGAAAAAGCTTAGCTCCTCTGTTGTTTCAGGCAAGCCAAACAATGATAGTTAAATGTTAAACATATTTCCTTACTACAAATAAAGGAGTAAAAAAATGATAATTAGCAATATATGTTTATCCAAGAAACAGTCAGGAAAAAGCTTCGCAGACTCACCTTTTTGAGAAAAAAAAAAACAGTCCAATTTACGATTTATTCCCAAGAAGCACCTGGAGAAAAACTCTCACAGAGTTGTTGCTTCAGGAAGGCCAAACAATGACTGAAACAAAAAGTAATGAAAGGTGTCATTAACACATTATAGAGTTCTACGATAATTACATATTGACAATTAAGTGTCATGTGTAATAAATATCCCAATAACAGAATTACTCAGAAGCCCATTTTATGATATGAATCATTAACTGTTTTCTCAAATGCCTCATTTCTGTGTAATCCCATCCAAACTGATTAACTGTTCCATTGACACCCTTGAAAATGAAGTCTCTCGCTGAGAGAATCACACCAACGCCACAGCTCCCATGTCCTTGACCTGTAATACCGCAGTTGTGCTGAGATGGCATTCCAAATCGCTCAAAAGCATTTACAGAGGACCAAAAGAAATTGTTAAAACATGAAGCACCCGGCATCAGCTGCTGGAAAACATCAAGGATATAATTAATGGAAGGTAAAACGCTGGTGCCAGGTTGTAGTTTGAAACCATCAAAGAACAACTTCCTACCAAGAAGGTCAATGACAATCAGACCCCAGTGCATCTCATTCATATGCAATGGGAAAAGAATAAGATCAAACCCAGTCCCTCCATAGGTGCGAAGTACTCCCTGAAGCTTCTGTTTAATGAACAACTCATTGTTGGTCCTCAGCCAAGTGTGGGTTTCACATGGTAGGTAGACAGCCTTTGTTCCCACTTGCTTCTGGCCATCCAAGACATAATGCAAAATGGCACCATCAATAACAAAGTTGTCTAGATAACGCTCACCGACAAGAGTACAGAAAGATCCCACATCAACAGATTTCTGCCCAGCTCTTAAGATTGTCTCGCCAGTTCTCTGATTCCACAACACCTGTTCAATGGATCTAACTTCAGCCACACTGAGACCATCTGTAGTTGCTAAGAGCCATTTCTCCTCACTGTGAATAGCTGCTCTTAATGAGGCAATATCACAAAATTTCCTCAAGATTGATACACCAAGTTGTTTTGCTTCATTCTTAGAGCCTTTTCAGCATCACTCACTACTTGCTCAGGGGGTCTTTCATCTAGAGATAGAGGATCTCTTTCACTATATGCACCAAACACCCTTATGATATCACTCGAGCGGATTGGGGTGGCTGTTACTCTAGCAACATTAATGGTTCCAAGCTGCTTCCTGATTCTGTATGAGTTCCCATTTTATCATGATTGTCTTCTTTAAGCTAAGCAATGCTGGGTGATATTGGGCAAGAATTTCCTATGGTTAAGTTGATAGTGAATAACAATTATCATCAAAATTCCCTTTAATGAATTCCTTATATTCAAACAAATCTGTGGAAGTGAAACGGGGCTCTCCACTTTACTACCATTAGCCAACTGAAATTAGTTAACACATTCTTTAAATTGTATTAAACCTACAATATGATTTACTGCTCATTTTCAAGGGGTAATTATGCACTATAATTGCTGTGGTGATGTTTAAGTACAATTTTGTGACTCAAGCAAATGTTAAGCCCAGCTGAAATATTGATCAACTAACTTTTCGGATAAAATGCATCCAAATTCTCCCAGTCACAATTGTCCTCAGATAAATTTTTGATATTGAACTGATATTGAGTGTCTAATAAACAGTGCTGGTCAGCTGTTGCTGCTAAGACAGTTCGTTATAAGAAATTGGGCTGTGGTTTAAACAAACCTAACACGAGCATATAATTATTAATTAAGTGTAATTAGTTGAGGTTGCACCTTATAAAAATGAGCAATCTGTAGTGAAGTTGCAAGTTTTGCCATTTCTAGATTTTCGTCCTGATTAAGTTCCCCCTCCAATTTTCTCTTCTTGCTTCTTTTTCTTGGAAGCTCTGGAACTGATTGTTGTGCAGCAGCTTCACAGACAAGAAATGTCTGTTCCAGGTCCTCTAGTTCGCTTGACCACACCTTCACTTCATTCTTCAGAAACTGCTTTAAATCTAAAAGGAACAATATTAATAGTAAATCACTGAAAAAAATGTGCGTAAAATGAACCATATTTCAATACTGATGGTAGTAATGCTATAAAAAGTACTTTTAATTATGAGTTATTCGGCAATGTAAGATGCAGTGGTTAAACGTGTATTAATTTTGCATGTTTTCATCTTTTTTTTATTACACAGAGCTTTACTTCATTCACCTTTAGCATCTTTCAGAGTAACCTCCTTCTGGTATTTGCCAAAGTCCCTGCTAAATTTTCCACTTTTCAGGATGTCCTCAATGTACTAGATGGAAAGCAGTATGTGAGGAACTTCGCAATGTTGTACTTTTTTCTAGATAACTCAGAGAGATCAGTTACATATGACTTACAACTTTCACTGCATTTGTGAATGTGACGTAGCCAAGGACTACATCTTTTGAAGCTCCCTTCACCTCTTTGTAATAGGATATCACTCTGTCAGTTGGTAACGATTTTTTTAAGATCTCATCAGTATTATCCAAAATATTTCTCTCAGTGTTTCCTATTAGAATAAAACATAACATTTCATTTTTATTTAACAGCTTTTTAAATGAAATCTACTGTCAGGTTTAATTATCATCTCAATGAACATACTAATTAATGCCCAGGTTCTTGATGCATCATAAAAAGGAATGTTTCAATATGGGGCAATCAAAATCTAAATTCAAGCCAACTTAATATACATTTAAACAATGGTCATGAGACAGGGCATTCCACATACTTAAAAGATATAAAGGGGCATCAAGTTAAATATTTTAATATTATAATCAATCAGTCACACAACATAATTCCAGTGAATACTTTACCAGAAAATGATGCAACAGATATGTTATTCTTGTCAACAGCAGTCTGCTGGCCTTTGCGTAGCTTCACTGGAATCCTTTCTTTCCCCCTAGACATTTCAGGACCATATTGGCCAATAGCTTCATTACATTCAGGCAGTGAATTGCACCTGTATGTGAACAATCCAAGTGAACCAAGCAGCTGCTCAGTATTTCGCATCTCACTATGAAGAGCACACAGACAGACATTGCTTAACTCTTCATCCAACAAAAACATCAGATCATCACGAATTCCCGTCCACCTAAAATATAAAGATATAAACCTCTCATCAAAAACTTAAAGGCAGGTGTACCGGTACATGTATTCAGAATAGGTCTCCCTAAAGCAAAGTTCATCGCCAATTTACATGTAGGATCCTCAACTATGTGCTCATGCAAACTGCACCACCGCTAACTTTTTTCATTGTGACCTGTCCTTAACTGGTCACATTTGGCCAAGTACCTGATAAATAGTTTATCTTACGAGTACAATACTGCACACAGAAACCACTTTAATTGACTAAAATGTGAATTTATGAAGTCAAAAAATGATAGAAGCT
>NC_090892.1:43608763-43636263 GCF_036669925.1 Montipora capricornis
ACCTGGAATTTTGTGGTCGCACGGTCTATAACTTCAAAACATTCCGCAGAGCAGGAGTTACGGCATGCCTCGGATTGTTGAAGGTGTTTAAAGATATGTGAGGTCCTGTCCCTGTTTAAGTGTTCGCGAATGCGTGTCGAGAGGTGTCGGCTGGTTTCGCCGACATAGCAAGAATTACAGCTTGCACAGGTAAACTTGTAGACAACATTCGAACAGAGTTCAACAGGCACAGGGTCCTTCACACTAAACATGTTACGGATCTTGAAGGAAGAAAAGGCTAGCTTAACATCAAGATTGTTACAATAACGTTTAAGTAATTTACGTAATCTGTTTTGTGCTACAATAGAGAAGGGCCCAACATAAGGTAATTTGAAAAAATGTGTAGGATTAGAGGGAGGACTAGTAGGTGTGTTCGAAAGGGTCTGAGTTTTTGTAATATACTGCTTAATGACTCTCTCAACGATATGACTGGGGAAAAGGTTTTTACGTAAGATTAATAACAATTTCTTGATATCCTCATGGAAGCCTATCCATGTGTTGTTGATCTTATACGTTCTGTCAACTAGAGTCCTGATTAAGCCAAGTTTGTAAGAGAATGGGGTAAAACTAAAATAATTAGTTAATAGACCGGTGAACGTTTTCTTACGATAGACCCTGGTAATAGGAGAAAGAGGTTGACTGTTGTCAATCAGAACATCCAAAAAGGGGATTTTTTTATCCATCTCTTTTTCCATGGTGAAACGTATATTGGGATGTCTATCGTTGATGTAGTCAAAAAACAAAGTAGCGTCATGTTCAGTGTCAAATAGACAAAAAGTATAGAAATTGATTTTTTGGTCATAGTAGAACTTAAAGTAATGTTTAGCAAGGGTAATGTCTGACTTGGTGCATTGCAGTTTCTCCTCATGCTTCTGATCTGGGCTTGGAACCAGCAAAATGGGTTCTTAAGGCTATTAAGGAACGATTTTGGCGGATTTAAAAACTGCTGCCATGAATACCTCTGTTGAGGGAACAACACGGCTCTATTCAGGCACACCTGCCAAACCTAATGGAGGTCTGCAGACAGGAATTTACTTAACAGCTATGCGGCTGGTATGACACCGACCAAATTCCTGGCTGGAATTTCTGTTGTTTTTTTTTCACATATGAGATTACCGTTTCATTGAATAACATGTACTTTAACATATCTTCAATTCAACATCTTTTCATAAGTCACAAACTTAATTTCAACATGGCAAATGGCTTCTTCTGCCTCATGAATAGTGGAACCATACTGGGTGGGGGCATGTTTAACCCTATCTAGTTGTTCAGCAGAGAAGATCGAGGTCCAGTATGAATGGTCATGGGCATACTGTACCAGAAGTTCTTGCTTTTGTCGATCTTATCCACAGCTCACTGTCCCTTTTGGCAAATTCACAATTGATCCTTTCCGTTACCTGTCGTGAGAATTTTCCAGGCACTAAACTGAATGGAAAGGTTCCATCATTCACGTACAGTCCCAGACCAATTTCAAAAGGGTTTTCCTGGCCATTAGTTGAAATGCGTTGACCCCCAATTGTCAATTCCATGGTGTAATCCCCATCTTGTTGATTGGGACTTAAGGTAGCCATGGGTACATAAGCACAGACAAACGTGTTGGCAGGTATTTCATTCAATGTGAACAATCCCAGACCGGTTGATGCTCCACCGATGCCTACCACATTGCTCTGCTTGACACAAAGATATGCCTCTCCCGTTTTAGTAATCGTATATGTGCCATGGCTCTGATCATGTGATGAACGGCAAGGGAAGGAAGAGACAATTGGTTGTCATTTTGTCTGTAGTATAAATAAAATAGTTTTTAAATATGTTTACAAGTGTCTGTACAACTTTTAACTTGAAAGGGGGTTTATCTTAGAACCAAGGAAGGTTAGGATTGTGGAATCTTAGAACACAACAAAATAGCTAGCCTCAAACATACCTTTTGTCAAAGCAGACTCCACATGCTGATGGTCCTCCAGGCAGGGCCTTCGTCAAATTGTCATTGGCCTCGCCTCTAGTGACCTTGTTTGAGCACAATTTCTTACAGGCTTCTCTCTCATGCCGTGGCAAGTACTTCTCAACACAAGAACCATACATGGAGTTTTCATCCAAATTGTGCAAAACAATGTCTTCTTTGTTGTTGCACCTAGCACCAAATACACACTTTCGTGCTGCTCCACACCGCAGAGTACCCAATCTGTTTTCCTTTGCAATTTTCTGTGGGGAAAGCAAGCGGTTCTCTGGGTGGAATCTAGTGAAAGCATGACTAAAACCAGTGACAACTCGCAGGGCATTAAAAAGGGCTCAGTGGTGCTTGTTTGGGTCACTGAAAATGGTGACATGAGCCGTTGGCAGCATTTTACCTGGGCAGGAACCAGAGCTTCCAGTTGGTTCAAGAAATTCATCTCAACCTCAGTTACTTCGGGATGCATGAATCTGAACCAGAATTCCTTAAGGGGGCAGCCATAATTGTCTACAGGGTTTTCATATTCTTCACCAATTTTCTTCTCATACAAGTCAGCACTGCCACTTTGAACAAACATACCATTAAAGCGAGTCCAAACTGCATCACGCAATGGGTTTTCAAGGGTGACGTCAATATTGGTGACTAACCCATCACCATCACAAGGATTGACTGATTGGTGTGGTATGGGTTCTGACAAAGTTGGTCTGTGTGTGTGTGTGATATTCTCTGGTGCCCTGCAGTCTAGATCTGCTAGATGTTTGACTGCTGTTCTGACATCAGAGTTCAAGAAATGGGTCATTGGTTCATTGACATACAGCAATGTGGGAAAGTGAGCAATAGTTCTGGAGAGGAGGATTTGATCATGTGGAGCTGATGCAGACATGGACAGGTTCTCGATGGTCTCACGAATGCTCAAAAGAACTGGCAGTTTTGGTGGACCACGCCTTGGCTCCTCTTGAAACTCTGTAAAGGAAATGCTACGGTGTTGAGAAATTGCTGCTGACAGGAATGAACCAATGGCATCAGATTGCTGGATTGCAAGCTGAAACCGATGTTGAAGTGACGGATTAAGTTTCTTCAAAACCTGTAGGATGTAACAATAAAAATCACAAATTTAAGGAGGGTGACACTTAACTACGGAAAGGCAGTGGTTGATAAGGAAGGTTTTTAGTCAAGAGCCCTACAAAAAGGTTGCATGGATGGTTCTTTGAAGTAAAATTTTCAATGGGAATCTGATATCACTCAGAGGAGGTTGGACAGCAGCGTGCAAGGCGTCATGGGAAATTTTTATTTTTCAGTCAGTTGCCTCCAGACTTCAAGGGAGACACATCTCCGTTGTAATCAATATGGACGCCATTGATAGATAGCCACAGAGTCAACTTCATTTAAGAGTTCCAGTTGCTTCTTCTTACATTGCTGTGACATGCGCAATTTATTTACTTTCTCTGTTCGAAGCCGGCTCTTTTTGATTATCAATGGGTTCGAAAAAAAATTCCTTTTGAAAGACGAAAGTTCATTTTGCAACTGTGCGAGGAATTAGATGCTCTCAAGTCGGCGTCAGTTCTATTAAAAATCCCAGTGTTGATTTTGAGGTAGGGTATGAATGTTCTTGTTTTAGAATCATGCATTGTTGGAAATTTGTCTGTATTTGAGGCTTGAGCCATCGTCGTTCTAAACTGTGTGAGAACAGATTTTCCTGGCCTAATTAATGCACATGTTTAGAGATCGTTCTTCTCATGTTGTAGTTTGACCCTCAAGAAAGCGACCAGGAGAGCATCCTCCTCAGAAACAGCCATTGCACAACCGCATTGAGCTCCAAAGGAAACTTTGTCAGTTGCTCCATATATTGTTAGATGTTGACAGGATGATTGTTGATGCAACTGTTCGTCTTTTCCAGAAACCTGGAACGGCTGGCCATGGAATATTTTTTGGTCAAACATTAAAGGATGACAAAGAGGAAAATGAGGACATTCATGAAAAAGGAAATGTTTTATTGTTTGTCACATAATGGACTGGAAAACTGTAAATAGTCTCTCCTTAAAATTAAAAATATAATTTTAGTTCACCATGTCACTGAAAGTTGCCCTTGGTAGACAGGTAGTTCAGGTATCGTAATGTTTCAGAACATATCTTAACATAAAGTTTTTGGGGGGTTCTTGTTCAGAGAAATGCTGCTTATCTTGTGAAGATAGCACCCTGATAGTCAAATTGCTAACATGACAGTACTTTCAGAAGTAGTGCAATTTCAGGAGATAAAAATGTGCTGTACACGTTGGTGTTTTGAGGTGTTGGTGGCGCCCACGACAAGCCAAGACAGGAATTTTTGAAAATGGCACAGAGAAAAATAAAAGCAAACTGTCAGGTCCAAGTGCAGCTGAGACCAGAGCCAACTAATGGCATGGACAAAAATACCATAGCCATTGACTTGAACCATGGTAATGGATGGTTTCATTGTTACATTGCCAGAGAATTCACAGGTTTATTGCATACACTAATTGAAAATGAGAAATTGTTGACATACAGGTAACTGTCCACCACATCATAGTTTTTTGTGTGTGCAAAAATTGGATATAACCCTTTAATTTCAATACTAAGAAAGGAAAAGTGGAAAAGTATGTTATGACAAGGTGCCACAGTACTCGGTGAAATAATATTAAGAATTGCTTAAGATTGTCTTACAACTACTCGCTATTTGTATCTGTAACAATACTGTTGATTTTGTTTAATTTACTGGTATCAACTATTCATAAGTATAAAATCTATGAACAATTTTTTTATTGTACATGTACATTAAAATACTTTGATGAGTCTCATAGAAACTTAACTTTCCGTGGTAGACGTAGTGTGTAGTGCACTGTAAGTGCACTACACACTATGTCATCAGGTTATAAGAGTGTAAAAACTGTATATCATTCAATATTTATTTATTTTTTGTTATCCATAAGGGAGGCTAACAAAACCTGGACCTTGCTTGGTTTGCATTTTTTGAGCATTAAAATAGGACTTTTGGTCCTTTTTTTCTCACAGAAAGTCGAATATTTTGAACTCACCCATTCAAATACTAACCCTGCCAGACAGGGATTAACTGCAATGAGATTTTGTCTTGGAATGGTATTAGGCTTTTGGTGGTATAGAAATTTCAAGGAACTTGAAAATGGTCAACATGTCGGCCTCAAATCAATGTTTCGCCATTCTCTTTTATTTTCTTCAATCTTTCTGGGTTTAGCATTATACTAGTAACCACATGTCTTTTCAGGGGGCTATTTACGTAAGACATCTACCATGGCACTGCAATGATACATGGTGCCAAAACAATATCGTGTATTGTTAGGGCTACATATTAGGCAAAGACAAGTTGAATCTCCTGAAAAACAAAACGCAGCTCAGTTGACAGTTATGGAATAAAGCACTGTGTTACTGCACTCAGTCTTAGGTCGCTCGTTTTCACTCCTTCCTCTCCCCATCTGATGTACCTCATTGGAAAGCTTGTTCTTGATGCCATTGCAAGTGAGAAGCCCTTAATAACATGCATAAGTGGACTATGGAAAGATAAACATGCAGGTTTTCCTCTGCAAGAAATTATAGCAGTACCGATGTTTGGAGCATTAATTTTGCAAGATTTTTGGGGAAGAGTTGCAAAAAGAAATATTGTCCCAAAATTGAGAACATGTTGTCTGCTCTCAGAACTCTGGAAAACAAATTATCGGCAGGAATTTCCTGAAACACTGTCGTTTGTATCAAGCACAGGTTGAGTTAAGATAATTCAAAATCAGTAAAGAAAACTTTATTTGCACTGACCAACATATTTTGATCATCTGTAACATCTGGTTCAGCAGCTCAATTCAATGAAGCTGTGTACTAATAATGCACCTATCAATGTTAAGCCCCAGGGAGGGGGGGTCGGGCTAACCACAGGAGTTTGATCGTGAGGTCTGTCCACATGGTAGGGATTTTGATCGTATGTGACGTCCCCAGGCTAAAGATTTTGATGGTACAAAGGACATTTTACCACCTTCACTTGCCGCTGGGTGGGGATTTTGACCAATTATTTTGTACGGGGGGTGGGGAATTTGAATTTTTTTAGATGAAAATGTCAAAATCCCGACCCCCCGGCCCCCTCTGTGGGGCTTAACATTGATAGGTGCATAATAGTTCCCTAAAGAAGCTTCAATAATTATGGTCTCTACTTTGATTGAAAATTTAAAGGATCAAAAGAGATTATGATTGTCTTTTATTTTTCTTGTTGCTGTAGCAGTTACAGCCATAAATGGCACATTCTTGGAAACCATGGACTGCAGCATTATGTTATTATATGAAACGATAGTGATGTTATAGCTAAGCATAGTAACATTTCTTAGCACTGGCCAAAAAGTGAGCAGCAAACCAAGATGAACGTTTCTGTTTCTTATCTCTTGTGGGGACAATTGACTGATCAACAAGAATACTTCATACACAACAATGGTTCTCCGGTTTTAGAGTGAAACAGGGTTTTCCTCGAGATTGAACTGACTCTTGGTGCTTGTTTTGGGAGCTTCCCTTGCGTATCATCATCAGATGATATGTGCTGCCTCCTTGAGCTTCCATACATTTTCAGCAGCATTTAGCTCAGCAAAACATGAAAGATAGATCTTATCTGGCCACCTTTTGCCCGTGTACTCTTCGAAAAGAGGTAACATTCCCCGCCATTATGTCATGCAAACACAACAAATCTTGCAATCCGTTTTGCTGTATTTCGACAACAATAACTGAAAATCCGTTGCGGAGCAAGGGGGGGGCCACCTATAAAATAGAAAACTTATTAGTTATGCTATATAGTGTTGCATAATTGAAGACTCTAAAGTGAACACAAAGCGAGAAATCGATTTCTAAAAAGGGCACACTCGAAGCGTGTCAACAAAACAATGTTATATTATAAAAATGTACGATTAAAATTCGTCTTACCTTTAAATTGCCTTCATAGCAATGAAAAACAACTCCAATATGTTTAATCTGGCGCATTTATGGTGAATTATCAATAAACCAAAGCGAAAAAATGCCGAATTATCGGAGGGCTTCTGAGTTTCTCCATGGAACTCTTCGTCCGACATGAAGATCTGTATGAACGCTGCTCATTGGTCGAAATTTATCACGTGACAGCTGTCCAACCTCCTCTGGATATCACTTCAATCAGAAGGTGCATGGGTGTGCAACTAGTCCCAGTCCTCTTCCATCGGAAAACTTTCGGGAAATGAAAGGAATCTGAGGCAGTTGTTTTTTTCGTAAACTGTAGCATGGAATTGTTATTGGACAAAACTAGAAATATGGTTCTTGAACATCCATGCTACTGATTTTGTGTTTGACTGTTTGCGTGGTGTTGCCTCCCTCAAAAACATGTGATAAATCAAGTTAATTGGCTAGGCATCTTCTGTGTTGGTCCTTTGATTCACCGAATGTGGTTGTCAGTCAAAGCAGACAAAGAAATTGCTAAGTAGAACACAATTGGCAAAAAAGGTAACTGTATAGAAATGATTACTTGAAAGGGGTCCGTAGCCTTCTTAACAAAAGCAATTTATTAAGGAATATAAAATACTATATATTATAACATAGAGCAGACAAAGTTATAACAAGGGAACCCAAAGTAGCTATATAAAGCTAAACTAGGCGGGTGCCTGATCAGTTGTGGAACATATAATATTTTCATTTATCACATTTACACATTTTTTGGTATAATTAGTATGAAAACATTACTCTCGAAGGGGCACAGTGCAAGCTGCCTTCAAGAGTCGATGTCTTTCATCTTGTAGACCTTGGTTTAACTGCTTAGCTGCACTTGTCAGTAGCCAACTAATGCATATCTATGTATGCCTCTAGTTACATAAGTATGTTGTTTGTTGTACCTGTGTTGCTTGCTCATGATTTTCCTCAATACCAGCAAGGGTCCTCACGTCTCCTTCAGAGAATTGTGTGATTGAATCTGGGTGTACTGCGACACTGAAGTGGCAGTTTTCCAAATACTCCAGGTAAAGTTTTGCTTTCATAGAAGCAGACCTTGCCTTAGCCAACAGTTCTTTTAAGTACTTTGTGTTATGTTAGTTGGCCAGGTCCTGTTGTGATAACTTTTCTTCTTCATCACCATGACCTTGTTGCAAAGATTCTCCCTAAGAGATCAATAAAGTTATAATCAGCTTGCAAATACTGTGTGCCATATGAATATAAAGTTGTATGGTTAAGTATTTTTAATTGACTACAGTTCAATATGTGTGTATTGCTAGGACAAACATGTTTCATCCAAATTCTGACCTGAAAATAAGTTAAGTTTACATTATTAAGAAAATCAGAGAATACTGAAAACAATTTGGCTGGAGCTTGGAGAGTCATGGCTTACCATAGATCTTGTTTTGCAATCTACCCTTCTTTTGCATTTGCGTACTGGTCTGCTTTCTTGGCCTTCAGTCACTGTGAGCAAACAAAATCCAACAAATACTGGTAAACATGCACAAGTCTGTATATTAGCTATGCGTGTTGGAAAGGATGCTTTCTAAAAAATATTTTGATTTGACTGACTGTGTGCAACACCGTATTACCAAGCAGCTACATGCTAGGGTGCCATGTAAACAACAATTATGTCTTAACAAAACATGCTCCATAGTGTGACCATTAAGTCCTCTTATATTCGGAAATTCGTACATTCACTTCACCACTAAATCCACTTGCTTAGGGGTTGAAATCGACTATAAACTGAACTGGAAATCCCAAGTTAAAGCACTGCATACTAAGTTTGGAGAAAAGCTGAAATTCCTGAAAAAGTTTAAAGCCCTTCCCTCAAGTGTCTTGGAAGAAATGTATTTTAAAGGAATTGTACCAAGCATCACTTACTGCATCGCTGTTTGGGGATCTTGCTCACCATCTGCATTTTATACTTTGGAACATTTGCACCTGAAAGCAGCCAATCTAGTGCACAAACTCCCTACCGAAACTTGTGACACTGACGTTCTTGACCTTTAAAATGGAAACCACTAGTCTATATTTACAAGGGTAGGCTTGCTTCTATAATGTACCAGGTCTATCATAATAGTTTACCTGATCAATTCACAGCCCTATTCGAAACACGCAACACTAATACTAATTATAATTTAAGGTGTATTAATCACTTCTCGCATGTACAGTACAATAGCAACATTGGCAGAAATAGTGTAAGGTATAGAGGGCCCATTGTTTGGAATTTAATTCCTGAAGCCATCAAGGACGCTTCCTCCTATCAACTTTTTAAACAAAAACTTAGACAGGCCTCAAAGATACTGGACCAAATTCAATTCGAAAAAGAGGCCTGTCTGATAACATCAAAACAATCAGATTTTTTATGTTTTTAGTTTTTAAATTTTAGAAGTTTTTATTATTTTCATTTAAGATTTTGTAAATATAGATTTTAATTAAGTTCTTGGCAGGTCCACACCAGCCTTCAGGTTGCCGCAAACTGACCTGCCTTAACAAATAGTATATGTATGTATGTACCTAACTGGTCACACTATGACCAGTAGACAATCTATTTAAGAAGACCCAGGTCTATAACTAGTAATAACCACAAGTTAGGAGGTGCGGGCGAGGGCTATGCATGATTTGAACAGTGGGGTTGTCTTCTTTTTCCATTGTGGGCATTTATATTTGCAGGGCAATAAAGGGTTGCATAGTGTGGGTGATTAACACCAGTTTGATTATACACTAGCTCTATTTTGTGTTGGGTTTGATAAAATGGTTAGTTTTTCACGCTGTAAATAAAAACACTGTTGATCATTAAAAGGAAATGAACATATTGATTTAGTCAAGGTCATTTGATGTAATGGAACAGTGATTTATTTGAAAATGTAATGGAAAGAGAAATGCACAATATTGTTTGGAATTATATCTGTTAAAAACACAAACTGTTTGTTAAGAAAACTGAAAGGAAATGACTGTATCGTATATAACTATTTTTGCATAGATGAGTGAAAGGGCATTCATTAATGATCATTTAAAGTAATTTACAAATACAATGTTGTAGTTGTTACGACATATTATTTTGTTAGTCACATTTGTATGTAACTGTTCTAAATAGATTAATGAAAGCACATCCATGCACTAAAATGTTCATGATGAAACTGTAACTATAACATAATTAATATTTTTTCCCTAGATCAATGAAAACACATGCACTAAATTGTCATGTTGAAACTGTAACTACAACATAATTAAGGAATGCTAATTGTTATTGTAATTTTTTAGCAGTGTCACTTGTATGATTAACTTCACGTTCATGTTAAAACTGAAGCTATAACTGATGAATAAATGTTTATTTGTGTGAAGACTGTCTTTTAGCAGTCACATTTGTATCATAATTGTTAGTTTTTGCTATGTTCATTCAAGTTATTCAGGCTTCAGAATGTTTTTCACATAATTGGATGATCCATCCACTAACATGGTGACATTTTCTGCTGAAAGCAGTGCTTCTGATATTTGATCTGACGTTAGATTCGATTCTTGCTTGTTGTCGATTAGGATTTTCAAGACATCTGTGAATGCAGTGAACCAGGTTTCCCTTCCATCTACATCGGCACATAGTCTTGCAGACATTGCTTTCTTCGATGCTTTTGTTTTCTGGGTTGCACCACATGATGGGCATTTAATGATGTTTGCATTGATGTCGTATGGCATTTTTTTGTTGCAAGCCTTTATTTGACATTGGAAATAAATGTTTAATTTGTCGACAAATTTAAATTCTTGGACTGTAACTTTTTTGTCCTTGTTTTCTAAAAGATCTGGTCCTTTGACTTGTTTGAGTTCTGTTTGGACTTCATCAAAGGTGGTCGATGCTGTGATTCCCAGCATAGTATTTCCTGAATAGTTTTTCACGCTGAGGTTCTTGAAAGTGTAACTTTTCGAGTTTTGGACCTTGTCTATGAGGTCATCCCATATGTGGAGGATTGCGTTACCGGTTGCATCTTCGATAACGCAATCCTCCTTGACCTTTCCATTCTCGCTATTTCTTTTTTTCACTTCTTTGGCGGGCTTTTGGCCAAGAGGTAGGATTCCTGTGACATTAACTTTCTGATTTCTTGTAAGTGTCGGCAGCTGATTCAACGTGATGTTTGAAGCAACTGCGGGGCTACTTTTTGTGGCATTATCTGACAAAGTTGTGGTTTGATTTACAAGAAATTGCCCATTGTCCTCCTTGACATTCAGTAGTTTCACGGGATTGCCAGTTTTCTCGTAATGTTGACATTGAATATGCGTTGCGTTATCAAATCCTACTACTTTCCAAGCTTTAGTGGGTGAGGTCTGAAGGGTGCAATGATAATATTGCGTTCCTTTTTTTGCTTTCTTCATTGGAGAGACGTTTGAAATAAATCCTGGGTCGCTTTCTGAAAAAAAATGAAGGTAGAAATAAATTGTTTGGATTTTATGAAGAAATCGATTACTGTAGTCGTTTTTAGGTGTTTATAGATATCGTAAGAATTCAAGAACAGGAGGTTACCATAATAATATATTTGATCCGCATTGCTTTCATGACAAAATATTTCAGGAATTAGTTAGATTAAGGCAGCCATGGTATTACATGAATTCTCACTAAGTGAAATGCTATAGATATACATACCTTTGCGTTTTGAAGGGCTTGACGGTGAAGACATTTTGTTTGTACTTTGAATTACAGTATTTCCTGATAGAGAAAAGGATGTGTTAATTAAATATTTAGCTTTGAGCGAAAGTAGTAACAAGAAAAACAGCTTTCAAAGCAATGTCTTGAAGACCAAGTTTTTGAATGTTTTGTAGAAGTAATAAAAAGCTGACGACCTAGGAATTTTGGTTTGACATAAGGTAACGGAACCACGTACACTGGTTTCAATGAAAGATCTGTACTTAGATTGTTATGGCTTGGCTGCTTAAAGAAACTGAACGCTCGCACGTGACAGATCGTGATAGGTCACATTGTATTTGCAGTGATTTCACCGTGATAGCTCTGTGTTTTAAGCTTGACTTGTTACAATAAAGTTGACTTGTCTCGTGGTGAACAAAGTGGTTCAATGGTATAATTGTGGCAAAAATGTGTCGATATTTTATAAACAAACCGAAGTGGGTGACAGCTGGTGTGAAAATGCAAAAACGCTCGACGAAAAATCAAAGGCTTTCCTTTATGTACGTAAAAGCAGCCATAAAATGTTATTGTATACCTCACAATAAACTTAATAGGTAAAGTACCTTACTAACCTGCAGATATAGGACAAGGTTTCACTCTAAGGTCAATGGACGCACAGCTCTTGATCGCTCTACAGTTCAAGTCTTCAATGGATCAACGGCAAGGTAAATGGATGCACAGCTCTTACTGTACAGTTCAAGTCTTCAATGGATCAACGCCAAGGTCAATGGACGCACAGCTCTCGCTCTACAGTTCAACAACGCCAAGGAGGAACACAGATCTCTCGCAATGGCCGGAAGATTTCGATACCCGACAACAACAGACACGGACAGGAAACGTTCCGATCACAAGTTCACACGCTCGATTTTGATTGGACGGCGCGCCAGCTATGCATGAGCTGCACATGATTCTTCAACGAAATAGACGTCGTCCACGTGATAAAATTGTGTTGTGTGCATTCCAATTTATGGACCGCCACTTCTGCATGAACTGCACGTGATTCTTGACATTCTTAGCTTCAAGAAGGCGAAATTTACATATTATTTGAGCCCTTCAACTACATTAAAGATCATTGACTATGGAAGGTGAAACAGCTATGCTTTGGTGAGAATTGTCTTCTGCTTGGTGTTGGTTTCTAGCGGTCAGAACGCCTGTGCTCAAATTACTGCTGCTTCGTGTTTGTCTCGCGTGGTCAAAGCGCCTGTGCTAAAATTACGTCCTTAGTGTCCCTAGGGACAAATATTTGGAAGGACCACTTTTTTTGCTAAATTCGAGTCACTGCAAGGCTATATAACTGCCGCGCATGCGTTTGAAACCAATGTTGAGATTAGGATTGCGGGCTCCGCTGGTTGCCCGCAATAATTGTAGTTGTCTTTGAATGCTGATAGCTCAAAAATGCACTTGGTGACCTCCATTTATCAAAGGGGCTGTGTCATGGTAGTGCATTTAATTGCTCCTTCTTGATATGAAACTACTTTGAAACAAGACAACTTTAACCTACATTACAAAAAATAAATGTCTCCAGAGCACACAAATTTTAAGACATAAACTGAGGTATTTTACTTAAACACTCCTTCATTGTTTTAAATTGTTATTTTACATTTTGCTTAATTTAGCTGCCAGTTCCCAGTAACTGGATTTGACTATGTTTTGTGACACAGCCCCTTTAATTGTTTTGCTTGGGAAGAAATGAGCAGCGTGGATTAAAAACCATCCGGTGCATATTCACAGCTACCTTCACAAATGGCAAATTAAGATGGCTTTGAATTCACTCCTGTGATGTCTTTTTTAGGCGTTTTTAGGTTGCTGTCTTGTTGTCATGGTAGCATATGACATTGCTTAAAATTAAAGTGTCTATGAAGTGAGAAATGATTATTGCCTATTTGAATTTGTTTTCAAAATGGTTAAGAATGGCATTTTCCATTTTGACGTATCATTTCCTTTTTCGGAGATTTTAGATTTTCTTGTGTTATGCGAATGAGCAAATTGATGACGTAATCAATGGGTCCCCTGGAGGATGAATCATAAAAACAAGAATAGCTCTGAAATTGTGAGAGGGATGGTATGAGTGGCAGATGTACATTACTAGTGCCAAGTTTCAAATACAGCAGTCTCATTTTTTGGAAGATATTTAATATTTTGTGATTTTTTTGCCCGTGGAACGTTTGATGACGTCATCAGTTTTTGCCACGTTTCTTTCCTGCAAACGACTTTCAAATAAGCTTTAGTTACCTTTTGTATTTCAAAGGCACTTTTCAGACTAAATTTGGAATTTACAGTATATGCATATGACTAGCGTTGTCAACTCACCGTTTTGTGCTTCTTCAGCAGCTTCGGTTTCCATGGAAACCAGGTCTAGCCAAAAAAAGAGAGGTTAAAGGGGTAATATCATGTAATTATCATTTTTATTTTGACCGTAAATTTACTAAATTGATTTTCAGTAACTTTTCTTCTGGATCACCGCAGTGAGAAACAAATTGATTGAATTTTAAAAGAAAAATGAGCCACACTAAGTTCTTATGGGTTGGCATTCATTTTAATCTTTAAACACTTAAGAATGGTTTTTGTGAGCTAAAATAGCCGTGTTGAAGAAACTTTGGCCATTAATTTTTTGTTTGCCATTGGTAAACAGGTCTCCTTTGCTTTCCAGATTTTTACTAAAATCCATGACACTGCCCCTTTAAATTGGCAGTTGTTTCAATGTTCAATTCTTTTACACCTCAGATAAATCAGACACGCCTTTTGAAACCCTCCATTAAACTTAGTTTATGTTGTACTATTGGTCGTATAAAGTCTTACCAGGCATTCTTCAGGTACTCATTTGGGCACCCTCCACCTGTGCAATGGGAGTGGTAGCTATGGGACGGAAAAGCAAGGATAGCACATCTTCAGACTAATAGTAGGGTTCACAGTGAGTGTGAAATTGTGATGTTAACCCACCGGTTTGAGCCCCTGCAATAACCTCTGTTTCCATGGGCGTGACATATAGGAGAAGAGTGAATAACTAGACAATTGTCTCGAAGTTCAATTCTTTTACACCTATTGATTTGGAAATATTAAAGTCTTAACTGGCATTATTGAGCCACTGTTCTCAGCTTCCCCCGTCTGTGCAATGGCCACATGCACAGGAATGGTAGCTAAGGAACTTTCCTCGATTACGGGTGCTGGTGGGGTTGAAGTTCTGCCAACCTCGTTCGCAGAAAACGTTCTCATCTCTCCCAACTTGCTCTGGAGCTGTTGGAATTTGTCTTGAGCATTTGCTGGGAGTTGGCACTAGTTTGTAAATCATTTAATAGCGATATAACTTCTAAAAGTAAGTTCTCCAGAATGCGAACAAAGCGATCCATATTCAAATGCTAGATGCGTTCTCACATTTGAATTAGAAATTGTAAAAAATAACGGTTTCTGTTAAAGATGTATCTGATGTCATTTACAGCCAATAAGATTAAAGCATTCCCACAATTAACGGACACTGGTTTTTTTTTTCCAGGAAGCTAAAACTTCATTCACTTGCAAAGCTTTTTTCATTCAGTGATTTTCAAGTGCTGTAGAGATGGCACACACTTACAAATCCTGGTTAAAAAAAACTGGAAATGATCAGTGTTTCATATGGTACCATAACATTGCTGTTGTGTGATACAGTGTTGTTTAGCCTCATTTGATGTAAATAGAGTCTTCTTAGAAGTGTTGAAACCCTTTCAAGCCTCCTTGAAACTAACACAATTTATGAACTTAAGAATGCTGTGAGGGAGTATAAACGGATTTCAAATTTAGCAAATAACTGTAAAATATATAACTGTAATTTTAACGTTCACAGAGGAAATTCTTTAATATTTGTGGGTTCATTTATTCATTCATTCTTTCTTTCTTTCCTTCCCCAACTTATTTAGCTATTTTTATGTAAATGGAAATGTCAGTCTGATAATTTCTTTAATTCGGTAAAATTTGTTATTTTGTGGACTTTTTCGAATGCACCAAATTTGTGCGTGCAAATTATTGGTCGGTCATGTGGATCAGATAAATTCATTCCACATAAATACAATGTACCAAATTACTACGAATTTAACCAACATTGTCTGTCAATAACAGCAATAACCTCAAAACGCTTTAAATAAAATAGAAATTTGCTTTTCAATTTACGTAAAATGGCACTTTAACAAATTCGCCTGTATAGAATGATGGTAACTTCTATTCGGTCAACATTTGTACACACTTAAATGTACACTCATTTCTCCTTGTTTACTCTATCCACTTTAGCAAGGTTCTTGTTGGTATTTTCATCCAACAAAATTAATATCTCGAGAGCGTGTCGCCACCTGCTCTAAGGGCAGACTGCACAAAAGTTTTAAGGTCAAATCGATTAGGTAGTGAACACCGAAAGTGTTCAACGTGCCACTTCAACGTATATGTACATCCAAATTTCTAATACAAACGATGGTTTTAGTTACAATAGATTTGTTCCCATGCTCCTGTTCGTTTAGACTATGACCAGTCTCTCTTTTTTGGCGAAGTCCGTTGCGCGACTAAGATAAATCAGGGAAAAAAAACATGTAAAGCTACGGTAATACGAGCGAAAAGAACGTCCAACTTGTCTCACAACATCGCTGCGAAACTAGTCGAAAAGCGATGTGGGACGTTTTTACATCCCACGAACAACCTGTCTAGTAGCAAAAAAATGTGTTTCCTACTCCCTCACTACGTTCATCCGAAGGAAAAATATTTTCTCCAGAACGCTGACGCATAGGAAAAGACACGAAGTATAAGGCCGGCAGAGTGAGAGCACTTGCCCGACAATGCTTTAATGCCATTAAATGCTATACAAGCCGAACTATTTGGTTACAACAATATATAAAGCTATAACTGTATAAAGTAGGAAAAAAGAAAAAACAAAATAAGTTACGTTTCTTCTACACCAAAGGTAGGGAACAACCTGGTCAATTGTAATCTACTGTCTAAGGAATCCTTGACGTACATATTCTTAGCTGTTTCTGATTTCCAGCGAGCATGGACCATGAGTAACCTGTCAGAAGAACCTGACTTCGGTACATTGTCAGCTATAAACGTTGCGCCACCGGATCTAAGGCTATGAGTGGTAAAACTGACCGAATTTACTCCTGTAGCCAAAAGTGATTCCTTAACTAATTCTGTGCACCTAGTATAGCTGAGCCTCCTGGGGCCTAAAGTATACGAATTGTCCTTCCTATGACGTTGAAGGGTTCTGAAAATGTAAGCTGATGAATTGAGATCAATGCCAGCTGCGGAAAGATATCAAGACAATAATGAGTGAGGACATGTAGCACCACCACTCTTAGCAATAAAGCCTAAATTGCTCAGTTTTACTACTCTTAACATTAATCTCTAGGTGATCGTCGTGAAGTAGAATATCCGAAGCTTGCACATCCATTAGCTCGTTGATCCTAAAGAGACCATAAAATCCCAAGACAAACAGTAAAGCTGTGGGTAAATCCCTAAGATTACTGCCTTCGTGAGCAAAGTGAACATAAATACGATATATCATGTCGGGGGTAATGGGCTCCTTTTTGTTGACTGGCCTACTGAAAGCTCGTTTCCTGGCCTGAACCAGGCTGTGATTTAACGCAGTGTCAACCCGATTACCGTGTGCACCATAAGGAATAAGATCATGGACCCAGTTTAACGCACAGAACGCAGACAAAACAACAGCATAGGATCTTTTAGTTTTATGAAGATAAGACAAGTATTCTGAGACGAGTAAACAAACACAAGACAGGACTAATTTCACGCCTCTGGACCTAAGTTACACGGAGAAATACCTATACTGGGTAACATATTTTATAACAGAAGAATTGGCTTTAGAGGCTAAAACCTGCTGCATGATTGTACGTCTTCTGTCCGTACTCGTCGGTCCCCAAGAGGAAGCTCTCTATCAAATCCCAAGGAAAACAAAAATACTAAGAAATAATGTGAGGTGGGGGAGGGGGTTAACAAATCCCTAACCCAGCAAAATACTCATTGCCACGCGGCTCAAGTACTCTGCCATCCGGCTCGAACAAAACTGCCAACCGGCATCAAATACATGAACACTCAGTGCCAACGGCTCAAGAAGCACTGGTCTATCGATCCGAGATCTGTAATACTGGGTTGACAGTACAAGAAGCCCTCGCCATGAGTCACTCTCAACAAGGTCAGTTTGAAATGCTACTATCAGCGCTCTGAGAAAATTGAACTTTCACAGCAAGGATTAAGCCGTCCCAGGAGGCTGAACCTAAAAGCAAGTTTGTATTTGGACCTTGACGGAATGCTAACCATCCCTCAAAAAATGACTAATCGACAACAAAGTCTTCAAACTTATGAACCAACAAAGGCCAGAAAGGCACGGACGGCCAGTAAGGTACCACTAATCTCCCCCTGACATTGCATTGAACCATGAAAATAAGGACTTTAGACAAGAGTACCACTGGTGGCACAACTAAGCAATTTTCGTTTAGCCAGTCTTGGAAAAATGCGTCAACCCCAGCTGTCCCAGGATTCCAGAATCTAGAAAAATATTTTGACACCTTCTTGTTTTAGTGGGTGGGAAAGCAATCAACCGTAAAATGGTCCCCAAAGCTCGTCCAATTGCCAAAAGAACCCGGGGGCAAGCTCCCAATCGTCATAGTCCACAATCTTGCTGAGATAAGTGATTGTGGAACCCACTGAATGTGTAAATAAATTCCAACCTTGAAACATAGCGAAAAAATATCGGAGGCTAACTTGTGAAGATTGAAATTCATGCTGCAAACTCGCACAATCCTAGCCGCCCCTTGGGTATTGGTAAACCACTTAACCCTAGAGTTAGGAAGGAACGAACTAAACAAACTAAGAACAAACTGAACAGCTAACAGCTCGCGGTAAGTAGAGCTCTCCTGGCGTTCTGCTTCGGTAAACATCCAGTGAGCGTGCACATCTTTCCCAGCAATATCGCCTGCGCAAGCTACATTACTTGCATCCGAGTAAATGGATATGAAAGGGAATGCCAAATCTGATACAGTTTTGGAATTAACAGAGCGGAAATTATCCTTCCAAAACTGAAGCTCTACCATGCAATATCTATCAAGAGCAAACACACTGTCCTAGTCTACGGACATCTGGCAATGCCTGGTCATAATTCGGCTGAGATTCCCTAGAACAGGGCTTATAGAGATAATCTTACCCACAATGGAAGCCAGGCCTCTAGCAGAAAGTCTAGGATCTTGAAGGGTGTTGTCAATGTGAAGCAATATTCTGGGTTCAGTAATGCTAATTTTTCCCTGAAGCCCGTCCCAAACGATACCAAGCCAATTGATTAAACGCACAGGGTCCCAAACTGACTTATCTTCGTTCGCTAGGAAGATGGCCAAAGCCAGATCTGATCAAATGATGCTAGAGTAAATTTCACTTGACAACTTGGTAGATTCGACGTCGAAACCGTCATCAAGGTAAACAACATGTGTATACCCTGAGATCGCCAGTGTTTAACTAAAGGTTTGAGTAGCTTGGTGAAGATAAACCGAACGGTAAGACAGTAAACATGTAGAAACTAGGTTTACCATCAGACATGACCCAGCTAAACCCAAGGAAACGTTGGTAGTCGGGAAAAATATCTAAATGGTGATACCCACTTTTAAGATCAAACTTAGTGAAGTGACTACCTTTCTCAAAATAATCTAGCCCAATTCTCCAATCTTCAAACTTGACCTTCTGCTCAAAGATATATTGATTCACATTCACAAGTCTAAAATTAAGTGTTTTTCCCGAAACTCTGGACGAAAACAGAGAGGGGATTAATAACCCTGAGGTAAAAAAACTTGGACACTCTACAAACTCTCCCGGAGGTAACCAACTCTAGAATTGCCGATTATTCTTGAACTCCGCCGTTTGTGGAGTAAGGTAGAAGGGTATCTTGTAGCCCTCTCTAATGCATTCCATGATGAACGAGGGAGCGTTTATTCTTTCCCAAAACTGAATGTGAGCTTTTAGCCTACCTTTAACGGATAAAGGAGCTAAACCAGCTTCCGATGTATCCGACTCTAATTCATAACCTGGAGAAAACCTATCGTCTACCTTAATGACGTCCTCAAAAACTCCAGCCGTGTCATCACTCAACTGGTTTACGGGATTGATCCCCGAGAGGTGTGCTAACTGTTCCTTTGAACCGTTGGCTTGCGGGTCTGAATCCGTTGAGAAGTGTTCTGCAAGTAGAAGTCCAGTGGCCTCTTTTTCCACATCTGAAGCAGATGTCTGTCGGAGAAGGCATTCGACGGCCTGAAAAGAAAAATACAAGTAATGCAGAAGCAGAGCGACCACCAAAATGTACAAATAAACTAAGCAATAAAATAAAATAAACTGAGAATGTGAACTACAGCACTGCTGAGTAGTGTCACACTTGATGAATATATCAAGCAACACACTCCTTAATATACTCTGGAGACTCCATGTGACTTGAAACTACATTACCCGGACATCCATCATTATTGAATTTTACTGATTATCAGTCCAAAATGTTACCCAAACACCCAGGCTAGGCTGGGGACTAACTTTAGATCAATACTCTCCTAGAGAGCTGAATAAATAAAGGAAGAAAGAAATGAAACAATCAATAAGTTGAGCAAGTAATTTTATACTGCTGTGACACGGGACACTGCAGACTGTGCAGACCATCTCGAAAATGAAAATGTGGTTAGCCTAATTTGGACTAAATGACATTCAGGTTAGTCTGTTTACAGTTAGCTCTCAATAATAGTGAGGGGAACACCATATTTTACGCCTGGTCTGCACAGTCTGCAGTCTGCATTTTGGCATCACCGCTTGACACTGAGCCCTGATGATATCACTGTTTGCCCATTTTGTGGCTGTATTGCTTAAATAACAATGGATAAATATATACAAACAAATGAACTGGTAACAAGAAGGATATGAGATAGAAAACTGACAGGCACTCTTAAAAACGTACATGGCAATGGAGTTTAATGTTGAAATATCTGAGCAAAACATTTAACTTGTACTGTACATTGAGAAGAAAGTAATTCTTTCTCCAGGCAATATTTCCAAAAGTATGAAGAGGTATGAGAAAAGTTACTCTGCGACTAGAGTCTCTTTCAATCTTCCAAGATAATTCCATAAGGTCGCAATAGTAGCAAGAATGATAAATACTGTAGGATACAGACAACTTTTTTGAAAGACATGTTTCGGCATGCTTATGCCATCATCAGTTTAATGAGTTCCTAAGTGTGAACAGTTATAAAGTATACGGGTGGATGAAAGAATTTAAGAGCAAATGCCCACAAGAATCAAACAAAGTCAAATTTCTTCAGCAAGGCTTGTAAACTCAATTTCGCTCCCCTTTTGCATATAGCTAGCCCCTAGCAAGAATGCAAGCAGCCTGTGTTTTTTTTCCTCGGAATAGGTTTGTCTTTCTGAGAAAAAACAACATTTTCGATTTAACCTCCAGACTCAGTTTAGCGAGTTCCCAGGTGGGTTGAAAATTGACCATTTCCATTTGATTCGCATGTCATAACTATCGAATGCAGAAAAATTGTAATACAACGAACTTATTGCATAACTTTTCCTTGTCCAAAACCTACAATTTCAAGAATATTGGATTAATCTAATTATTTTGCGGTAAAAAAAAGCAAAATGTTCTCCAAATGTTAACTTCAGTCGGTGGGAAGAATTGTTATTTTGACCATGTCCCATATCACCGAATTTCATGAGATTAAGGATTTCAATTAAGGAAGGGTAGGTCTTTCCAAATATGTAAAATTTAGTTTGGGCAAATGATTGGCAGTCGTCAAAAAAACGATTCAAAATCGCTTACACTAGACACAAAATCACGCCAGCGGTGTCAAGTGCGTGACCCACAGACAGCCCAAGCTCGGTAGACTTTTTATAGACTTTGTCTGGGAAAATTAACTTTGAGCTTATAAACGCTCAAATAAACTGTAAATGTAGAAATAAACTTGTCTTTAGTTGTCATTTTCGCTTATGAGGGAGAATGACAACTGACGACTTCTCAAAAATTCGTAAGCCACAAACCCGTCTAAAACGGACACAGTTTGCCCTCCAATTGCACAGAAAAGACGAGGGCAACTGGACGTAGAGATAAGCAAGGTTTATTTCTAGATTTACAGCTTTTTTTGAGCATTTATAAGCTCAAAGTTAATTTTCTCTTACAAAATCTAAAATCGTATACTGAGCTTGGGCTGCCTTTGCGTGACCAAGAGAATATTATCATTGTATCCACCATCTCCATACTAATATTACTTCAGTTCGAAAAGTGAGCGCTACGAAGGTATAAATACTGTATGATAAAAATGCTTAACTTCTTTGATTTGTGACTTTGTGAATTGTGCAAACTGTTTCTTTTTCTGTATATTGTCACTGGCGTTTTTGACAGCTTCCCACACAACAATTAAAAAAAAACCCACAATAAACGGAATAAGTTCTGGTCCACAAATGCATATGTATTTATTGTATGTATCACTATCTGTATGAATGTTTGTTTCCTTTGATTTAGTAAGCAGTAAACCGCGTAAGTGTTATTCAATAGTTGACTTTTGGGTTGCCATTTTGATGACATTTGATGGTCCTCCGCGTTGTTGACTTTCAATGCGTAATTTGCATATTTACGCCCAAGGCAAGCGCACGCAACACCATTTGCACATAGGGGTGAGGTTGGGGATTTCAGCGGACTATAGAACAGGAAGTGCCCCTTCACCACGTAAAAAATCAAATACTTTCACTGGTCACTGGTCAAGAGAACATACTGTGGAAGGAGAAAATAAAGCGGCAGAGAAATCAAAATCAAAAACAGACCAGCAAAGCCTGAATTTGAAAAAATCGGCAATTGACCAGCTGCAACTGACTCTTCTCCCGATGTCTTCTAGATCCTCATTCTAAAATTCCAATGAATCAGTGAATTCCAGCAGTCCCCTTCCACCGGGCAACCGCGCGGTATTTGCTCAGGTCAGTCCCGGGGGTGGGGCATTCGCAATTTTATGGGGACTGGCCATTTGCGTACCCTGGGGCGACCCCGGGGCATTTGACACACATGTTTTCAAAAGTTCCATGGATGAGTTCATCTGGAAAGACGAGGCGTTTTTCGATCAATGGCTTGTCCGTCAGGGACTAGAGAAACTTGCAGATGTTTTTTAAGGTATGTTTTCTCAATTTTAGGTACTGATTTCTTCATCATTTGTAAGCATATACAAATAAGCGGCAAAGTGAACTATATTTTGTTATCACAAAACAATCACTGACGTGAACACAACTATTTGCATTCAAAACTAGCCTAGCATTTTTTTTAATCCATGACAGTGGAGTTAAAATACTTAAGATTTCCGAATTCAAATGATGGGATCTTCAAGACTGATCTTCAAACTTAGTATTGAAATAATATATTAAAGTTGTGAGATTTCTAAAACTGGTAATTGTTTTATGCCCTTTCCCCTGGTCGAAATTGTATATTATGTAGTTACTGGGCTGTGGTTCCCGAGCTCGTTTACTGGGCGATGAAAAAACATGGACACGAAATTGATTTGGAGTAAAATTGGCTAAGGGCATGGCCCTAAGCCGATTTAATAAATATTTAATTTTCTTGAATAATCTAAATACACTTTTGAATCAGAAACAAAATGATTATGTCCAGTAAAGGTGAGGGCTGAACAAACGCCACCCATGGGAATCACAGCCCCAGAACAAAACAAGGAACAAATAAATCCCTACGCACGAGCTGGGCCTACAATACATCGTCCTTATGTACAACGCCTGGAGAATGGAGGGCTGCTGGCCTTGCTAGTCAACCCTCCAACTCCAGTAGATTATGGTTTCGTACCAGAAAAATTCTACCAGATTGAGATGGGAGCTACCGCCCCTGCAGACTAGCTCCCGCCGACATACTTATACAAAAACAAAAAGGAAAGAGCTGGGCCAGCCGCCCTTGCAAGTCAGGTCCAGCGCTCTCCTTGTATGAACTCAACTGCATACTTGAAAGAGAAGGTAAACAAATACATTTGAGAAAAGCAGAGGACTTCCACCGCTCCAGAGCCCTGATCTGGGCATCGGACATTCCCCGATCTGCAGGAAAAGAGGCAGCCCCAATACGGAAGCTGTGACCCTTGTAGCGCGAAGGGTTGAGGTTAGGGTTAGGGTTAGGGTTAGCAGAGAGGTGGAGGTCATCTCACCAACCCGTAAAAAGGCATAAAAAGCTGTAGAATACATGGCCTTGAATTGACAGACCAACCTCGTTCCCAGGGTCCTCTCCTACTCGGCCCCAGTGGCGAGAGAGAGAGACCCTGGTCTGGTCTGGTCACGTGTCTGCTAAATTTTAGCAGATGACAAACAAATGATTGAAGGGAGGGGCGGAATGGTAAGGTATTTGTCTCAACTGTGCCTGGGTGGGAAAGTAAAAGTGCTGTGATTCAAGGAAAACAAAGTGAACGCACGTGTATCTGTGAAGTCAACAATATAATGTGAAGGTCTGAGGTGAAATGTCAAGTGGAAAACTCCCACAAACACCAAAAAAGCTTTATCAGTGATCGGGTTCAAGTTGTTGCCGTCTGTGTAAATTGGTTGGTGACACTTCGTCTTGGAGGAATCTGTTTGGAAAAGGAAATCGTGCCTTGCTCGCAACGGCAGAGATAATTTATGGCAGTCCTTTAATCCACGACAAAACACTGCCCCATTTACTGTGCCGACCTTGCGAAAGACAGTTAAAGAATTTCGAAAACTTCAGAGTATTGATAACAGAAAGTCAGTCTTCACATCAACGAGTCAAGAGATGTATAGAAATTTCGCCATCGGTCGCTCGTACTTTGCCCAAGAGAGCAAAGGCGAAGGACTCTGATGAAAATAGTCGCCGTCGCGAACTTTGTTTTCAGCCGAGGACAGACATAGTCAACCCACCTCAATCATCGTCTGGAAAAGAGGTATATAAATGTTCTCTCTTTTGTTAATTTATCTGGGATGTGTGTCTGTACGTGTGCATTAGCCCGCGTTGTCATACGTGCAATAATAAGCTTAATTCAAAGCGACAAATTTCATTACGTATTTACAGAATAGCCGACCAATTTGTCGATCTATGATTTCCAGCAATCTCCAAGAGGATCCCCAGGTTCAGGTTGGTTACAAATAACTTGTTCGTATCCAATATAGTAAATAAAAGTGACATTGTACACAAAAAAACGTGCAGAGGTAATTTTCTGTTATTTGTTTGCATTGGGTTTTGTGTTCGGGAGCAGATCGTAGCCTCGCTCAGAGAAACTTTCCATCAACAAATCCGAAAATAATCCATCATACTCACGTTCAACTTTTTTTTACAGTCAAAATGATGGATAATAATAAGTGTAACATTTTTGTTGTTTTCTTACCATTGTGTAGTGTCAACCGATTACTGGAACACTCCCCCTTCATGCAGTATTTTTGCAATGAATACAGTGTATAACCCTGGCGTTGTTTACTTTTATTGTGCATAAAATATCCTTCGTAAAAATAGGAAACACATATTATTTCCAATCTCTGATCTTAGTCACGAAGTTGGAAGTGGCGGATTAAGGCCCCTTCCCTCCAGCCCCCTTATTTGGGGTAGAAAAAAAAAGGGCTGAAGGAAGAAATGCCTGCAGGGCAACTAAAACAAATCCCCCCCAACCCCCCTTTTTTCCCCAGCTCAAGGTCAGTTTTTGTTAAGTATAGTTTTAATAATTGTTGTATTAATAACAGTTCCTTCCTTTTTCAGCCTGTTCAAAGTTACTTCTCAGACCTGCCAGATCTGTCTATTATGCCATTAAATCATGAGGAAAGTGTTGTTCAAAGTGAAAGCCAGGTATATATTTGCCTTCTGCCTTCCTTAGGGGGGCTTATATGATTCAACTTATGCCATTACTTATTTATAAATTGTATTGATAATTATACCTAATTTCCAAAAGAAATCAGAGACAAGTTTTGACATTTAAATGTGATTTTGGGGGCAGGGAAGTTGAATTACCTAGTATATAGTATATAGCTCTTTGAACTGCCATTTTTGCACAGAATATTATATTCATCTCTGAATTAAGACTGTGTGATTGCATGTTTTTTTTTTTCATGGTCAAAGTCATCGGATGTTCAAACTGAGAGGCTAGCAGAAATGTTGTGTCAAGTTGACAAAGAACTCGTAAATGCTGCCAGAAGGGAAACAAGCTCAGTGCTCAGAGCTAGAGGATATGATGCCATGAGTACTCTCAGCTTTACAGAGATCATAAAAGAGATCCAGACTCTATGTCCGACAGTATTCAGCTTCCTCTCCCATATGATTTTTCTGAGTGGCAGCCCAGAAAACAAGACAGTCCCATTGGCACTAATCTATGGAATCATTATGTTCAATAGATGTAAAGAGATGAGTCGGATTCAAAGAGTTAACACTGTTTTACTTACTGAAGGGGATGCAAGTACAGAGGTACACCATTTCTAACAGTTTTAACAATCAGGGAAAACAGTATAGAAAACATGCAATATTGTCTCCACCTTTTTTACTACCATGTAATCTATAACAAAAAGGGTAAATTTTGCAGCAATTTATCTCGCGTGTTGTTTTTTTCCTTTCAAAATTTAATAAACTGCTACACTTTAAGTGAGGCAGACACTGCCTTATACATATTAAAATATGAATTTTTTCACCATACTGATATTATTTGTAAAGTACATGTAGCTCTATTTCAGCTTGGGAGTGACTTCTTTAAATTGACGTGATGGTACAAACTGTACCTAATCATGGGCTGTTAATTAAGCTACCTGGGCCAACAGGGGCTCCAACCAACTTTGAAATTTGTTACTATTTCTATAGAATTCTGTCTCAGAAAACAAAGTATCTAGCATAGAGCTGTTAAGTGTCCTGACCACCCTCTTGGGTATTTTGGAATCCATCCCTGCTTATTGTTATCCTTTCTTATTTGTAATTTGCTCCTGTGAAATCCTTTCCAGCTCGTTGACAGGTTACACAAGTATGGTGTGTGCCTATCAAAGTCAATGAAATACACAGTCCAGGAAGAAATTGGGAAGCACTTCTTGGACCGTGCAGTGCAGCTTTTAAAGGAGGGCAAAACATTTGTGTTGGTACTGGACAATATTGACTGGGATGTCAAGGTCCATGACATGCGCTCTGACCAACAAAATAGTAGTGTGCATGCTGTAGCCACAAGCATGGTGTTTGATTGAATCTCTTCAAGCAACATACCAGACAATGGCCCTAAGAAAAACCTTTACGACTGTAACTTGATGGATTTGCTGACTCTGTCTGTTCAAGAGATCCATTGCATGAGAGAAAGGTATAAAATCTTCTTAGGAAGAATTTTATGCGAGTCATTTCCTGCTTTCAATGTTCTAAAAGATGTTCTGCCAGCACATACAGCATGTCGATATTCAGCTGAAATGAGAACCCAGTCTGTTGTCGTGCCCCTACCAGTTCTCATGAAAGATGAGAAGAAATATTCAGACCTGGTAGATGTATTGGATCAGCTCGAGGCTTGGGTCCGTGAACTTTATGCAAAAGCTGGTCTTTGTAACCCTGCTGAAAAAGATCACATTCCACCAGCTCCACCCAGTTTAGCCCCATCCAGGCCAGACCAGCCATCTTCTCATCTTCCACCAGTCCCTAGCGAAGATGATCCTCTTGTGGATGTTAAAATTCCTTGCTTTGGAGATCAGTTGACAAGGGTGAGGCTGGCCGGAGCAAAAGACTTGAGAGCGGGATGCCACACTCCCAGGGATAGGCTCGATCATCTTTACCCTTTTAGGATTGTTGATTGGCATGCTAAAAGGAGTTTTCCTAAGGTACAATCATTGTAATCAGATGATAACAACAGTTATTTTTGTCTGCTGGACACACTTTCCAACTAA
>NC_090892.1:43641263-43648763 GCF_036669925.1 Montipora capricornis
ATGAATTATGCATTCCTACAAACACTGGTAGCTTTAACGACGGCGCCACGATAACTACGATAACAGAGATATGATGCCAACAAAATACATTGTGAAAATCGCCTAAAACAACAATAATATACTGATTCGAACACGACGTTTGCTAGAGAACAGACAATGAGTGGGGCCATGAAATAGTGCGTGGGATGACGCGACAAACGCCGACAACATGAACCGAATATTCTTCCAAGGTAAGCGCATGAGCTACTAGAATTGAAATCCTTCGTCGCATGTGCATCAAACTAACCCACCAAACGCAATCAAGGTTCTTTGCGAAAGAGTGACCGGGAATAACAGGATTTTGCAAAAAAAAAAAAAACAAAAAAAAAAACCCGTCATTGAAACGAAGAAATGTGACCGTGAAAAGTGTAAACAAGGACGAAGACAACGATCGGCATGCAAGCGAACTAAAGATTTGGTGGAGGTTATGAATTGAGGTAATAGCACATTACAAGAGGCTATTAGAAGTGGATGAAGGAAAAAATGAAAGAACTCACCTCAAAAAAGTAAGATGTTCGCAGAGCGGGTGTATTGGAAAGAATGACCGCGTGGTAACAAAGGTCACAGGTATAAAAAATTACGAAACAATAGATGGGAGGTTCAATGCATTGCCATGAGCCACTCCTACCCCTAGCCTGTCAAGTCACGCACGTCTACTCACGTGTTCGGATCGATTACATAACAATAAGACATTTCTCAGCGACAACAATACAAGTAGCTAATAAGATCAGGGAAAAAACATAAAAATTCTATTAGAATACTGAACATTTGAACGTTTTATTCACTGGTTAATAAAAAAGAACTGCAGAGGTGTTGGAAGGCAATGTTTCCGGGGACGGGGCATTTGCCCCTTTCTTCATCCCCTCCCGAGGCATTTAGACAGCTTATGTGGGGGAATTTGCCCATTTTTTAAGAAAATGCTAATGCCAGGGGATTAGCCCAGAGGAACGGGAACGGCTGGAATTGACTGATGCATAATTTGCTATGGTCGTGTCAATCGTGAGAACAACGACTACTAACTATTGAACAGGAAACTGCCACGATATTGACAGCGGCTTTGCACAATTTTCTCGTGGGAAAAAGGACTTTCTTTTACTTTATTTGGTCTTAGTGAATTAAGTTAGTGTCATCTAGGAAAAGTAAACAAAATTAAATTTTAAAAAAACCAACATTTTTGTCGCATGGTTAATAGTATGAAATATACAAAAAAAAAGTAATTCTAATTTCGTTTTCCATAGAACCACAGTACTGAGATTCCAATGGGTTTTTTTGTTGCATGTTATTGGCAGATGCTCAGCTTTCAAAAAGCGCTACCCCTACCCAGTCTAAAGAATTTTGCTACATGCTGCACAATGTGCAAATTAGAAAGACGGAGCGATCACACTTGTGGCTTATTCGTTGTCACTGGCTATTTCTGCTTCAAAGCAGGTTGAGTGATTCTATCGAGCAATACAATGGACCACCAAGGTACAGGTTGCATAGGCACTTTGCAAAATTGCATCTCATGGTTAAATCTACCAAACTGATGCCCGTTACGGAGGTTCTAATCTTATTACAAACTTAGCGGAACGCCATTGAAGAAATGACTAGAGAGAAAGGTTGTTTGACAGTCAAGATATCATATCCGAGCTAAACTGAACATATTTATGTTGCAGTGTGCTTTAGTAATGCAGGTATTTCGAAATGAAGGCATTTCATTTATTATAAATACAGGCGTAATGTTTGGTCACGCATTTGACTACTGGCGTGATTTTGATTTTTCTCTACGATTTGAATAATTTTTTGACAAGTGCTTATTCATTTGCCCAAACTAAACTTTACATATATTGGAAGACCTATCCTTATATAGTTAGAATCTAAAATATTTTGGAATTCCGAGATATGGCACATGGTCAAAATGTCAATTCTTTTCACCCACCATTGTACTCTTTGTCTGAGGACAGTCTACTTTTGTTAACCACCAAATAATTAGATTAATCCTATTTTCCCGTAATTGTGCTTTTTTGGAGGAGGAAAAGTTGGTTGTATTACAACTTTTCTGCATTCAATAAATGCAACACGCAAATCGAATGAAAATGGTCGATTTTCAGCCCGGTTGGGACTCGCTAACTTGATGCCAGGACGCAAAATCAGAAATACCAAAATATTTCAGGAAAGAAAACGCATGGCGCTTTTACTTTTACTGAGGCCTACTTATATGCAAAAGCAGGGCAAATTTAAATTTTCAGGGCATTTGCTCTTAATTAATTTAATTTAATAATTTAATTTCGAGTGTTTATATCAGGTTATGCAAACACAGGAAAATTGTTTTTTATTGCTTTTATAAAATATTTCTCAAAGATAATTCAACAAGTGAAGGAAACCATATTTCCTACCAACCAATCAAAATTTGTGAGATGTCACAGCCGTGTTTACATACTCTCATCTTAACACAGCAATTGACCAATGAGACTGTGCGTACCATCCTAATTATTTTATAAAACTATATAAGTTACTGTACTGGCCCTAACCCATATTTTTTAATATTGTTATTAACTCTGGTTATATCTCTAGATTTAGGCCATTGTCTTAGCAGTACTGAAGCTGTCAGAGATAATTATTATTGTACTGCTAAGACAATGGCCTATTGGGTCAACATCTACTATAGATAATATATAGATTTAGCCAAGCCTAAAAGCGGAGCTCCTGGCTTGTTTATTTTTACTGGCTGTAGGATTAGTGAAAATAAAAGGCTTTGGAACTGTCCGCCTTTTTTGATTATGTAACATTTTCTTCTCTGCCTAACTAGTGAATTCCATGGTTAATTTCACCTGAAAAATGGTGTGATCGCATGAATCACGAAGGGATGAGCGTGATATCGTTTTTTCCAGCCCAATGTACTGTCTAATTCACCAGTTAGGCAATTAATTTTTCTTGAATCGCAAGAGTTTTAAAAGACAGCAAGCGAACGTATAAGGAAAGAAGCCATTTAAGAGTCGACTGTCAAATGCCAGCGAATAGGAATCACGCTAACATTAGAAATCACAGACGTACTATAGCTCGTGATGTGACAGATCGTTTTTGTCGGTTCAAGGTCAAACAAGGAGTTTTATTGATGTACTTTATTTATTCCACTTTACAGTACTGTGAAAAAGTAATATGATAGCGAAATTCGTCGAATTTCGTGCTTTGTTCTCAACGAAATTTCGCCGAAATTTCGTCGAACTTTCGCTTTGGAGACATGCGAAATTTCCTGTAGGTTGAGCGAAATTTCGAAAGGTCTAACGAAATTTCACCGAATTTTCGCTCAGGAGAAGTGCGAAATTTCGTTTTGCTTTGGCGAAATTTCGGAAAGTGTGCGAAATTTCGAAAGGAGAGACGAAATTTCGTTTAAAATGCGTACGAAATTTCGAAAGGTGAGACGAATCTTCTTTCAAAATGCGTGCGAAATTTCGTTTTGCCAGAGAGAGCTACAGTAAGTTTCGACGTTGGTAGTGTTGGCTGCCCTGATCTTGGCCTACAGATGTAGGTCTTGAACATAAATACGCATGTATCTACGGTGGCCCACAACTGTCACGGCAATAACAAATACCTCACGGCAAAACTAAAACTGTGACGGCAATATCAAATTCCGCACGGCAAAACCAAAATGCTCACAGCAACCAAAATGCTCACGGCGAAACCATAAAGCTCACGGCAAAACAAAAAACTCACTATCGATGTCTTTCAACATGGACTGCCATCAGTGAACTGTTTTTTTTTTCCGCAGTTTGCATTCTGCATTTTGTGACCCTCGCGTAATGACCACAAATGGTGAACGAAATTTCGATCTCCAAACGAGATTTTCGTTCGAAATTTCGCTCACACAAACAAAGTGTTCGAAATTTCGTTTGAAATTTCACTCCCACTTGCGAAATTTCGTTTGAAAATTTGCTCCCACTTGCGAAATTTCGAACAAAATTTCGCTCGCACTAACGAAATGTCGAACGAATTTTGGCACCTTCAGCGAATTTGCCAAGTGAAATTTCACACATCTGCTCGAAATTTCGTTAATGGTGAAACAATAGAGGCCAGCGCAATTTCGCCGAAAATTCGTTCTCCTCGAAATTTCGCAGATTTACGTAGAATTTCGTAGAACTTCGTCGAAATTCGACGAATTTCGCTATCATTACTTTTTCACAGTACTGTATCTCTGAAAACGAGATCATTTACAATTCAATGTATTTCATTGAAACACGCCAGCCTGGCTTAGAACCAGAATCGGCTAGAAAGGACAAACTTCAAACAACATCTCCAACAAATTACCTGTACGTGCTCTAAACAAACTTCTGAAAACATAAGCTGGTGATATTTCTCCTTGTACTTTTACGAGAACTCATTGCGATTACATGTTTAGAACATAAGTGCTAAAGCGGAGTAAAAAAACTTCGTGTTCGCTCGCATTTTAAGGCCAAACAAACCAGCAACAGATCGATTATTTTTGTCCAAAAAGAGTACAGATGATTGTTATTTAATTCCAGTTAACAATAAAAATTCGAGTTTCATTCCTGAACAAAGGAAAAAACAACTAAACCACATTTTAGAAATATGCATCCACTTGAAATAAGTCATCCGTAGAAATAACAAACGGTTTAGTGTCCAAGAAAAGAATTTGTGGAGTAACTTCTTCCACAAACTCTAAGCTATTACTGGTCTACCGTTTTGTTGTTCTCGTTCTTTCTCTCTTCTTTCGTTTCTGTTCTTCTGACATAGGCCATCCAGGCATCTTGCAACCTTAGTAGATTCGAAATTAAAAATCTTAAGACATACCAAAAACTGCAATTCAGAGCAAAAAGCAGCCCTAAACAAATTAAAAATAAACACTCAGCTTTAAGTTTATATTCCTCCAATACTTGACTTCAATAACTACAGCTATATTATGTTAAACCTGGATTGAGACCATCGAAAAATGCAAGAAAAATATATTTTCCAAACCGTACCTGAACACGAAATGCATCGACTGTCAAGAGCTTTGCTGACGTAGCATGGCTGTTTCGCCGTGTCAAGCCTCAAAAAGAGTGCGTAAAATTAAGCGTTGTTCAGGTGTGAGTGTGAGTGTCTGACCTGGCTTGAGCCTGCGATCCAATCAACAACCAGTCCCGGGTCAGCAGTGATTTAAAAGAAACCAGCTGACCTCGATAAGGTCTAACTTGAGCCCGCGATATGGTCACGTGATAGTGGTCAGCAAATACCTTGTTTTGACAGGTGTCAATTGACCATAACATTGATGTCCAATATCAAAGATGTATGCTGTAAACTACAATCACGGTCATAAGTCGTTGGAACAAACTAACTGATGCTCGATTAATCCCATCAGTGTACCAACATTGTGTCACTGATTGTCTCTATGTGATAAGGTGTAAATTTCATGTAACGATACCTGGCAGTCAGTACTGGAAAGTTCACGTATAGATGGCTGTGCCAACATGCCACGTTTTTCGCCTCTTAATTAAAGAATAAAAGTAATAGGGGTATATGCTATTCCCATAGTATTCAGCTTATTAACCAAAGATTTTGATTCCTTAAGATGGTTTTTAGAGGATATGTCTCCGCTGAGATTAGAGCGACTTTCAACTATGAAGGAACACTGATATGAGCCTTAGAGCCATAGCAAGGGCATGCGGAATTTCACCGACTTCAGCATGTAGGATTTTAAAAGGGGGAATCCGCAGAATTTCATCTTGCCCAAAAAGGATGGGACGCCCGCAAAAACTAACTGCCCTGCAACAACGTCTCCTGATTCGAAACGTCAGGAAACTGAGAAATGAAAATCCCAGTTTTTCTCTCAGAGATTTAATGCGGGAAAGTGGGGTGAGCAGTGAAGAGGTTTCCGAGAGAACAGTGAACCGCTTACTTCAACGCCAAGGATTCCACTATTTGCAGACGCGAAAGAAAGGACTATTGACTAAAGATGATATGCCAAGGCGAGTTCCATTTTGCAATGTAATGAAAACAATTTATGATGGCGACGTTTGGACGAGGCAAGTGGCATTTCACTTGGATGGGGTCTCATTCACTTTCAAAACGAACCCATTAAAAGTGGCAATGGCACCTAAAGCAAGAATTTGGAGAAAACAAGGCGAAGGATTAACGTCCGTATGCACAGCAAAGGGCAGTAAGGAAGGAACTGGTAGTAAGCTAGTGAAGCTTTTTGTAGCTATAACCTATAGTGAGGGGGTAGTTCTTTGTGAGTCATATGATCACCTTACGGGTAATTTTTTCGCTACTTTTATTGAAAAGCATTTCAACTCATTATTTCTCAAGGCGAACAAAAATGGAAGTAGGTTGTGGCTGCAAGATGGGGATCCTTCACAAAACAGTAGAGCTGCAAAAAGAGCAATGGAGAATTGTAACTGAGATATGTCTCTAATTGAAATTCCTCCCAGAAGTCCAGACCTTAACCCTATCGAGAATTTCTTTCATTTAGTGAGAGTAAGACTGAAGGATGATGCCTTACATCTAAAAATAACTAAAGAAACCTTCGAAGAATTCAAAGCCAGGGTAATACGCACTATTTACAGTATTCCAGTTAATATAATAAACAAAACTACCGCTTCAATGCCGCAGCGCCTTCAACAGATTATTGATAACAAAGGTTGCCGCATTAAATATTCAACAGGATACAATTTTTCTTAATAGATAAAGATGTCTCCTAATGTGAATTAGCAATGTAATGTTGAAGTATCTTAATATAATGATGTACAGCCTAAAACAAGATCAACACATGAGGGAGTGAGAAAAGGTTGTAATCTGTTTTGAACGGGTTACCATTGTAACCCATCGAAATTGATAAAGTCAAGTACTGTGATAACCTTTTAAAAACTCATCGGATTACAATGGTAACCCGTTGTTTATTGCGTATAACAGTATACAGGGGAAATCATTATAATGTACACTGAACTGCTACACTTCTTAGGTGTGTAATCTTTTTTTTTTTTTAATTAAGGAAAATAAGTATTTACTCATTGCTTTTAGTATATTGCGTTTGTAATTTACTAGTGATTTTGGTATAGTATTTAGGAGAAGGCTGTACGCAGAGTAATAAAACGTGGCAAATTAATGGTACACTAAATCAATGTCATAATTGTTCATTATAGTATTAGTTTAGTGAAACATTTCCCGCAAGGGCTCAAAACGACTTGCTCCGACTCCGGTATCTGAGCATACATGGTAAAGACACGCCATCTTACGGACATCATTTGAGTTTCTATATCATCTACCACACCCCCTTTAATTGCAACGATTTCACTTTTAGAAGTACAGTAAATTGGAGTGTCCTTCTCGAAGACTATGTCTTGCGCATAATGTGTCTTGGGCGCCGAAAAGTGAACTGGCTGTCCCTCCAACAATAGCAACATATCTTGCCATGGTAACACTTGAGCAGACCAGCGAAAAATCATTTGAAAATATTATTTCGGCTAACTCTGTGCCTACCCAAGCAAA
>NC_090892.1:43653763-43676263 GCF_036669925.1 Montipora capricornis
AATTAAAAATCCTGAGAAACTGTAGTGAACATGAAGGAAACTACTATTCTCTGACACTGTATTTTGTCTTCAAAACAACTTTTCTTTTTCACAGTATTATGGTATACAGTTACTGTGTAGTCCTTCAATCCACTATTTGAAACGTAAATAACTGTAACATTGATTGAAATAAAATTACATTCACTATCAAATACAAAATATTGAAGAGACTATGATGCTTCAGATTAGTCTAATCTCATTACAGATTGGATTGTTCTAATCGTCTTCAAAATCACTGTAATAATCAGATTCATCTGATTCATGATCATCCACTTCATCATCTAAAGGAAGCCCAAGCTTTTCAGCTGCAAGAGTAACCTCATCATCCACTTGCACTTGTTCTGCGATCTCTTCAACCACTGTTTGAGTAGCCTGTGTGTGGGTACTGTGTTCTGCTGGTTTTGGTTGTGTGGAAGGACCAGCGGCAGTGGGAACAGATGGATGAACAGATGGAAGTTTCTTGCGGTTTTTAGCAGCCAACCAGGAAACCACACTATCTTTGATTACTTGCCGGCATTCTTCTGAGGTAACGGGTGGGCCATTTAAGCTGATATGCATCAGGGAATTTAGCATGTCCCCCTTCAGAAGACTTCGCAGGCGATTCTTGATTAACTTCACTTTCGATGCCCCCCTTTCGGGCCAGGCATTTGATACTGGAATGACAAGAAGGGCTTCTACAACAGAGATCATCAGAGGGAAATGTCCTCGGTAAGAAAACTTCTGCTTAACCAGCTGCTGCATGACCCATTCTGCGCAAGAAAGTTTACCATCTTTGACAGTTTGAGGCAGCTTCCATGTGAGGAGGTCGTACTTCATGAGTTTCCACTCAGCTTGAAGCTGTGTTTGACTAACTTCATCACCTGGGAAGTAGGTGAGAAGCCAGAACATCGATGTGCTCTTGGCCATACTCCATGAAATCATCACTCTCTTTAGGTGGTATGGCTGTTTTATCAAACACTTGCATTGCTGTGAGAACTGGAGTCGCATCTTTGAATCTTTTGGTGATATTCTTGACCAGCCCATTGACATAGTTCTTTAAGAGATTCTCCAGATACTCGATGTCTTTGCTTGAGAACTTGATTTCAGTAACAGCCAAGGTTCCTCCTTCAGCTAAATCATCTTGCAGCTTCTTTATTGGAGATTTACTGTCAACAAGTGCGACAAGTTTCTCCTTGCAAACGGTGATTGATGGTTTGATGTGGGCAAAGTTGATCGTACCCTGCTGGAACACTCTACTAAGGTCACTTAGTACTGGAAGAACTTCACGAAGAATGTAAATGGTGCCTATTTTCTTTACTTTCATGAGCTTCTTCAGTAGACCATAGCAAGACGGGTCTGCCTTCAAGTGGCGGAGGGTTTGGAGGATGGAAGGAAGGTCTGAACATACTGCTGCTATGGCATTGTCAAAAGATAGCCACCGTGTTTTGCAGGCCTTCTTTAACCGCTTGCCAATTCTCTTGTTTGCCTTGGCCCCAAGAGTAAGTTGTTTCATCTCTTCTTGTACGTTTAGGTATGCTGCAAGCTTCTTTGGAGAGTTGTCGAAGATTTTCCACAGCTGTGTGACCTCTGTCTCCACCGCCTTTATCATTGCTAGTTCCTCGTTGGTGTCAGTGCAGGCCAGAGCTAACCTGTGGCATACACAATGAACTGCCACCAAGCTGATGACATCCTTCTTCAGTAATGCTGCTAGGCCTCTGGTTTTACCAGTCATTACACTTGCCCCATCAGTTGCAAGGCCCCTTAGGTTCTTTAAGGGAATCTTCAAAGCTTGAAGCTGTTCAGTGATAACACCATGTAATGTTGTTGCATCAGCACTTGCAGATTCTTCCAGAACATTGGCTGTAAATAAGAACTTGCACTCTAGTCTGGCTAGGTCCATATCAAAGTACTGAACAAAAGCCAGCATCTGCTCTTCATTGCTGACATCTGCCATGTCATCCACCAACAGGCCATAAAAGGACTGCTCTTGAAGCTTACCACAGATATGATCACGCACTGTATTTCCAATCGTAAGAAATATCTCCCTGAGTGATCCACGAGATCGATGTGCGAAATACTTCAGCTCTTCAAGACCCAAGAGCTCCATCAGCTCAAGGAGGGACGTGATCTTCTTGTTGGCAATGGACTCCTTCGCCAGCCAGTACACTGCATGGAAAGCTTCCTG
Source organism: Montipora capricornis (assembly GCF_036669925.1). Classification (NCBI taxonomy): domain Eukaryota; kingdom Metazoa; phylum Cnidaria; class Anthozoa; order Scleractinia; family Acroporidae; genus Montipora; species Montipora capricornis. Next base: position 43,655,967 of record NC_090892.1, read on the forward strand.
TAGCACTACAACCTTAGAACTCTCCTTTTCATCCACTTGCTTTTGGAAGTGAGACACTCGATTTAACAGCTCATTCTTCACTGTTGTCTGATGTTTTGCACAGGTCATATGTTCCTTGACTGTACTCCACTTGAATCTTGTGGATGGATCACTTGAAAATGTTTCACTTCTGTTCTGGGCAGACTTGCTTTTATGTTTACGGCAGAGTAGGCAATACATTCCCTCGTTCTCCACATAAACGAGCCACCAGATAGCAGTTTGGGGACAAAAGCATGTCTCCCTCTTGAACAACCACTCGTGCTGAAAACGATCTTTCTTTTTGGTCATCTTGACTCGATCCATCTCTTCTTTTGAAATACCATTGCAGCCGGTGTTTCGACATTTATGGAAGTGATGCATTTTATCAATTTGTGCTGATGAAAACAAATTTTCAATGATTCTGTTTGTCTCATCTTCTGGTAGTTGTGGAGCGCTAGATTGCAATGCTGTGCTATCCTCACTGAGAAGAGCTGGGCCACTTGAAGCTGAACCGCTTAATTGATGAATAGAGCTGCATTCCAATTCCTGACTAGTAGATGCAGTTGTTTGATTTGAGCTGCTATTTATCTGGGTACTGCTCTGTGTGGTTACATCGGTGCTTACAACTTCCATCTCTAAAAAACCAAAATTAATTAGACTTGCTTAAAAACCCTTTTCCCATTTTGCCCCTCTGAAATGCATGCCAAAAAAGTTAGGAATGCAATAATAAAAGAACTTTTCACAAAATTTTACTTCTTTCACAAAATTTACAATTATCAAAATGTCCTTTTAAAAATGTAAAAACCCGGTAAAAAAAAAAATTCCTCAAGAGCCCACAAAAATGAAATTAACATTTTACTAATTAACAGAGGCGCCGTCACGTCTAGTGGATAAATTTGACGACTTTCTTGTTTGTATAAACACGCATTTGGCTGCTTGAGTGTTTCGTCTTGCAAATAAAGCTTAACTTATTTTAAAATTATCCTTCTTCGTTTCAGTAGTAGTATTAGCCTTAGTATTTCTTTTTGATTACTTAAATATGTCAGCAGACACGCGCCAGCCAAAACGCAAAATGTAAATAATAGTAATTTAATAAGGCGGTTCAAAACTTTTACAGTAGCGTAAGAAACAAAAGTGTTTCTAAAGCGAGACAAAAGAATGGATAATTCGAATGATAGAAAAAAGTATAACGCTCAATTACATGAAAATGTTAGTACTCACAAGATAACCAGTGAACCAGAACGACTTTTGTCGTGTCCGGGTATTGAATGCATTGTGTGAGGTCTTTCCACTGATATTGTTTTCGTAAACAATACAAAACGTGTAAAGGACGAGTTTTTATCAACACTTACCTTGCTCGTCGTCTTGCTCATTCTCCTCTTGATCTTCGCTGATCTTCTTCTTTTTAATAAAATTGAAATCAAGCAAAGTCCTATTTCGTTTCGCTCCGCCGCCTCCGGTCGCCATGATTTTTTTTCTACCTCGTGCGCTCTAACGCAATCTCTTCTCGCATTTCGCAAGCACGCACATCGACGCGACATTCTCAGCTTTCACAATCAATTAAATCAGTTCCGAATCGTGTCACGCACACATTTTATTGTACCTTTTTAAGCAAAATAATTTTTTTTTTTACTCCCTGTGATCCGATTTGGCTTCCAAGGAATTGTTAACTGAACAATTTTATTTCCGCAATTCGGAGTAGCCGGCGCAGTATTCGGAATAGCCGGTGAAATGAGCCGGTTGCCGGCTTATTTTGACAACCCTGAAAATACGCACTTTTTTGGCTGGAATAACGGTATTGAGACAAGTCTAGTGCATATGAAACATTGTGAAGACTAAACTTTAAATAGGAAAATTTCAGTTGAAATTAGCAAGTGTATTTTAACGAGAGAAAACAAAGAGCGCGATATGACTTTTGTCATTCATTCCAGTCCACGCATCGCAATCGACCAAAAAACAATTTTAGGATCAGACATTATTCACTTACGCTTAACCTGGTAGTTTTGACCATAAGTTGTCGGACAGACACTTTCAACCCTATGTTTTTTTTGGTGAACCCTTTCTTAAGGAGTCAACTAAATTGGAAAAGAAAACTATATTTAAAAAGTTTTATGAACCCTGAGCTCAATTCTTACTTTTTACTCAGCTAATTAACACCACTGGATCACGCGAGTGAAATTCACCAGTCATGATATTGCCTTCAATTTGGTCTTGCTTGAAAGCTGAGCTATATGTAATATTTAACAATGGAGAATCCGAAAAAGAATTAAGTGTTCGGCTCGTCTAGGGCGAGGAAATGGCATGCAGGGTTTAGTGTACGGTTCTAAGGGTGCGAACTGCGAATGTTCATGGGTCCAATAACGGATCATTTTAGAAGGATAACTAGTAGGGAGCTTAAGCACGCACATTTTTGAAACGGGGACGACAACCGGAAGTGAGCTGTTTTCTCTTTTAATTTGTATTCACACAACCACATTTACATTACTAAATATCTTTTCTCCATTAGAGATGATTAGTATAAAAATCTGGGAGATACCACTGTCCTGGCACAGGAAATGTTCTCTTCCGGTTGCCGTCCGCGTCTCAAAAACGTGCGTGCTTAAGCTCCCTACTAACAACGGATCCTTACTAGAAGGATTTGTAAATCGGAAAACTTCACTTGATTGCTGCTCGAATGAGTCCCTTAAAGAACAAAATACATGCCAATTTTGAGTTTTTGCCAAATGTCTCCCCCACCCCTCACCCAATAAACGTCACCTCTTTGAGTTCAAAGACAAATCAAATATGTCAGAAAATAACAATTGTTTTATTTATGATCATCGTAAACATTGTTATTCAACACCTTTGAGTAAGTTGAGGACACTTGTAAAAAATCACTGTAGCTGGCATAACAACAACTCTCAACCGACATAATGATCTGCTAATTGATTAACAAGTCAATTTTCTTTAAGCTAACACCAACGGACGAATGTCTTATAGTGTCTATAATTTTTATTCCTTTGAAACGGGTGCTGTTTTATCAACCTCAGAGTTAACTAGCATCCCGACTAATCTTGAATTGAATATACCAATTTTTTTTTTCAATTTAGTCCATTCGACATGAGTAACATATTGACTAATAGCTGGAGCCCATGACCAGGAGCGTGCAACTTTCACTGTATTTGTGAAATAGCGCTTTCACAGACCGAGTTATTTTAAATTGATTTTCCCGCGAAACGATGCCTTTCTAGGTAATCATAACTTACTAATGATTGCTCCTGCAAGCCGAAGATGGCTCGAGTTATTAAAATGCCGTTACATAAACCTAGTATCGGAGTTGAAGGCTTCTGGTCATGGGCTCCTGTTTTCTACAGTAATGATTCAAAGCCTACCATGAATAAAGGAAATTAAAGCCTCTAGAGAGTTAAACCTGTTTGTTGTATGGACACTTTGTATGCTAGTTATATTACTTAAAGTTAACACGCCTATGACATTTAAATTGCCTGGATATAAAGTTCACTGTGTAAATATTGTTCTGAGATAACTTAAAACTGATAACGATAACTGATTACTTATTTAGAAGACCTTAAAAGAACCATAACAAAGCTGTATTTACAAACAAAACGAAACGAAACTATTGTAACTTTCAACTATCTTAAAGTAAAAAAAATTGATTTCTACAACAACATAAATTCTCGGCCTTGCTTTCTTAAATTTTTTTTGAAAATGAAATTTAATAAAGAGATAACGACCTTATCATCTGGCCCCTTTATTTGTTTTTGATAGCACTGAGCCGGCTTGTCACAAAGTCTTTAAGGAAATGTACACTGTGACTACAAAAAAATTGTTTTTTATTGAACTTGATTGACAATTATCGTCAAAGAAATGTATCGAAAAAAAAAAAATTAAAAATCGCTTGCTTTGGTTTTCAAAACGGTTGTGGTGACGGCAATCCAGCCATTCTGCAGTTGTCCAGTGCAAATCTAAAGTAAAAAACAGAGAGATTCACTGTTCTATTTTTTATACACCTGACGATGGATGTTGATTTTGCTTGTATTCGCCTTCACAATGCAAATAGACAATGTCTGTTGGATAAACAAGGGCGTTGATAGGTTCTCTGTACTGTCACTTCTTCCCACTCTGAGTTTATACCTTCCTGGTCTTAGCTCGGAGAATTCGGTTAGAATGGCAATTTTTCGGTCTTCCGAAAGCCTCACTACTTTGGCTAAAAAAACTTCAGGAGCACTCTCCGTAGAGTTGCCTGCCACTAATGCAACAAACTCTCCTCGTTTTGGTAGATATTCCACGTTTCCCTCTTCATCAGAATCACTGAGAAGTTTCACTGACACCTCACCGAGGCCTTGAGAAGCCATAGATGCTAAGAAATCAATTGCACTACTTTTCTTCTGGGCTAGCGGTCGTTCGTCATAATACCGTTTTTGCGTCCTCACAGAATGTTTCATTGCCGTGGCAAACGATTCCCTGAGAGACTGGTCACCACTTCCAGGCAACATTAAAAAGTGATTCACCACTGCTTTCCTGACATCACCGGTGGTTACTTTGACGCTGAAATATTTCTTGAACATGGCTGACACGTAATTGGAGTAGAAGGCTTCAGAAAATGGGTCACCCCTTTGACTGCCAAAAAAATAGTCGTGCTGTTTTCCGTTAAGTAAAGAAGGCCTCACTTGAGAGTGGTATAATGGGAGATAGTACGTCAGAAATGTCAACGGAGTGAGATCAGTGCGATTAGGCCCGTATGTAGACCTGGTCTTGTAAGCGTCTTCGATTAACACAACAGACTGGTCTTCCTTGAAACATAAAATTCTGATCTTTCAATTGGGCCTCGTTTTGATCGCTATAAATGCGCAGTGTAACGAATTCTTTGACTCGCCCAGGATTTGCCCTTCAATATAGTAGTAACAAACATAAATCATGACAACTTTTAGCTTGGTTAACGCCCGTCTTTTCAGAGACTTGCCATTTTAACTCCTGACAAAACTCTAGTAATTCAGAATAGAAGACTTTCTCTAACTGGGGTTTCTTGGCCGCTTCTTCTACTCGTTCTCTTCCTTTTATACGTTCGAGTTGTCTTTGCACGGCTCTTATTTTCTGCTCATTATCGCTCCGAACATCTTCATCTCCGCTAGCTTGAGAATCTATATGTACTTTGTTCACGTTAATGATGGATGATATGAACCGACTACAGGTAATTGATTTGAGACCTTGCTTGTCAATCATGTACAAGTAATTAAGGAATTCTTGCACTAACTGGGGATTTGTACAATGGGATAACGCCGGCTCAAGGCATCTCATGTTTTTCAAAAACCACAGAAATGAGCTTATTCTTTCGAACATTTTGTCCAAGGTACTGCTCTGTAAAGGCCCCCCGTCACAATTACAATTTGTATTGGCCGAATAAAACTGACGCACTTCAGCCAAGTGAGACAGCAAGCGAGGTGACATTTCTGATTCAAGAAGAGTACAACTGGCTCTCCTTTTCTTATCACTGCAAGCGACCGTAGATTGGCCGGATGCGTCGTCTTTACAGATTTTCGAACTTCAGTGCATTCAATCTTATCGCTTGAAAACTCGGTATCAAGGTTTAACATCGCTTGTACATGTATCTCTGAAAACGAGATCATTTACAATTTAATGTATTTCATTTAAACACGCCAGCCTGGCTTAGAACCAGAATCGGCTAGAAAGGACAAACTTCAAACAACATCTCCAACAAATTACCTGTACGTGCTCTAAACAAACTTCTGAAAACATAAGCTGGTGATATTTCTCCTTGTACTTTTACGAGAACTCATTGCAATTACATGTTTAGAACATAAGTGGTAAAGCGGAGTAAAAAAACTTCTTGTTTGCTCTCATTTTAAGGCCAAACAAACCAGCAACAGATCGATTATTTCTGTCCAAAAAGATTACAGATGATTGTTATTTAATTCCAGTTAACAATAAAAATTCGAGTTTCATTCCTGAACAAAGGAAAAAACAACTAAACCACATTTTAGAAATATGCATCCACTTGAAATAAGTCATCCGTAGAAATAACAAACGGTTTAGTGTCCAAGAAAAGAATTTGTGGAGTAACTTCTTCCACAAACTCTAAGCTATTACTGGTGTACCGTTTTGTCGTTCTCGTTCTTTCTCTCTTCTTTCGTTTCTGTTCTTCTGACATAGGCCATCCAGGCATCTTGCAACCTTAGTAGATTCGAAATTAAAAATCTTAAGACATACCAAAAACTGCAATTCAGAGCAAAAAGCAGCCCTAAACAAATTAAAAGTAAACACTCAGCTTTAAGTTTATATTCCTCCAATACTTGACTTGAATAACTACAGCTATATTATGTTAAACCTGGATTGAAACCATCGAAAAATGCAAGAAAAATATATTTTCCAAACCGTACCTGAACACGAAATGCATCGACTGTCAAGAGCTTTGCTGACGTAGCATGGCTGTTTAGCCGTGTCAAGCCTCAGAAAGAATGCGAAAAATTAAGCGTTGTTCAGGTGTGAGTGTGAGTGTCTGACCTGGCTTGAGCCTGCGATCCAATCAACAACCAGTCCTGGGTCAGCAGTGATTTAAAAGAAACCAGCTGACCTCGATAAGGTCTAACTTGAGCCCGCGATATGGTCACGTGATAGTGGTCAGCAAATACCTTGTTTTGACAGGTGTCAATTGACCATAACATTGATGTCCAATATCAAAGATGTATGCTGTAAACTACAATCACGGTCATAAGTCGTTGGAACAAACTAACTGATGCTCGATTAATCCCATCAGTGTACCAACATTGTGTCACTGATTGTCTCTACGTGATAAGGTGTAAATTTCATGTAACGATACGTGGCAGTCAGTACTGGAAAGTTCACGTATAGATGGCTGTGCCAACATGCCACGTTTTTCGCCTCTTAATTAAAGAATAAAAGTAATAGGGGTATATGCTATTCCCATAGTATTCAGCTTATTAACCAAAGATTTTGATTCCTTAAGATGGTTTTTAGAGGATATGTCTCCACTGAGATTAGAGCGACTTTCAACTATGAAGGAACACTGATATGAGCCTTAGAGCCATAGCAAGGGCATGTGGAATTTCACCGACTTCAGCATGTAGGATTTTAAAAGGGGGAATCCGCAGAATTTCATCTTGCCCAAAAAGGACGGGATGCCCGCAAAAACTAACTGCCCTGCAACAACGTCTCCTGATTCGAAACGTCAGGAAACTGAGAAATGAAAATCCCAGTTTTTCTCTCAGAGATTTAATGCGGGAAAGTGGGGTGAGCAGTGAAGAGGTTTCCGAGAGAACAGTGAACCGCTTACTTCAACGCCAAGGATTCCACTAATTGCAGACGCGAAAGAAAGGACTATTGACTAAAGATGATATGCCAAGGCGAGTTACATTTTGCAATGTAATGAAAACAATTTATGATGGCGACGTTTGGACGAGGCAAGTGGCATTTTACTTGGATGGGGTCTCATTCACTTTCAAAACGAACCCATTAAAAGTGGCAATGGCACCTAAAGCAAGAATTTGGAGAAAACGAGGCGAAGGATTAACGTCCGTATGCACAGCAAAGGGCAGTAAGGAAGGAACTGGTAGTAGGCTAGTGAAGCTTTTTGTAGCTATAACCTATAGTGAGGGGGTAGTTCTTTGTGAGTCATATGATCACCTAACGGGTAATTTTTTCGCTACTTTTATTGAAAAGCATTTCAACTCATTATTCCTCAAGGCGAACAAAAATGGAAGTAGGTTGTGGCTGCAAGATGGGGATCCTTCACAAAACAGTAGAGCTGCAAAAAGAGCGATGGAGAATTGTAACTGTGATATGTCTCTAATTGAAATTCCTCCCAGAAGTCCAGACCTTAACCCTATCGAGAATTTCTTTCATTTAGTGAGAGTAAGACTGAAGGATGATGCCTTACATCTAAAAATAACTAAAGAAACCTTCGAAGAATTCAAAGCCAGGGTAATACGCACTATTTACAGTATTCCAGTTAATATAATAAACAAAACTACCGCTTCAATGCCGCAGCGCCTTCAACAGATTATTGATAACAAAGGTTGCCGCATTAAATATTAAACAGGATACAATTTTTCTTAATAGATAAAGATATCTCCTAATGTGAATTAGCAATGTAATGTTGAAGTATCTTAATATAATGATGTACAGCCTAAAACAAGATCAACACATGAGGGAGTGAGAAAAGGTTGTAATCTGTTTTGAACGGGTTACCATTGTAACCCATCGAAATTGATAAAGTCAAGTACTGTGATAACCTTTTAAAAACTCATCGGATTACAAAGGTAACCCGTTGTTTATTGCGTGTAACAGTATACAGCGGAAATCATTATAATGTACACTGAACTGCTACACTTCTTAGGTGTGTAATCTTTTTTTGTTTTTAATTAAGGAAAATAAGTATTTACTCATTGCTTTTAGTATATTGCGTTTGTAATTTACTAGTGATTTTGGTATAGTATTTAGGAGAAGGCTGTACGCAGAATAATAAAACGTGGCAAATTAATGGTACACTAAATCAATGTCATAATTGTTCATTATAGTATTAGTTTAGTGAAACATTTCCCGCAAGGGCTCAAAACGACTTGCTCCGACTCCGGTATCTGAGCATACATGGTAAAGACACGCCATCTTACGGACATCATTTGAGTTTCCATATCATCTACCACACCCCCTTTAATTGCAACGATTTCACTTTTAGAAGTACAGTAAATTGGAGTGTCCTTCTCGAAGACTATGTCTTGCGCATAATGTGTCTTGGGCGCCGAAAAGTGAACTGGCTGTCCCTCCAACAATAGCAACATATCTTGCCATGGTAACACTTGAGCAGACCAGCGAAAAATCATTTAAAAATATTATTTCGGCTAACTCTGCGCCTACCCAAGCAAATGTTGTGCTCGCTGGGTTTAAAAATGTTCTATTAATAAATGTCAATGGATTTAATAGAAATGTTTTTCCACAATTGGCTGGGCCTTTGAGAAAAATATTACATATTTTCCTCTTCCTTTTTCCAATAGTTCGCGCATAGCTGCAGAGAAATCATCTCACACGATGCAATTTCATTCAAGAATATTCAGTGCAATATGCAACCAACGGCCGTCACAATTTTCTGCGCAATTTCCTTCGAAAGCTTCTTGGAGAATTTGCATACGCGACATTCGCTGACGTCTTAACGTCTCCTCAGCTTTTTCAATCTCCCACCCCGTCCTGATTGCTTCCTCGACTGCTTTTTTTCCCTTCCATTTTCTGTCTCTTGGCAAGTGCAAGGAGTTCCAAGTATGTTTTGATACCTTTAGAGACAGCAATTTCGGAAACATCAAACATGGAAAGACGCGGTGGTCGTTTTCGCTTTTTAGAAGATGATCTTGTTGCAGAGCTTTCTTCGCCGGACTGTAGATCTATATCCAGTTTCTTATTTAGCTGAGTAAGTTGGCGCTTGACAATATCGGCTGGTTTTTGGTCAATAAATGGCAAGACGATTCTAATGGTGTTTTTATTATTATTGCTGGTAGATTGTGATTCGACATCTGATGTATTGATAAAGTTACAGATGGTTGCCTCAATCAATTCAGACGGGTATCGTAGCTTGTGAAAAATGGATCTTATGTGGATATAGATCTACAGCCAGTTTTTGTCAGCCGCAAGCTCGAGGATGTCCTTAAATTCCGTGAGCCCAAACCATCTTTAGTCAGCCAACAACTAGTCGTCTACAAATTTCAATGTGGCTCGTGTGATGCGAGCTATGTTGGCTATACAGCTCGTCACTTGCATCAACGAATTGAGGAACATAGATACTCAGCTATCGGGAGGCATCGCCTAGCAGATCATGGCCTAACAACAGCACCCCCAGCGGCGAGTTTTAGTGTCTTAAAGAAATGCGCATCGAAATTTGATTGCTTAATTCATGAGATGTTCTACATCAGAGAATTAAAACCATTACTTAATGTGCAGTCAGACTCTGTCAGGGCAAAACTATTTACTTAGATTTCACATTTATTGTTAGCGTACTATTGTATATATTGTTCTATTGTTCATGTACTATAAGTTATGCTTCATCCGCTTAAAATTCATTGCCTGACGATGACATCGGACGATGTCGAAACGTTGTCAAAATGAATCTAGTTGCGTTTGTCTTTTTAATCAATTTTATCACAAGATCTAGACTTATTATATTTATGTCTCGGGTTTATATGCTCATGTTATCAATTACACCACCTCATCGAGAAAATACTGCATATGAAAGGAAACTTTTTTTTTCTTTGTGTGCAACAAGAACATCATGAAGCCACTGAAGTTCATGACCAAGTGACCCTACTTATGTGCAGAGGAAAGAGGCCCTGGGTTGCTACATCGATGATGTGTGTGAAGTAATGCCTGCCTGCGTGGTTGAAGACGTTAGGAAGCGATGGCCTAATCCAGACGGGGTACCGTATTGTGGTCACCGACGGACATGAAGAAACTTGGAAACTGTGTGTTTATAGTTTTACGATAGGGAGGGGGGTGTATTAATTAGAGAATACAACATTATGACCACTTTCAAAAATTAAAAACCTGCAACACATCACATGTGCCTCTTCAAGTATGCAGCTAACCTTGAGCCAGTCCAATGTCACGGCCTGTTCATCAATTGCTGGAGAAATAACGGAAAGTAAAGGTGTAAAGATTGCATGACACCCAACCCTCAACAGCCTTTGACATTCCACATAATGCCAACACAGGGCTGCTAGATCTCGTTTGATGTGCAAATTTTATCCTTACCAAGTTCGCAACAGTGTCTTCAAGTCAAGTCAAAGAAGCCAAGATTTACATCTTATTGTTATGGAGTAAAATAACAACGTGAAAGTGAAAAAAAAAAAAGATTAAATACAGTGGAGGTTAGGACACTGAAATAGTTAGAAGAACTAATCTGATAGGTACATTTTTCCTATACAAAAATCAACCACATCAGCAAGTTGCACGGACGTTTTGTCGAAGTGTGAAAAATTCTCTCAAGCGAGAATATGACATAAAGGGATTATGAATAGATCAATGACTGATTGGAAGTATGATATGGAGAAAAAAGACGTATTAGCTTGTTCATTGCCCATGTATGCACAAGAGATACATGTATGTCCTGCCATTTTATTTCCTAGGAGGAAACAGTTTAAAATAATAAATTCACACCCCTACTATAAAAACAATCTTAGAGGTACAGTATATGTAGGTAAATAAATTGAAGGTCATTGACTTTCATAGATCGGGTGGCTCCTAAAGGAGCCGTTTTATCTTTACAATCTGTCAATATTTTGTCTTTACTCCACAATCAATAAGGAATATGTTCCTCTTTGAACACTGTCACAACAACTGCAATCAATATGTTATGGCTATAAACCCCACAAACTCTTGACAGAATGGGCCACAGAGTTCCAGGTGTGGTGATCTGTCCTCCGTGGTTTACAATGGCTGGGCGAGCAAATCATAATGTTGATATAAATGATCTTCACTCTGCTTTGCATGTACAATCTGAGGATAAATAAGGATTTTGATAACATTTCAACAACAACCTGAGAGGAGGTGTTTATTTTCTGTTCAGAATGCTTTAAGTAACATGTGTTGTGCTGGCGAAAACAAGGCTAAAAGAGAATGTATGTAGCAGGGACCAGATTGCAACTGTTTATAATGAAATACAAAATATCAAACATTACATTTTTCATAGCTTGTTAACAACTCCCCTTTGAGGGGCTTATCAAGGTCAATATCAAAGAAATAATGCATATCTGCATAGAATATAACAACTCTACCACTTCCAAAGAATGGAAGACAGTTCAGTAACATTGCAGCTATATGCAGGAGCAACCAAGGAGGTGGACTGGGAACTACCGACATTTATGTGATTACTAACCAATTCACAATGTAAGTGGAGCAGCAGATATTTTGTGTCTTTCAAACAATGTATGCCATATTGCCTCTCTGAATGCAAAGGTCTTTGGTCGCAGAACTCTGGTGGGAGCCATTCTCCCAGGATGCCTCGAATGCTGATAATATTGCACTGAATAAACATCTCGACCAACATTCTCATTCTAAAATAGCAAGATTTGGAATTTTGCAGTCAGAACTACAATATAAGGCCCACTAAATTGATCAATCATAGCACAGAATTAAGTTGAGACAGTCACACATGAATGCATATGCATGTACTGAAGTTCAAAAGTACAGTGTGCATAGAACTGGTGTGAAAATCCCTCTGCATATTTGCAGCACTGGCTGTATAGTTTGAAAAGTACATTCAGATGCTTCAAGCCAGCCCAGTGTGATACGCATGGCTCCAAGTACACTGCCATAAATTAATGATGCTGTATGTAAAATGCAGGAAGTACAAAAGCACTACAATGACAAAACTTACCCAATCCAATATGGCAAGAGAGACTCTCATCTCATATGTGTCATCTCCAAAATGAATCCTCTTGGGGGCATATATGAGCACAACAACATGGAAGGACTCTATATAAAAGGTGTCTCGGCACTGAAAAGAATTGTGAGGAAAACAGATACAATTTGTAGTCAAAGAAAGCTTGGTATGCATCACAAGTTCTCCCTACCAAACAAAGTGTTGCAAACCTTTTCCTAAGTAAGTTTGAGGGCCATAGTGAGTGTTACAGCATGCAAGGTGGCGTGTCAGTAATATCTCTTGGAAACCAAATAAAGTGTGAAAGCAGACACTGAAATTTAGCAGTGGGTGCTTTGCAATACCAAGTGGCCGAGGACCTATCATAGCGTGCATACTACCTAAAAAACTAAATCTAAGATAAGTACTTCACAAGAGTATCTTGTGTCGGAGTACATAGAATTTCTCTGAATGGATTTTCTGCATGGAATGTATAGTCAGGTTGGAAATTTGCACACCTACCAGGAGGTAATCTGATGGATTCTTATAGATTGTGGTCTTCATTATTGCAGTCCTGTATGCATCCACAGCTTTCGGATCAGACACTTCCTTTTTGCTACAGATGTAAACGGCATGCTTGCACCTGGAGTCTTGTTGACACAAGTCATGTTTTCCCTGTGAAAATTTAATAATATTAGACTTCAGGAAAACAGTAGGAAATCAACAAGTAATTGTGTCTATGGGCAAGTAACACTCTAAATAATATTTTGGACTGTCATATTATTATCACATGGAGAGATATCCTTCAAATTAAACGAGGGCTACGCCATTTGTTCTACATTCAAACAGTGATTCACTTCATTCACAGCAGTGCAACAATGCCCAATAATGTAAATAGGAAATGAACGTGAAGACTAAATAGTTGTTAGATAAGGAACTAATTACCTGATAATGGTCCACAATATTTAACGGATACTGCTGAAATCCAGCTGCTGTGCCATTATTGTTCCTCATGGCCCAGTAAAAGTGAGTTTTGGTGGCTTTTGAAGCAACGACACAAAAATACTGTTGTTTGAAGGGGCAGGCTGAAAGACCTATCTTGAACTTAAAACATCTCTTTACCTTTGTCAGACAGTTGTGTGAACCATTTGATACCTTCATCACGACGCGTACCACTGCATATCTTTTTCATGTCTCTTGCCACTCCCTTTGTACCTACGGGGTAAGATCAAGGTACAAGTAATCATTATTGTGGCCTATGACAGAAAACAGCACATGTTCCTCCCTCTCATTAGCATTTACCATGGCAAATATCAAAAGAGTTTTTGATTCCTTTTCCCTGGAACCATGCCTCCAATGCCATGACACAGTCATGAGCAATTTCTTTAACATTATGACCTATTTGTGAAGGAAACAACAGAGTAGCATTTGTTAATTCCCAGCAACCCTCCCGTACCATACACATGAATTATGGTAAACCAAAGACATTGTAAAACATGTCAAACAACCCTGGTGATCATCTCCTTCGTCATGGGTACTTCTCTGCTGGGAGCACTTCTTTCATTCTCACGACTCCAGTTACAAACAGCAATGATCTTTTTGTTACTGAAAATAAAATAAAGTGTGGCCCCCCCTCCCCCCCCATCAGAGTAATTTTTTGGAAGGCCCCCCCCCCTGAATAAAAAATACATATGGTGTTAAAAGTTACTGCAGCATTAAAATTTCGTTTTGTTACATTTCACATAATTTATTGCAAGAAACCTGAAAGCTAGAAAGCTGCTTTTAGCAAATCACTGAAAAGAATGAAAAGTCAATTTCTGCTCTTCTTGTTACAGCTCGTCCTGAGCGTGTTGTAGCTGGCCGCTCATCTGCGTATTCCTCATCTGAGATGATAAAAGCAAGAACGACATCATTTGAGTCGTCTTCAGAGTCAGGGGCATCACTCTTGTAGTCATCATCAGTTTCCTCTCCCTCACTGCTTTCATCACTGCTGTTTAGTTGACCTGATTCATTCCTGCGTCCCACTTCGGCTTGTCCAGTTCTGAGAGTATTCATTCGCAAGAATTTGTAAAATCTCTTATCCTATTTTTAATCTAACTTTTTCGTTCAACCCCCCTTTTCCTTCATTTTTTTTCGGCTGGCCCCCCCTTTCAAGCCAATTTTTTTTTAGTGGCCCCCCCTTTCTCATAAAAAATGAACGGTCCCTAAAACACTTCGCTTGTACGAAGACACGTTTCCTGTGAGTTCAGAAATTGTTTAATGATATTCGTCACCTCATGATCACGTCGCTTGTTTGTTTCTTATCTTTCATGTTCATTTGACTGTTTTGAGTATAATTTTCAGTCAATGTCAATTTGTATTTTAAATTACGAAAATTCCATAGTCGATAATACACATCAAGACCTAAAATGGGTCTCGGCTTATAGCCGAGTATTATGCATTTACAATTCGTGTCAATCAAGTTGACTTTTTCCTTAAGAAGTTTGGGGTCTCGGCTTGTAGCCGAATAAGTACAGTACCTAATGTAGAGTACTATGTAAGTGGACATCCACTTTTGTAAAAAAACGACCCTTTATTGTAGATGCCTTCATTTTCAAATGTAATCATTCAATGAAGACTTTTGGAAACTGAAACATGAATTAGGGACTCCGTTTGGATGATCATTAATCTCACACCTGGGAGGCTGGCCAATAGGTTAATCAATTCTTCCTCTGAATCTTTAATTACCACCACTGCTCTCTTCATGCGATCAGATAACAGCTTGCCTAAGAAATGAATACAGTATATGTAAAGCCGGAGAGGGAGTGAAAGTTATTTAAGGGAACTCAATGATGGACAGCCTCTGAAAGAAATATTTGCATTTAAACCAATGTCCTCCTCATCGCTAGTTGGGTGTGAAAATATCTGTTGATCAGACGGTTGCACTTTTAAACTGTCACCTATTAAGTGAAGAGGTCATCTTCAATAATGTTCGATTACACAATTATACAGGGTAAGTGTGTATGTGTATAAATCAGGCAGAGCAGAGACCTGCAATCATGGTACTGATTGAAGAAAACGTGTTACTTTCTCCATGGTGCTAGCTAAGGTTTCGAAAGGTCATATTGTGAGAATAATTTTAAGCCAAAAGAAGCAATAGGGTTAAAAATACGATTTTTGCCTAATTTGATGGTATCATGATATTGTTTTTATTGATTGCTTACACAGGCACAGTTTACAAAGAAGCAGGTCATCGAAAATAAGCCTTGTTCAGCTCAAACTTGGAATTAACCCAAGAGTAAGAACCAACATTAAGCCTACAAAGGGTTATTGTGATGTTAAGGGTTAGATTTGCTGTTTGGGTACCATCAACACTCACAGAAAATGTATTATTCTTCACCCCCTATGGTCTGGCCTGATCTCCTTTGTCATTTTTCCAAATCTTCGTAGATAGGACCAAAGTCTCTCGAGGACTTCACCATCAGCCAGACCAAAACCAGGTACTCTCCAGGGACTGCACTTAATCTGGGGATCAACAAACAATACAAACTTGTACCATCAGTGAACAGATCAGGAGACGGAGGTGGTGCTGCATAGGGCGTGTGTTGCGTATGAACAACCAACAGAATCCACGCATTGCCTTAACGAGGGCGGCGGAAGGTGATATGGAGAAGAACTGTAGATTGAAGGAGAGAGGCAGAAGATGGGTTTTGCCACCTGGAGCGAAGCTGTTAACGCTGGTTGGAGGAGACAAGTCAACGGCCCTATTCTCCCAGAGGAGACATGGAAATAATAATGATAATAATAATAATAATACAATGCAAAGGTAAGCAATGCCATTAGAAATACACCATGGCGTATTTTAATTTATCCTTTGTACTAAATGGTGGTCATTATTCAAGAAAGAAAATATATTAAGCAATGAAAAAACGACACACCTGGCTGTTGGCTTTGTGTCCATAACTAAATGAAAAATAGGAATTGCCAACTTAACAGACTGCAAAATGTGGTGCTCCCCTGGAGCCTAAGCAATGCATGTTATCTTATCAGTACAAACAAATAATATACCATTAATTTGCAACTTTTCACTAATGTAAAAATAAAACAGACCAGCATGAATACAACACAGGTGAGTGGAATGGTACTGTACCAGCAGGTGAGTTTCCAAAAGGCATGCAGCATCATAAAGGATGCACACATTAAGTGACTGACTGCTTATTTCATCCAAAAGATTGTTTAGAATCCAAACTGGATAAGCATGTCTATGGCAAAAAAAATTTCCACATGAATGTAAATTCTTAATGAAACGCTATATAGTGAATGTTGCAAAAAATAACTCTTGAGCAGCACAAAGCGACATAACATAACTATCTTGTACACACTAAAGTTTATTCTCCGTCTTCTTTTGCCTGATTATACACAGAATTCTTCAGGGCATCTAGCAAAATACAGTGAAGAAGCACACTATTTCTATATGGGGCTCATGATTATTTCCATGAATTTTTCACCCTGAGAGACTCTCGATTTAAATTCGTAATATTATTAGTTACACAAATCTTACATGAGGAATGTTTAAACATATCAGCTTTCATGGACCATCATTTATCAACAACCTCTATTAAAGGTTGAATTTTCTCGAGCATGCTCTCCATAATAAATTACGATTTCGTTGCAACACTGAATTCTATGGGTTCTTTATTAAACATACATGTACTTATCAAGAAAATATGCAGGACCACAGTGATACACAGAGAATAAACACATCATAAATATGATAATAAGCTACAGTCATGGAAAGACTGCATGACAGTTCTGGGGATGGGAGGTAGGGGGTGAAGGGTATCATACCTGAAACAACCCAAACCTCTACAAAACTCCTAACCTCAGGCCTAGTATTTATCCTAAGGTTACCATTTTTGTAAAGGTTTGGGTTGTTTCAGGTATGGTAACCTTGAAATCACCCCCTACTATGAAAAGCCAAATGATGCAAAATTCAAGAACCAAGATTGGCTTCTCATTCAACTAGTTTCCTATCAAGCTCAACACATAATTTTAAGCAAGCTCAACAAAATGAAGTCATCACGTCCAAGCTCAAGAATGAATTTAAGTCACTTTCAACGAAAGAATTATCTCAATTTCAGGCTTCGTTCCACTATCGACACCAAGGAGGCAGTGTGGCCCGCTCTAACCACTCGTTGAATTTGATCCTGGTAGTCCCTGGTTCAAGTTCCCAGCTGCACTTGTAAATAGCCAACTGGTTTGCCTCCGGCCAGTTGGGATCTTAACAGTTGTTGTTCTGTTCTGTCGTTTTGTTGTGGTTCATTGGCCCTGAAAAGCCCCTATGGGGAGCGGTCAATTGAGTATGTATTTGTATGTATTTTTTTTAATTAGTTGAGACGTTTTAACAACAACCTTGTATACTATTCCGGAATTATTAACCCATAATGCACTTCGATATTTTCCCGCCAAAAATTGAAGATGGATGCAAACACCTTAGAATGGGAGCAAATCTTTGAAGAATTACTCCATTTAATGAATGATTATGAAGCCTTTTACAACTCAACAGATTATAGATTGCAAGAAAATATAGTTATTCAAATGGAGTCAGCCCTTCTTGCGCTTCAACAGGTCGTACCTTTCGTGATCGATGCAAGACTTGACTGTGCTGCGGTTGTACAAGACGTTTTTAACAACATTCGTATTTTGTTTTTAGAATGGGCAAGAAGAAGGGAAAGTCAGACAGGCTCTCCCTGCACTACCCTGGCAATTTATTCATTAGAATTCCCAAATTTTGAGCGAAAAGGTTGGCCGGGCAGGCCAAAGTTTGGGCTGTTCCATAGTCTTAAGTTTCCTTAAGTCACTTGGCTTCAGAATACAGCGCCACAGAGTAAGGGTAATGGTAATGGTAATGAATTTATATCGCGCATTTTCTATTATCATATTCAAATGCGCTTTACAAGCAAGGGATCTATGGGTGAGATCGGACATCAGCATACAGCTATTTCAACTTACGTTGTCGGTTCAAAGCCTCAAGCCTGCAAGATAAGACCGGAGGGGAATATGGGATGTTAAGGAATAATTATCAGCAAAATTAACAATGCCTCGTCCATACAGCGAAGATCTTCGATGGCTAGCCATTTAGATGAAAGAAATATTAGGGTTTCAAGTAGATGAGGTTGCAGCTGCTTTGTGGATATCACCAAGAACTATCGAACCTTATGTTTCAACAGTTTTAAATTCTGGAGACGTCAAAGGAGGAATTATTGGAAGACCAGCAAACAGTGTGGCAATGCATCCGCACGTGGAATTTTTGATTATGGAGGCAGTGCTTGAACATCCCGAGAAAACGCTATCAGAAATTGTATACAGCGTGTATGCTCAAACTGGATCAGAATTTCCTTTAGCAAGCATTTTCTATTATTTGCAACGAAACCATTCCAGTCGAAAAAAGGTTTGTTTAATATTTTCCAGTTTTTAGAAATAAGTTACAACTTTTGAAGTAAACAAGCTGCAGCCTTTTTTTTCCCAAATCAGCTGAACAAGATTGCTCTCCAAAGGTCTGAAGAGGCACGAGTAGTCTTCTGCTCGTATGTCTGTGCTTTGGATTCAGAAATGTTTGTGTTCATAGATGAGAGTGGGTTTGTAAGTATCAATAAAATACTTATCTGACAACGCTTTGTAAGTTAATTCAATTATGGTACCTCTAAAACAGTTTATCGTTTATTTTGTTGATAGGACAAAAGGATTTCTCAAAATTATGGACACAGCCTCGTTGGGAAAAGAGCAGTGGTTAAAAAAATCATGCAGAGCTGGGGTCCACGTATAACTGCCATTCCAATAATTTGCACTGAGGGCATTTATTGATATTGGTAAGTACGCGGGAAATGTCAACGCCGTGACTTTTCTGAATTTTGTTACTGTCAAACTGTGTCCTAATCTCCTCCCATTTAATGGCAGAAATCCGCGAGCAGTTGTAATATTAGGTCTGTGAGGTATCATGTTCTATGAATTATCAAATTTCATTTTCTAATGCAAATAAGACATGTATACTAATTGACTTTATTTCAAAACTGGCCGAATCCGTATTTAACATTTCTTATTTTTTTATTTGTTATGCTTCTTTCTGTAGACAATGCAGCAATTCACTGCTCTCAGCAAGCTATCGATGCAATTCATGCAACTGGAGCTATGGTTGTATTTTTATCACGCTGTAGCCCTGATTTCATGCCTTTGGAAGAACTATTTGCACAAGTAAAAAATTGGATCGGAGAAAATGATGCAGCACGGCATCCAGAGCTTATGGTTGAAGAAGCCTTCCTTCATGTAACAGATGAAGAAGCGAAAAACTTTATTCATCATGCAGAATATTTTTAATCTCTCAAAAAATAAGAGAGAGCACTGAGTTCTCTCAGAAGTTTCTCCTTTTGACCAACAAACTCGTCATTTGAAATGACACCATCGTTATTAAGTGATTTCAAATCCTTCAGTTGTTGCAAAATAGCACTTCGCATGCGGATCTACGAAGAGAACAAAAACCGAGAGTAAGCAAACAAATGCTAAAAAAGATGATAACAGCTTCAGAATTAGTAAACTTCTTATGCTAATGACCTTACTCTCAGCGCCATCAGCTGTTGAGTGGCGAGCTTCGCAGTCGGTTGTATTCGGTGCTCGGCCTTTAACCTTATTCGATTTGCCTGAGAAAAATGGCAAATCCAGAGGTTCATCTTCGCTGCCATGTGTGCCGTTTACCTAGTATGCAACAATAAATTAATTAACTGTATTCAGTGTATGCCTTCGCTGACTAATTAGTAACGAGCGCCATGACTTCATTTTTAAAAAACACCAAGAAACACTATTATCAAATACTGGACCACTATATGGAATTGCTCTTTCTTACCGTTAATTTGCAAGAGCTATTTAATTAGGA
>NC_090892.1:43691263-43703763 GCF_036669925.1 Montipora capricornis
CACAAATGTACCTAGCACATTATAAAGCCCGAATGGCGTCATGTTCCATTCGCTGCTTGGCGTTACAAATGCTGCCTTTTCTTAGGTGTTCGTGTCCATTGCCACTTGCCAGTAACCAGACGCCAGATCCAACATAGAAACTCGAGTCGCTTAAAGCAGTGAGTGAATCATCAACTTACGGTATGGGAAAGGCCGCCTTTATTGTTGCTGCATTTAACCCGCGTTAGTCAATACGCAACCCTCTGGCTATCGTCCTTCTTAGTCAGCAGCAGAACTGGGGCTTGATGATTCTTTCACCTTCCCTTCCTGCAAGAGATCGGTTACTTGTCTTTCAATTTCATCATGCTTCCATGGAGAGGTTCGCCGAGGCTCTTGTCGGATTTGGGGCACACTGCCTGTTTCAATGCTGTACTCGACCGTATGTGTACTGCCCAAGTCCCTGACAGAAAAGGAAAACACATGTTGATAATTGTACAGTACCTTGTGCAGTCTCTCAGTTTCTCTGACAGTCAAATGCTCTGTGCTCCTCCCAAGAAGTTCCTGTAGGGGTTCTGGTAGAGTTCCTTTAGCTTGTTCGTGTGATACTTTCTGAGTTACTACTCTGGCTTGGCCCACAACACTCTCATTATTCTCCTCATAAAGCTCCAAAGTGACAGCAATAACTGGTTTAGCCAGGGCAACCACAGTCTCAGCAGCTAAGTGGTAAGCTCCGTTGGAAACATTGAAAACATGTAAAGGGACCTCTCTGTCCTCTTTAACATCCACCAGAGTCCTTGCAACATGGAGGCCCTTTTGTTGCAAATGTGAGGCGAGGCAAGGCTCTAACAATTGCACGCCTAATGTAGATGCCTTTCGATTTAAGTTACTAGAACGCTTGTGAACGATGGCTAGAACAATCGCCTCAATGTTAGGTTCAATAATTGTTGACTGTCGTACGGTACATCTTGAACTAAGGGGCTGGTTCTTGAAATCAGAACACTCAAACACTTTTCCATTAATTGACAGTTGTTTTTTTACAATGGCGATATGCGAAATTCTTTAGTACTCAGGTGCACCATGGCATGTCCCAGACCATGTGTTTTTGCTTGCTGACCATCAGCAAGAGGAATCCCAGAATTAGCTGAACTCAAACTGAACTTGGCACTAGCAGGTAAAGAATTATAAATCTTTAACAACAAAATTGAACAAGCAGCACTAGTGTCTAATATATAGATTTAACCAACCCTAAAAGCGGAGCTCCTGGCTTGCTCATTCTTACTGGCTGTAGGATTAGTGAAAATAAAAGGCTTTGGAACTGTCCGCCTTTTGGTTTTCCCGGATATTGCTCAACTAATAAAACCTTTTTTTTATTATTATTCCCCGGAGAAACGAGGGGAAAAAAAAAAGTTATACAGCTACAAAATAAAACAAACCAGTGAACAGAAATAGAGAGTACAGTAAATTACAGGTATATGGCAGCTAAATATAACATGTTTGAAAACTGCATTGATATATTATATTACGGTAAGGTGGAACTGTTACAAGTATGTTTACTTAAACGTATATCTGTTTGTTTGATTGTCCCTCAATGTGGAGGGGAAAAGGGATACTGCGAGACTAACTTTTCTGTCTTACTTCACTTTAAAAGTTCTGTGAAAGGATCCCATTTCTTATTCTCCTTGGTGTAGGTGTAGGATTCGATCCTATATTGAAAAGACAGTAGGGGAAGAAAACCTTTAATGTTTGGAGGGGTTTCCCTCATTTTACAGCACCAAATGAAGAACTTGGCAATTAGGAAACAGAAATTGATTAAAACATTATGACGTGAAGAGCTTTCTGGTTTCAATCCTAATAAGACAGTCATACTCTTTTGGTAAATATCTGTATGATGGCTTTCTCTTTCAACCACAGTAATAAATCATCCCAAAAACAAGAGGACTTTTTACAATTCCAGAAGAGGTGACAAAGTTGTTCAGGGAAATTTCCACAAAAGGTACAGTTGGAATTACTTTTAAGGCCAATTTTTGTCAAAAAACAATTCATCGGTAATATTCTATGTAAGAACCTATAATGAAAGTTAGACAATTTAGTGCTCTTGGTGCAGCGAAAAGCTAGTTTATAGGCGTTTCTCCAGTCAGGTTTATGGCAATTTTCAGATTCACAGTTTGCATCCCATTTTATTTGGCTTTTTGCAGGGTTATTAGCTTTTTATAAACCAGTTTGTTGGCCTTTCGTCTTTTAATAAAAGAACTATAGAAATCCTTGTGTCTTGTTTCACTTGTTTCTTTTGTCACAGGGTTCTAATAGACCGAACTGAAGATACGAGTCCAAAGAAGTCAACCAATAAAACCTGGCAAATAAAGGCCTTGCACTTTATTACCAGCTTGTGACCTACAATCTTGGACAAAAGTGTTGGGAAGGTAGCAACACTTTAGAGATAACCCCCCTCCCCCTTATCAATGTTGGATTTTCCTTGCATGATGAACTCCAACATTGAATATGGGGGAGGGGGCGCACTAGAGCATAGCATTTCCCAAATAGTACACCCAATAGTTGAAACAAGCGAATGAGGTACGAAGTGAAGTGACGCACGCAACCTTCCCAACAACTTTTGACCAGGATTGTCTGAAAAAGGTGGAAGTGAAAGAAACGCGTTTTTTTAACAAGTGTTTTTATTGCTTTAGGAGAAACTCGAAGAAATGACAACATATTTGGATTTCGATGTGTTTTGTTCAAGTTATTGCTAAAATCAGTGTCAAAAAAGGTCTATACATTTTATTTTGTAGTAATTTGGCAAATTATAATGTGGGATGTTTGCGAAATGAATGAGAATAATTTATTTATGGTGGGCCGTACCATATCTCCATTTGCTGTTGTTAGATATGCAATATTCGCCATAAATACGTGATACGTTTTGCTACGATAGGTCGAAAGTTGCCTTTCATATTGAACCCTTAGGATTTTGTACGCCTCAGGAATGGGGGGTGGGAGGAAGGGTGATTATTGTTTATACACGGCCTGAACCTGATGCCACAACATCGAGTGAGATTTTCACTATGTCTGAAGGCGGAAACGAAGTTCAGGTACGACAGCAACGCATTGTCTACCTTATTACATACAGCAGAGCAGATTTAGAAAAAATTCCAACGAGGCAAACCTTTGCCGAAACCGTATGTCAAGCATTCGCTGAAACAACGAACGCAACAGTTAAAGGGGCTAGGTCACGCTATTTTAGGTAATTTTGTTTAATTTTGTTAATTATGAGCTCTAAAAATCAAATTGACAGAGCAAGAGTCTTTCATTTGCAAAATCACGGCCACATAACAACTGAGAATGATTTTCCAGCTTTGTAAATGACATTTTGATATAGACTGATATAAATTTGAAAAAGGGTGGCCCAACGTTTTTCAAATTTACCCAAATTCAATCCGTTTCAATCCTCTCCAGTTTTGTCCATCCATGTCCCTTCTTGGCTTTCCTGTGTTTTGTTAGAGTTTTTCTATAGTTTTGAACAGTTATTTTGATATTTTAGTTAATTTTATGACCATTCGATTCGTGCTGAAATTGCCTAAAATTGCGTGATCTAGCCCCTTTAAGCAATGGGTAGTTTCTCGTGAATTGCAGGTCAACACTACTGACAGTACGTCTGCTAACATCTTCCACTATCGAATGGCACTTAAACTTGAGAAGCGGGGAAGGTGGCTAAGTGTTCGCAATCTTTTGGACGAGCGATATGGTGTTAAGGTCAACTTTAGCAGCAGACACAACACCTACTATAGTGCATACATGTATACCATCAAAGAAGATGAGGAATGCGCAACATCTGATGGCCACCCTGATCTGCGCCAGGCAAAACCTCCCAGAACAGAAAACGCTATCGCTGGAAAGAAGCGTCAGGCACGCCGTAGAACAAACCACTCCAGCGCAAAACGTAAGGGAAGAAAACGTGGACTGTCAGTATATGATGTCGCACAGTTAATACAGGCAAAGAAAATAACATCACGTTTGCAGTTAATGGCCCTTGCATCTTCTCAAAACAGAGAAGGGAAAACGGATCTAGCAGAATTCATTTGCAACAGGGGAAGTAAAGTTATTGATGAGTGTCTTTTCATTGCTGACGAATTAGCCACTGCTGAAGAGAAATTTGCAAGGACGAAGAAGAGCAGAATTCAGATTTTAGGAGAAATGAAAGAGGGCAATTGTGCAGATGAATGCGAAGGGAAGTGGATACAAGCAGCAACTGACTTACTGCAGCGAAATGAAATAGACGTACAGGTATTTTGCAAAGCAGTTTACAGTTTGCTTCAATGCGGTAGGGGAAAGTATAGAAACATATTTATCCACGGTCCAGCCAACTGCGGCAAGACATTCATTTTGACGCCCCTAAAGGAAATATACAGTACCTTTTGTAATCCCGCTACTGGTACATTTGCTTGGGTCGGAGCAGAGGAAGCCGAGATAATTGTATTGAATGATTTTCGTTGGAAACCCTCCATAATAGCATGGTCTGACATGCTTCAGCTTTTAGAAGGGGACGTAATGCATTTGCCAGCCCCAAAGAACTTTTGTAAGCGTGATATTGAACTATCCGAGGATACCCCTGTGTTCGCAACTGCTGATGCGCCCATGGTTCTCATAAAAGGCGGTGGTATTGATCGTGCAAATACTGAGATGATGAATGTCAGATGGCGCTTTTTTCATTTCTGGAGGCAAATTCCCCCAGCTGAACAACAGCAGCTCATTCCCTGTGGTCCATGCTTTGCTACATTTATCTTAGCGAACAAGAATTGACAGCTGTCTGTAGGAGGATCAGGTTACTGTTATAGTCAATGGCACAGTTCTCCGCAACAGTACTCCATATATTCCGAGAAAAATTTCGCTATTTTGTTCATCTTTGGGTTCAATTAAGTCAATGGCACAGTTCTCTGCAACAGTACTCCATATATTCCGAGAAAAATGTCGCTATTTTGTTCATCTTTGGGTTCAATTAAGCGCTTGGTAATAATCATTGTAGTGCTAACTTTGTTTTTCATAAGAGTGCAGACTGGGGGAGGGGGGCCCACAAGAGCATGGCATTTCCCAAATAGTACACCCAATAGTTGAAACAAGCAAATTAGGTACGAAGTGAAGTGACGCACGCAACCTTCCCAACAACTTTTGACCAGGATTGTAGCTTCCATCTACGCATCGAGATAAGTCATATCCTGCTTAGGTACAGTAGTGGGGCCAACATTACTCTCACCCAGGTATCCCCCTTGCCCATGGGTGATACCTTCCTGGCATTTCCCGAGCCCAAATTATCTTGTTCATGTGACTTGCACCCTGGGCAGTTACAACGGTGATGGCAAAATTCCTTGCAATTCCAGCATAGACCATTTCGACTGAAATAATGTAGTGCAGGTGGGCGTTGCTGGCTTCCAGAGGTGTTCACAGACATTGACTGGGAGAGCTGCTGTATGGAGAACAACTTGCTGAGTCTCCTGACATTGTTTTTGCGCTTAAAGGTCAGACCATAACATTTCAAAGTGAGCTTGAAACAAATCAGGCTCACTTTGAACTTCATCAACAGAGCAAACCTTTGGATATCTTCTTGTCCGATCTCTATCCAAGAGACGAAATGTGTCAAGTTTACAGGCCAAGGATAGGGCTTCATCCATGGTGTGTGGTTTGTCTCTGCATAGTCAAAGCCTCTCGTCTCCATCTTTAATAGCATCAATGAAATGATGGACGGCAAATCTTTCCTGACTGTCAGGGGACAAATCCTGATAAGTGAAAGTTGACGTAGACGGGATATCTGCAGAAAGGGCTTGAACACTTTCATTTTCCTGTTGGCAACGGTTGTGCAAACGGGCCTGGTGTAACTCATGCTGTTCTTCGCACAATTTCTACAGTCGCTGTTGGACATGTCATTTAGCACCTTTTAAGCTTCGCCGCAAAGGCTTGTGGCCAAGAAAACAGCAAAGGCTCAAAGTGTGTCAAATAATCTTGTAACGACTGAGTACATCATAATCCACAGGATTTTTGACAGGTTTGAGAAACTTCGGGTGGTGAGTGAATAAATCAGTTGGAAAATTATCCAATTCGTTCTGGGACGCAAACAGCTTTGCAGAGTGAAATTGGTGAATTCCAAAATAATTTACTGACAGGTCCGGAGACGCTAGTGTAAATGGGTTCTCCAGCTTAAAACGGTTGGCTGACGTTGAACAACTCATCCCTTTGAATCCTGAATCCACGTGCACGATTGATTTTTCCGCCACTGAAGACAGAAAACAAACAAGCAAGACAATGATATTCGCTCACACAAACCATCAAAATATCTCCATTGACCACAGGGATACGTAAAGTTCGTTTTGTTTACCACTGCCATGAATGTAACACCACAATTTCACAATAAAACATTTTGGTTTCTTTAATCACTGATCAACAGTTAACATATGTTAATATAAAATAGGCCATTTCCGAGTTCATGTCTGCCTCCTCTTCAAAGCGAGTCTAAGTGCGAAGTTTTTGTTATGAAAATTAGTTTTCATTCATATGTAAAGTAGAACTAATTACCATCACAAAAACGTCGCACTTAGACTCGCTTTGAAGAGGAGGCAGACATGAACTCGGAAATGGCCTATTCCTTTGCTGATAAAATCATTGTAACATTCACAAACGAGATGATTCTGAGCAAAATCGACCTTTATCCAGGCGATTTGCCATTAACTGGAAAAACGTCGCAAATGCAATCCATTTCAATCTTGTCCATTTGTTTCCATCCGTGCTTCTCTTTTCTATTGCTGTGTTCCTTTTAGTTTGTTCAACAGTTTTAAGTGGTTATTGCAGTGTTTCATGAAATTACATCATTTTGCGGGACATAGCCCCTTTAATGTTATCTTGATAATAACAAAAAAGCAACAATGAATGCAATGATTTGTGCATGCTTTGATCTGAAGTCATTTTATACCGTCCAACATAACAATTTTATGTGCCTAAATGTAATTTAGTCAAAGTTTGAGTCGAGCCAATGCTGGCCAGTAGTTGCTGAGAGCAATCATTCTTGGCAATCATACATGGCTTTTGCAGGGCCCACGTTTTTTACTTGCCTGTTTTACTAATTTTAATGTCTGTTCCTGCGCTATTTTTCATTGATTTTTGCATTTTTTTCAATTGTGTCTTTGTTGGCATAATCTTATCAGGTCCAGATAATTGAGAATTAGATAGTCTTAATGTTACAGCTGATTTGACATCCTGCTCACTAAAAAAAACAAGAGCATCAAATGAAAAAACTGTTGCTGTTGCTTGTGATAATTTATAATGAAAAGTTAGTTTAACAGTCTTTTAAATCAGATCTTTGTTTTGTCAAATCAAAATAAAAATATTGATACGATGAAAGAAAATTGTTTCTATTTAAAAGTGTACCTTCACAGAATATTCATTATTAGTATGAACATATTTTAAAATATCACGATAAACCCTTGTTAAATAAGTATCTGGTTCAAAATGACGATCAGGATATTCAACACCATTCGAAACTTCTAAAAAACAATCAGATAATGTTCTCGGGTTAGTCGATACTGAAAATGTATTATACAAAAATAGATTTGCTGTTTGTTCATCAATATTAGCATCATTAATGAAAAATACAAATACATGTCTTGGTTTTGTTTCTCCTGAATTGATAACATAATTTCCTGTTTGATTTTGTGTTGAATTGCTTCTTGATCATGAAACAGTTTCTTTCAAATACGTCCATTTCTGTGGTTTAAGGTAATTGCTTGCATATAAACTTTGTCCATCAGAATTGAATGTTATTTGTGGTACAACCAATTGCATTTTTGTAAAAATAACACGACAATCATCACCAGCTAGCCAAATAACATGATTGTCCAAAGCCAAATCAAAAAGGATTTCTGCTCTTGTTTGTGGTAACAATTTGTCTTCTAAATTTTCAAATAAACTGTCTCTATTCAATGGTAATTCAAAATTTACAACAGATGATGCTCCTAAAACCGTTTTTCTTTTACGAAAACCTCTGCTTGAGCAGTTCTTTCTTCAGCTGCTCTTGATGTGCCTAAATAATAAAATTCGTTTGTAGTTGTTGTTTCAGCATAACTATGACTGTATTCAGGCAAATTTTTGATATTTACACTATGATTTACATCATTGCAATCATATCCTTTTTTATCATCAACTTTTACTGAAATGTCTTTAATTAATGAGCGAATACCATTTACAATACCATTATGATCAGCACCATCCATTTTTTGCACTTTACAGCTCATTTCTATTCTTGCATTATACCAACCTGATGGAGATGCTGAATTTGTATTATCAACAACAAACCGATGGTTTTGCTTTTTTTGACTAGCATTATTAACAGGAATAGCTGTTACTAAAGGCGTTTCTAATTCATGAAAAATGTCTTCAATTCATTCAACGTATTTTGGATTTCTAAACATTTTATATCCATACATTACATAAT
The DNA here is from genome assembly GCF_036669925.1 of Montipora capricornis. Lineage (NCBI taxonomy): Eukaryota > Metazoa > Cnidaria > Anthozoa > Scleractinia > Acroporidae > Montipora > Montipora capricornis. The sequence goes on from NC_090892.1 coordinate 43,699,710, forward strand.
TTTTGTTTTTCCTTTTTCTCATTAGTTTACTGCCAGCTAATAAACGATTCATCCTTTCTGCTATTTCAAAATCTGTTAGTTGTTGTGACTTTTTTGGTTTATAATTTGTTGGAATTGATTGAATTTCAGGCTCAACCTCTATTGGTATAATGGGGTGTTCCATTGAAAAAGTCACTTTTTTTATTTGGTTGAACAGGGGTCATTTGCTTATTTTTGCCTTTTAAAATACCAACTATCCTATCGCCAGCCCAATTTCCAGCAAAGTCTCCTTTTTTTTTTCAGCTTTTTTTGTTAAAGCAGTTTAATTCCTTTGTTGTTTTGTTGAATAATTTGTTTGCCAAGTTACTAAATATTCCGTCACCATAGATATCTTTTTTAATGTAACAACCTGATTCTGGGTCATATCTAATTTTGAATTCGTTGTTGTTCATATATATTGATGAGTTATATATTATTCGAATCACTCACCGTTTCTGGTAAACCCTCACATGTTTAGTCGATTTCTATGTCATTTTTGAATTTCACTCAATTTGCGTTTTACATTTGGGTAATCAATTGATATCGACACTCGATTATACGATCGAGTAACATTGTAGTACTTTTATACGTTAAAGTATCGAATCTCGTTTACACTAACTCGATTTGGTCGAGCAGCCAGAAAGTTATCACAAGGAGACTGGTACCTAGCAACGAATAGCCATTGTTTGCTATAGTATAACAACACATAATAATGAAGAGTTAATTGACCAAAAAGTTGTTGATCATCATGAACGACTGGTAATCAGAACACATGAAAAGTTTCTATGCATCAGTATTAGTTGCTTTTAATTTTTTCCTTTGTGAGCCTGTCTTTTTTTCTGTTCCCTTCTCCTGCTGCTCTTTAATGACTACAGTTATATTGTAGTGGCCTGGTTCTTGTTCCAGTTGCACCTACTACTTTTTCTGTTTTTTCACTCTTATCCCTGTCTTCTTTGCCCCCATGTTTTTTAAACTTGTTTTTGCTTCCTCCATCCTTCTTTTTGGTTGCATCTTTGCCTTGTTTTTCTGTCCATAAACACAAGTAAATACAATTAATGTAATATACCCAGACACTAGATTCTTTTATTAGCCTTTAATCCAAATCACAAATCCTTGAATGTTATTGGTGTATGTTTTACGTGAACCTCGCTAATCGAGGGAAAAACTATATTATTTTGACTTAAATATTTGACTACATTTAACAATAATTAATTATGTAGTCACTTCAACAAAACTCAAACTCCTTTGTAGCCATGTTGGATATACAAGGGCTTCAATAGCTAAATCAATGAAACAAGCGATTGTTCTGAAAATGTTTGTCATGGTGTCACTTTCCCACTAAAAGTATCTCATATTCAAAAATAATAATTTGACCTTACTGTAGTCTCTAGTTCCTCCTGATGGTTACATGGAACATTGCCCTTGAAAGACACCTGCAAGGAAAGGAAGGGAGGGAAGTATGCTACTCAAAGAAGCAATTTGCAACTTGAATGAAAGACTCTGGATTCAGTTTATCCTTCATTAAAAAGAAAGTTACATATCTGCCATTTGTGTAACACACTTCCCTCCAAAAAGATGTCTACAATGTAGTATGCAGGTGATTTTGCTTAAAATATATTGATCTCTTTGTTATATTTCTCCACATTCAACTTTGCGGTAAAATTAGATTACAACTACGAATAAAAGCTTGGATATCAGCAAAATGATAGATACATATGGCACGCAGGCTTCAAGGAACCAGTTAGCACAATAATGTCAGTCTGCCTCAGTTTATAATACACTGCTTGAAAGAAGCCTTTTGCTTGTAGTCCAAGACAGTCTTCTTAAATTTTACTCCTTGAAACTAAAGCATCATTTTGCTTGTTGTCAGCCAGCCAGTAAATAAAGTACTGTTTCCCTCCAGTCCAATGGCTTCTCCCTAAAGGACCTTGTCCATGTTCAGCCAGAATTGAACCATCCTGCCTGAAGAATCCATGCGCTCAAATCTTGTTGCCCCCGGTTAGACACAAGTGCACCCGCCTGCCTAAGTATCGATGCTCTCAGAAGCCCCATCCCTGAAACGATTTGGAAAATTCCCCTGTAAGCACACCAAAAGAGCAGCCCCGAAGATTTTATTGTTGTTTGCAGGGACACCTGCATGTGCTTTGTGCAGAGGTTCCTTCTCTATTGTAGAATGCTGTTTAATAATCCAAGATTAAAAGTAGTGCTAGGTTACGAGTAAACAGCTGCTATAATTATACTGTTTTTTTTATGCCAGTGTAACAGGTTTTACATGGATATGGCTACTCCCAGGGGCACAGGTTGAACTCAAATAGTTGCATTCCAAGAGATTTACTGAAGCGTGGTTGGAACGGTGAGTTTGGCAAACAGCTGTTTACCTTGTCAAAGGTAACTTTTTATAAGGAGTTTTTTGAATTATTATGAATTATTATTGTTATGAAACTAGGCAAAGGTTGCTTTCTTAAGGGGAGTCTAGTAAAGGCCTTGAAGCAAGAACAGGATGATATGTACCTGAAATGTTCCATTCTTTTGAAACTTTCGTGATAGCTTTTGGTCATTCAACCGAAGAACAATCATGGTCCCTTCTTCAGGTTTCAGTGTGACTTGCTTTCTTCTATCATTTCTTATTTATGCAAACCAAAAAGAAAAACTTCGTGATTACAATGATTTCATGTAAAACCAGGAGAAGCTTTAAATTTCTATACCTTGTATTTTTTAAGATTAAAAGATTCAAGAATAAAAATGAAAAATTGTGTGTGGTTGATGCTTCTATGACTTGTTTTTTCTTTTTTTTTTTCCTCAGATACTAGCCATATACGTGTATTTTAAAACATACCTTGCTTTTAAAGGCATCACGGTCATCACAGCATCTCTCTGTTGGGCGGACTCCTTCACATACAGTAGCTTGGGCTTTCTGTTCAAGAATTCACAAAATTAATATAAAGAGATGATAATAAAGAAATATGTGAGTATAATTATGATTATAAGGGTTTGCAAGTTGATCCCATGGTGAAAACATTGTTTGCAAGCCTTATCTCATTTACCCCTAAGAGTAACACTTACATAAAAGGGGCACTGTCATGCTGGATTAATTTTGCTCTTCTTAGATCAGAGCTGAGTAAAAATCTAATTGAGTGGTGACAAGTGACAAGATTTCAAATATATTGATGGCACAAAAAGATATTCGTATTTAATTCCTTGCAACTTTCTGAAGACACCGTAAACTAGACAGTTTTCTCAAGTTTTGATCCATTTCCATCCTCGGCTGCAGACAACAACGAATAGTTTCAGATGATTGGTGCACTTTAGTGGTTACTGGCAACAAAATTTTTAAATTAGTTTTTGGTCTTCATTGATGCAAAGATGTGTTTTAGTGTTCTGAAGTTTTACTAATATATAGATTTAGCCAAGCCTAAAAGCGGAGCTCCGGGCTTGTTTATTCTTACTGGCTGTAGGATTAGTGAAAATAAAAGGCTTTGGAACTGTCCGCCTTTTGGTTTTCCCGGATATTGCTTAATTGTGTCATTTTATTTGCTGCCTAACAAGTGAGTTCCACGATTAATTTTACCTGCATGAATCACGAAGGGATGAGTGTGATATCAGTTTTTCCAGCGAAATCTACTGTTGAATTCACCAGTTAGGCAATTAATTTTTCTTGAATCGCAACAGTTTTAAAAGGAAAAAAGGAAATCCTCATCAAGCGAACGGAAAAGGAAAGAAGCCATTTCAGAGTCAACTGTCAAAAGCCAGCGAATAGGAATCACGCTAAAATTAGAAATCACAGACTTACTATAGCTCGTGATGTGCCAGATCGTACTTTATTTATTCCACTTTATCTCTGAAAACAAGATCATTTACATTTTGATGTACAGTCGACTCCCGATAACTTGAACCAAAATTGATTTCCCATGGATTTCGTTCATACATTTACTGTAATTTTACCCTCTATAACTCGAACCCTCGATAACTTGAACCTCCCGCTAACTCGAAGTAATTTCCATTTCCCTTCAGGTCATTTTCTATATAATTTCACTCT
>NC_090892.1:43708763-43718763 GCF_036669925.1 Montipora capricornis
ATAATATGGGCAGCCGCCAACAAGATGGATCCTTGCTGACACAGACGCCTGCACAAGCTGCAATTCAACAAGTGATGTCCAACCTGATCGATGGAACAACGCAGCCTACAACTAGTAAGGACACATTTGTATCTGTAGCTGTTTGTTTGTCAAATAGGGATCGGATAAGGTCAAAAAACAGATGTGGGGTAATGAGTATGTAGATTTTGCTGTTATCTTTCATAACAGCTCTAGTGGTGATGATCAGTATACTTTTACGGTCCAAAATAGGAAGGGAGGGCAGCCTACCTTTTCCTTAGAGCAAAGTATTAAAAAACAGCCCATTCATACTATTGATCAATGGACGGCTGCTTTTCACGCATTCCTGGCTGTTTATTCAGAGCGTTTCTCTTCAGAAAAAGCCCAATTAGGGTGCTACAGTGAGAGACCTCGCGAAACGGGGGGCCAACTGGAAATTTTATGACGAAAATTTCCGTATGCTACGACAAAACAATTCCATGGGACCGAATCCACAGTGAGCTATGGCTGAGGGCCAGTGTCCCCAAAACCAAACAGCCTCCTCCGTCAAAGTCAACCACTAAGCAAAGTGGGCAGTCTTTTCCACAAGGGGGGCAACTGCACAGGGTGTGACTTCAAACACCAGTGCTTTAAATGCAGCCTTAATTACCCCACTGCCAGCAAAACCAGAATCGAGCGGGTAAACGCCCATTCTCCAAACCAGGGTTGTCAAGTAACTACACCTCCACCCACTCTCCTTCTTACACCAGTCATATATCTCACAGGTTATGAGAACAAACTTTGATTGACGGTTTCACATTTGGATTTAGATTACACTTTCAGGGCCCCTATAAGGCCTCGGGTGCAAAAAATTTAATTTCAGCATTGCAACACCCAGAGGTGGTGGACAGCAAGCTGATTAAGGAAACGCAAAGTGGGCGTATACTAGGCCCCTTTAATTATGCACGTTTTAGCAACTTACATGTATCATCTTTGGGGGTGATACCAAAGAAAGCCCCTGGTGAATTTCGACTGATTAATCATTTATCCTTTCCTTATGGAGATTCAGTTAATAAATTCATTCCACCAGAATTTTCCACAGTAAAATATGCTACAGTGGATGATGCTAGCAATTTCATAAAAGTTTTAGGTCGAAGCTGTGTGTTAGATAAGACTGTTGTGAGGACTGAATTTAGAACAATACCAGGACATCCTTCTGACCACCCCTTATTGGGTTTGCAATGGAGGGGCGACTGGTATTACGGCCGTTGTCTTCCGATGGGTTGCTCTAGTTCATGTAAAACCTTTGAACGTTTAAGCACAGCAATGGAGTGGATAGCTCGCAATAAGCTTGGTATTCCCCACATTTTACACATTTTAGATGATTTCCTTATAATCGGAGAGTCCACACAAGCTTGCCAGGCTAAATTTCAAAGGTTTTTGCTGTTTTGTGAAGACATAGGGGTTCCCACGGTTCCCGAAAAAACACAGGGCCCTTCCTCTGTACTCATATTTGCAGGCATTGAATTGGATTGCCTCAAGAAAAGGTATACAAATGCATAGAAGGTATCGAGAAGGCTCGGGGTCGAAATAATATTACACTTAGGGATCTGCAATCCCTGATTGGTTCCTTTAATTTTGCCTGTTCAGTGGTTGTCCCTGGTAGAGTAATTCTGTGTCGGATGATTAAGTTGACAATTGGCAAAAAGCACCCCCATCATTTCATTCCGGTTACCAAAGAAATAAAGCAGGATTTGCAAATATGGGAAATGTTTTTCCATTCCTTTAATGACAAGTCGTTTTTCTTAGAGGAGGCTTGGACAACTTCAGGTCAGCTGCGATTTTATACCAATGCAGCAAAATCAAAAGGTTATGGCATAGTCTTTGGGAGCCACTGGGCATATGGTGAATGGCCAAAAATCTGAAAAATGAAAGGGATATTTCTTTTCTCGAGTTTTTTCCGATTGTTGCTGGATTAAGCTTGTGGTGTCACCAGCTAAGGAACAAGAAAGTTATATTCATGACAGATAATGAGAGTGTTGTTCAGGTTATCAACAAGCAGACATCACAAGACCCATACTTGCTTTTATTGATTAGGAAAATGGTGCTAATTTGTTTGCGGAATAACATTCTATTTAGGGCAAAACACATACCGCGTGTTCAGAATGGGCTAGCTGATAGTTTATCTCGGTTGCAGGGCAACAAGTTCAAGGGCTTGTATCACGGGATGGATCGGATCCAAACTCCCATACCCAAACATTTGAGGCTGGAGAATTGGGAGACACCCTAAGACGCTTGCTGGAAGCTAGCCTCAGTGCCACTTCTTTGTCTATGTATAGCCGCCCTTGGGAAATTTTACATCAATTTAAAAGTGAGAGATTACCAGCATCCACTTCGATCTTTCCCCACTCTAGTGACAACTTAGCACTGTTTCTGGCGTTCTTGGCAGAGAAAAACTGTGCAGGGTCTACGGTTATGAGTTTTCCTCATCGGTTAACTGGCTGGCCAGACCCCACAAAGTCTGAAATGGTGAAACTCGCTCTGCGTGGGTATTGTAAGTTATATCCATCCCAAGACCCTAGGCTCGCAATTACACTGCCTATATTGGAACGTATTATAACAGCATGTAATGACGTGTTCTCTGTGTGTTACCAGCGAAAGCTGATCAAGGCAATGTATGCCCTCGCATTTTTTTCAGCCTTAAGGGTTGGAGAAATTACTCGGGGGCCCGAGGCACCAGGCCAAAAATGTCATTACCATCGACCAATTTTTCTTTCTAAGAGATGCACTCAACAACATTGTGGCTGTCAAATTAGTCTTGAAACACTATGAGCACAGTGATCCAACAAAACCGGTTGAGCTGCTTATGTATAGAGAGCATCCTATTTGTCCAGTGTCTCTGATGTTAGACTGTTACATTACGGGGAAGTGCCCCAGGGCCACTCTTTTGCTGGGTTGATGGGGCAGTTATTTCTAGACCTTATTTTACCCGGTCTCTCAAGGAAGTTTTACAATATTGCAACCTTGATGAAGATAGATATAAAACGCACAGCTTTCGCATCGGGGCAGCCTCATGGGCGGCAGCAAAAGGAATGTGTGACTCTCAGATAAGAGTATTCTTTAGATGGAATTTCAATGCATTTCTCCGATACATTCGTATACAAACCCTAGGGACATAGTCATGATTTAACCAGGATCACCTTCCCATTGTGCCCAGTGGTCTCAAATCTTATAGTAGCTGTTTGAATTAAGTTAAAAGTTCAGCACATTTTGAGCAGGGGCCAAGTGTGTGTGAACCTTTATCAGTATATAAAGTAGCTGGAATAAGTAACTGACTGAGGATGCACCAATACTGTAGTTATTGACCCCTTGTCCAGGGGCTAAGGGTTTGCTCTATTTATCATACAAGGCAGTTTTTTGTGAAAGGTTGTTGCGCTTAATGAAATGACCTTTTGAGCAGGGGCCAAAGGTCTACTCGGTTGTTTAAGTCTTTTTGATCACCCTTCTCCCTCAGGGTGTTATGTGCCTGGCTCTGCATTCGGGAGGGATCACGTTTCTCCCTATAACTGGGTTTTTCCTGACGGGCAGCAGGCCCCACTTTAGAAGACCTTTGGGTAAGACTCGCAGTCTTGAGTAGGTGCACTAGTTGTGGTCATTTCATGAATGTTTTGATAATTTAGTTGGACCTTTTGAGCTGAGGCCAGAGGGTCTAAGCAATACGTGATGATTTAGTTATGGTTTTACGTAATTTGGATTGGACCTTAACAAAATGGGTTAAGGGTCAGAGGGTAACCTGTGATTGAGCAGGGGCATAGTTTATAGCTCAATAACTTAATTCTATTCAATAATCTGTCAATTGTTGGATTGTTTAATACATAATTTGAATTAGTTTTGTTTTGATTCTGATCATTATGCATTTGTGCTGTTACTTTTATATTGTACTTTATCCAGATGTGGTTAATAGTTGAACTTCGAACATTGGACACTTACTTGAAGTACAGCATTTTTTAACCATTAAGCAGAGGCCCAAGTGGCCTATGTTATCATGGCAGGAAATATAAAGTATGTTGTTCAACTTTTCTGGATTCAATGCAGTGGCTTTGGGTGGGGGGCCCTTGCAGGGCTGTGGCGGGTACTCCCCCACCTTTGCTGGGAATGATTTCTATTGTTGTAGGTTTTTCGGAGTAATAAGTTAATTGTTATAAAAATAAACAGCCACCACGGTGGCCAAATATGGCAGATCATGTTTTGTCTATTCTTCCCAGCAAACTTTGCGCAGCCACTGCATTGTGTAGTAAATTTATTTTAAGATTTTTCAATAACAAAGAGCATAAAGTTATTAAAGAGTATGGGAAAGGAGTGAAAGGGTTAACACAGTCTACATGCATGTCTAATTGGTATAGGACCTAACATTTTACTACAGCGAAGTGGAGTACAATGAATGTAGATTTGATGGAATAAAAATAGGCCATTTTATAGATGTCTCGATGACCTAGCCATCTATGAATGGCGGCAAGGCTGCCAGTGACCTTGTATTGATACAGACCTCGCTGCATTGTTTTGTTGTAACTCTAATTAGTCTACATTAACATTACAAAAGCTGAAAGGTATGTATCAAAACAGGGTCAATGGCAGCCTTGTTTCCATTCTTAGGCCAGGTAACTTAGCTATAATTGCAAAATGGACTGTTGGCATGGCAACAGTGTGTAATCAAATCAAATGTAGAAGTTCATTCAGGGTTATTCATACTTGTCATTCCTAAGCCCTTCAAGCGGAGCCTGTGCCTGTTGTATTGCATTCAGTGATTGGTCTTGGTCTACCTTTTGCAATGTTTCTCCTACAAGATAATAACATGTATAAGATAATGATTACATGTAAAATGAGGATGCATGGTCAATTCAACAGAAACACATTAATTTTTTTTTCTTCCTCGCTTGGGTGCATGAGAAACTCCTTTGCTAGATTTGTGCACTTGACAGTTGATTTCATAGGCACAGCATGATTTGGCCAAGCAATTCTTCTCTCACACACAGTGTACATGAGTTAACTCAACATTAGTTTGTTTTCTGTTTGGCACAAGTATTTACATAAAATCTGAGTTGGGTTTGGCTCTATGGCAACTCCAGAAGCACAGCTAATAGATCTTGAGCCAGAGCCTGCATTGGATTCAGATGTTTAAGGTTGTGATGAGGCTGAAATCAAGACAACAGTACTTTATTTATTGTAATAAAGGTGCTTATACATGTAATATTGAAGTGCAGATTAATCTGGACATTCTAAGAAAATTAATTGTCCCTTATACATGTACACGTGTAAGAAAATTCAGATGGCAGGTTATGGATGTAAGGTGATTTGACAGGAAGGGAAATGTGATCCTTGCACTTATCTCATGGACAAGGTGAGGCTCAATATGAGCCCATGAAAGTTATCTATTCCAATCGGGTGGCTTCATAGCTGATGATCAGTTGGTAAAGAATTGCCCCTGCATGAGTTTGATCAATTCCTTGAAGCCTGACCGAAATTTTCAGGTGCTTATAAGAAAAATAATTGTGGTTAAATTCTCCAAATAGGAAAGAGGATTACTTCTGCCTTTCAAATATGTATAAGACTTCATAGTGATTATGCAAGTAATGCTTATTTTTCTCCTTTTTTGTCTTAATAGTTAAGAGGTGTTATGTGTGTTAGTCTCAGTGTTAAAGACTGTAGGGTATACAGTTACTACATTTGTCAGATATCTCGATAATTCTGCACACTTGAAAAATAAGACCATTATTTAATACAGTATATATACTTCAATGATGTATTTAGTGATTCCTCCAAATCACTGATTATTTCTATTACAATTACAGTACTGTGCGAAAAGAATGCAAACGAATTTCGCGCTTTTCGCTACTTTTCGCTACTTTTCGACGAAATATAACGAAATTTCATTCGAACTTCGCTGAATTTTCGAAAAGCCTATTGTTTCAATCAAAACGGAAATTCGCAACGGCCGCGCGAATATTCAAGCGAAATTTCGTCGTGACATAGCGAAATTTCGTCGTGGCATAGCGAAATAGTGAAAGTTCGCAGCGAGTATGTCCTCCTTCTCGCTTGTCTCTCCAATCCGTCTTCCTCTCGGGTGGCTTCGATGACAATAAAATTATTTAAGCGGGCAGATTAGTCATGGTAAAGGAAGCGCTTCTACAATCCCTTTCTAATTCAGTAAATGCATGACATCTGGATTGCTTCTAAGAATTATGTCACGAAAGTGTCGATTGCCCATGTGTTTTCGAGTTTTGAGTAACCAATCTGTCATGAGAAGTGTCTATTGCCAAATAACTTGAGTTTGGATCATCGCACAGCCCTAAAACTTTGACACGTTCATGATTTATTACCCTCCTACAACATCTCAATTTCTTGACTTAATTTATTGAATGGTAAGCGATTTTACTTTTTCTTTGCGTGGTACTTGCGTGACGTGAAAACCAAGAAGAATTGCTATTGTAGGTTAATGGCATGTTAAATTGTCCATGGCTGTATTCTTGGATTCTCAAGATTGATGCATCGGGCGTACCAAAAATCTTATGTCTTTTTATTGACAAAGTATCAATTGAATAAAGGAAACGAAATCGCTTGAAATGCTTGTCTACAGTTTCATTCAGGTCGTGTTTACACTCAAGGTTGAGAGAAGAAATACAGTTGTTGAGGCATGACTGTCAATCAAATTCACACATCCTGATTAGTAAAAAACTTTGTTAGGTGGCCACAGTAAGGCGCATCGCACAGTAAAGTGTGTGAAGAGTAGACTCGTAAATTTGGGCTTCTTTACACACAAACGTCTAAAATGCACCCAAGTTTATTGCATCTACTTGACGAATTTGTACTAAACAAAAAATTAATTGAATTAATTTTTCCTTTGTTCCCTCCCTCTTAAACGAGAGTGTAACTGTTTTTGTACATGCATGAGTTTTGGTATAGAAAACATGTTAGCTGCAAACAAAATAAAAGACTATTAGGGAATATGTCATGTTAAATAATGGTGTACCATTTGTTAAACATGAACAATAATATTTAAAGGACTGTGACTGTTAGTATAGCATGTACATGTATGTCAATTAATACACATCACACCAACATAAATCAACCAAAGCAAAAGAAAATGGCATTGACAGAATTTATCGTTTCAAATAATATACCTGGTGTGTCTGGATTCAGATAGAGGTAAACCCTCCATGATGAGGGCTTGTTAAATGTCTCCTTTATGCTTTAGATAAGCCAATTGCTGAAACATCTCATGTCGCCATACTTCACGAAAGCAATCTCAATAAAATTGCCTTTTGAGAGGTAATCTCTCTGCTCAAGATCGTTAAACCGCAACATTCACTGTTATTTTACCTTGCATAGCAGGCGTATGTGGGGGAGGAGGAAGCCCGCGCCGACCGATATGGTGTTAGAACCCGTGAAAATGCCACGTGTATCACCCGAATGTAATGTACGTCGCACGAGATCCTGTGTTGAACCCTTAAGTTTTTCATTTTCTGATTTGAACCTAAGAACATTCTTTTCAAGATGTTCTTAAAGTAGTAGTGCATGTGGTACTAAGTTCCATTGATATTTCCTTCTGCGTGCAACCTTACATAAAAGAAATACCTTGTTAAGTCTGCATTTCTCAGTTCTGGAAAGTTCGTCCGTACTAGTTCTGCCACATGAAGTGCCTTCAGTTGCAAGTTCATTTCAATTTCGTTGACCCTGCCATTCCTGTTGAGCTGATCCCAATCTTTCCCACGTCGAGTAGATTTCCTCCTTTCATTCAGCAAAACGAACTCGTAATTAAAAACTGTTCTTCTCGGCTGGATTTGGTTGGTTTGGTTGGAGTCTGAATCGCTTGTTGTCGCCATCGTCTAAACGTCCGCTCTAGAATGTAGAAGTCTGGCAAAAAAAAAAAATTCCTTTGTCTTAGACCCCCAACCAAGTTCTGACAGAAATCGCCAATGGTTAGTATTGTTTTGCATTGAAATCCCTTGGGCGTTAACCAAGCGCATACTTTGGAGACCTTTGGAAGCCTTTCTGAGGAAACAGATTTTGCGCACCACTACACAGACGCTGCCTTTAACGGGCAAAGGGCAAAATGCAGCACAGAAGAAACCTTCGACAAAAGAAACAATAAGCAGGCACATGCATGCCTTGAAAATTCAAACCGGGTGTCTGTCATTACAGACCTGAACCATGAATGATCACACTGTATGAAGACAATTTTGAAAAAAATATGTATTGCTCATAAGAAGCCAAATACCTTGCAAAATCAAATTGAAACATAAAGAACCATTTCCTATCAATACTCTGAAACGTTGCTTTATAGGTGTTATTTTCGGCAGCGCTCTTGTCGGAAGTATTTGGATCACATTAGAACAATGGTCCTTTTATTACCACCAACCAGATAAAGACGCTAACATACATCGATTCAAGTCCTAGTTCTCAGTGAACACCGAGTTTCACGTTTTGATGCCTAAGCCTGCTTGGGAAAGTAAAGCCTGGTTGTTAAAGCTATAGTCTGTGCAAAACATATCTGGATTGAGCTTTTTTAATTGTGAGATTGCTAGCAGTAGTGGTGTGGATCAAACCCTATTCTGCCCAGTATGGTAAGGTATATTTTTATTGATCTTATGAACCACATTTTTTTTAAAGTATGGTTTTGGCTTTTCACAACTAGAATTTACAAATATTTACCGCTAGATTAGGTTGTTCCACTGGGTTTCGGATGGCTTAATTATTCCCAGCATACCAATGCAAGTTGTTTAAGACAGGATGAACTATTTTTAGCTGAGATTTAAATGTCCGCTCAGACGCTGGTTGTCATACAGCTGTTTCGAGAGAGGTTGTCCAAAAGAAGTGTAAGAGCGTTCACGACCATGCCGAAAGGTAGAGATAGACTCTCGGCACCGAAACCTGAGTTCAGTTTCTTTGGGTTTATTTCATTGGAGTGAAGCCGTTACCAGAAAAAGCAATTGTATTTCTGTTCTGAACAGCATTTGCCATAACTTTAATTTGAGCGACTTGAGAGTACCCAAGCGCCAATGCTGATGATAAAGTAGCATTTGTCATATACTTCTTTTCTTCATCGGCTACTTTTCCCAGCATTCCCTTCGTTTCGGCTTACTGACCGTAATGTTCCATTTTGTTGTAGACAGGATTTGATGAATCGGCCTGTGGACATAGTGCCTGCAAAGCCTGTCTACAGACGATGATGTCGAATGGAGTACATGGGAATGCCTGTCCCCTTTGCCGAGAAAAGATTAAACTCGGAAAGTTAAACATTAACATCGCAGTCAGGGCGCTGATATTCAAAATTGGTGTACGCCTCCTTGTCTAAAAATTGCATCTGTGCTTCCAGTCTTGCTGCTTTTGCTACTGCCCTAATCTTCCTTGAGTGAGAAGAAGAGGTGGAGAGCCAAGATGAATTAGTACTACTGGAGGTAGTGTTTTTAGAGCAAAAGGATGTGCTGGATGTCACTTTGTGACATTCCCTTTCCAAAGCATGAATTTTCTCACATATTTTCATTCAACATTGTTGGTAGTCACGGTCATGAATGTCAAACTAGTGATAAGATGCCTCTGAGTCATCAGAAAATCCCAACACCTCATGGTAGGCTTGGTGGGCTTCATTGAACTGATTCTTTTGTCTATCCAGGATATCTCTTTGCTTTTCAAGTTCTCTAAGATCAGCACCTTGCTCCAAAATTTGGTTTGTCTGCTTGATTTCCTTTGATAAAGCTGTGTATCGAGTTCCTTTGTTCCTATGGAGAGTTTCTGTTTGGTAGGATTTCCCTTTAGAAGTCAGCTTCTTCTCACGTGCATTGGAAACTTCTTCAAACCTCATAATGTCGAGGAATTCATCAAAATTTGGAATATCTAAAAATAGCTCCTGTATGAGTTCCAAAACCTTAAGTGCATGAACAATAGAAGAAATGGGACACAACTCCAAAATGTCATTTACAGTAAATAGGCAATGACAATTGGCTAC
>NC_090892.1:43748763-43751263 GCF_036669925.1 Montipora capricornis
ACACAGCCAAAACTGGCATATGGATCACACCATATGGTGGCTTGGTCATGTGTACTGATGCATACCTAGGATAAATTACGGATAATGATTTTACTTCAGACTGTGGTGTTCTTGACATGGTAAAGGAAAAAGGCACCACAGTTTTGACTGACAAGGGATTTGGAATTGAGGATCTGTGTCACTCAAAGGGACTTGTACACAATCGCCCACCACTCAAATTTGATACCCAGTATGAGGAGAGTGACATAAGCAACAACTCTGATGTGGCAACCTAAGAATTTGTTATGAGAATTTCATAGGTAGAATGAGGGAGTGGTCTATACTCAATGCATGTTGGCCAAAAAGCAGATGTGACATTCTTGGTTTTGTTTACAAGGTTTTTGCCCCTATATGTAAACATGTTGTTTCCCCCGATCAGTCCCAAAGAGGCAGCTTAACAACAAGGTTCACATTAGCCATTCCCATTTGACATTTACATGTAGTCAGTGTCACATCAGGCAAATAAAGTCTAAAATTGTGCCACGAAAATTGATCGGAAAATTTTTTGCCCGCATTTAATGCTTCTGGGGCTTGGGACCTAATTTAATTTCTCACATGGGTACCCAAAACAAAAGGCTTTTGTTCTTCCCATAAGTCAACTGGAGAGATGCAATTGCTTCCCACCGATTTACGATTTTCTAAGTTTTATTTCGGTAACAAACTTGCCGTAGAATGAGTTAATTTTCAATGAAAAATCGCTGTTTGAACACCTTTGCTGTCGTTCATAAAGATGTTGTGGAATTTCCACTTTGAGGGTTGATTATGCCTTCAAATGACTTTTTGGCCCTAATAATTAGCCTGTTTTTGCTCAGTGTCCTGCCAACTACGGTGTTCAGGTAACCAAGGGAATCAATAAAATCTATGTCATTTTGGAAGGCCCTTCGAAGACACTGCTGCCATTTTGGCCGCAGTTGAATGTAAGTACATGTTGTTATGTGCTTTTTTTAATAGCTTGGCGAATTTTTTCGATATCGAGACTAATTTTCGTCAAAACTATAATATGTAAGTATTGTCTCACCAAAGTTTCGTCAATGGCAGTATTGAAAATTGCCGTCTCAAGAAATTGTTTGTGACAGGAAAACGACTGGAAATTTACACACAATTTATCGCAGGTACTTTGAGTCTTTCTATATTTCGTTAGCCTTGTTGAGAAGGCGAGAGTCTGTTATTCTGTGATAGTTGAATCAGTTAAGCATTTTTATGAAATGATTTTTTTTTATTGGCGTGAGAAGGCTGGAATTTGACTGAAGTGCAGGTTTGATAAGGGGAACATGTATCATGCACATGCACTGATGCATTTCTTCATGGTGTATGTGTAGGTATTTATTAGGATGTCCATCCAAGACATGGACAAACATTTAGACGTTTTGAAAAGTTGTTGCCGTTTGTGGAAAGAAGTTGGTTAAGGGGGCAAGGAAGACTAAAGTGCAACTTCTGCAAGAAGACATTGTTAAGCTATGGGGGCAGAACGTATTGTTGGATTCACCCAGTGTGCACCCACGATTTGCATGCAATAGCTGTCGGGCAGTACAAGAGTGGTTATCTCAGCGTTAAAGATGTCCTGGTTTGGACCCCGCATCAAGATGGAACTGTCAAGTGTGTATTTCATTTCCCAAAAAATCAACACTGGGTAAAAAAAAGAAAATGGCAACTAAAACCAAATCATATCAGAAGGAACAGGACATTGAAAGTAGTACAGACACTGCTTCTGAGGACAGTGCCTGTGACATTGATGATTACTGTGTTGTCTTTTCTTTGTTTATGGAGAATTTGACACAGTCTTTGGAAAGGATACCAGTGTCTTCAAGAAAATACCTTTCAAAGGTTCTGCGTGAAATGGAGGAGGGTGGAGACACTGAGAGTGTTGTGAAGGCAAGCCTGGCACTCCCAGTCAGTGAGCAAATCGTTGTAGTTAGCTCCCTTTTAAATGGCAGTAACAAAGAAGAGCTCATCAAGGGGGCCATTTGTACCCTTTCTGTGGATTCTCTGCATATTTTGGCTTACAATTTGCTCCGTGGTCAATTTGACGATGCTATACAGGATACACAGTCATTCTGTCAAACATACAAAAACATTGACATCATCAAGAATATCGACAGAGAGGCTTGGCTTCAGCGGCGCAATAAGGTTATCACAGCAGTGGTTGATGGTATTTCTGATCCGAAAACATCTCATCTTCATAAATGTTTGGCTGTTGAGCATCTCTATTTCCTTGCATGTAACGATCAATTTGTTTTACTGTTCAGCTTTTTAGTAAACTTGCTGCTGTTTACTATTACTAATTCAAAGCTTGTGCTGAATGTAGTCAGCAAGATTCTGCCTGGTGGTAGCTATTCAACTGTGACTGGTTGGAGAGATAGCCTGGCATCTGTTCCTCTGTCGTTTCCATCTGGTGATTGTGTCACTGCATTTGACAATGATCAGATTGTTCAGCGGAAGTGGAAAGTTAAAGTGGCTCTTA
>NC_090892.1:43756263-43758763 GCF_036669925.1 Montipora capricornis
TTTAAAGCAAGCGTAATGCTCGAAAAATGGCACCCCTGTAACTACGATATAAATGGTACTGACCCGCTGGGTTAACATGGATGCCATCAGGTAAATAAAAATCTTTGCCTGGGTGAGAAAAAGCTCGATGGACCCAACAAAAAACATTTGGGATGGGAGAAAGTACAACATCAAGATACTTCTGGAGAATCCCAGCGCACTCGGAAAAAGATGCTGCCTCGTCGTATTAATGACCACCTAGAATGACATGGCAAACACAAACGAGGCGAACCTTATAATCCTCCACTAAAAGACATACTAAACTCTCTATCTCGGAACCAACAACCTCCGGACTTGTATCCACAAGATCATTAGTCCCAATTTCGAGAATCAAAACATCAGGAGCAATCTGTTCAACCATGTGGAGATCGAACGACCGAAGCTTTGCCACAGTACGTCCGCCAACGCTGTGTAAATGAACTGACACGTTTCCCCCAAGTTTAAAATTATCATCGGCCCGAGGGTCAAAATGGGATCTTAAATCGCTTAACAAATAAATGACCCAAAATAGGAACAGATGGAACCCCACTAGACATACCAATGGCGGATCAAACAAACGAGCTGTAACTGCGAGCTGTATGTGCAAAAATGGTTCTTATTAAAAGGGGAATGAAACACAATAGACGATAATAAACAGGGGCAAGTGTTCACAGCTTGACAGAACGGGACAGAACAAACTGAGAACTCACCTCTTAAAAAGGTCGAACGATGAAAAAACACTCCTTCTCCAGCGAGTCACAGAATTGAATGACGCAACAGTAATCGACTGTGAATTAGTAATGCACGCCCCCAGAGGGGACACCTTTGATTCAGCCCCATGCCTTCTCAGCACATACCGGATGTTGTCACGCAACGCGTAATGCAACAAGATAATTTAACATAAATTTGTCAGGGAAAAACATAAAAATCCTATTCGCGAGCAAATATTTAATTTATAATCACATGCAGCTTGAACATTTAAAGTGTAATGGCTTTTTCTGTTGATATAATCTGTCGAGTTGGCTTTGGGCTGTTTAATTTGCATATGAGTCCCGTCTATGGCGCCTAAACACTGGGGGAAACCATGTGCTCTATGGAACTTCCTCACCAGGTTTGTCACTTCTTCTTCTGTGAAAGGAAGTGTTATATACTTCTTTCCAAGATGTACAGTGATGGCCTTACATACTTTACGTACAATCTTAGATACAACTTGTCTTAAAATACCAAAGGCATTGGCTGTCTTTCGTAACCTTCCCTCATCACTCAAGTAATACAGCGTGACTGCAACTTGTTTTATGACATCCACTGGAGTCCTCATTGTTTGTTTTCCTTCGATATATAGCCTCAGTTCGTCGGCTAATTTGTAGAGAGAACCACGGTTCATTCGAAAATTCTCTCTCCACTCTTCCTCAATCATCATTCCACCCACGAAGTTGTCCCACCAAGCACTAGTTCTTCCTGGTCGGACCCAGAATCTTCATGGCCATGCTAGTTGTCTTCCCACTCTTTTGAGAAGTCTTTGGCGTCTGATTCCTGAATCAGATATGGCTAGAAGCCGCATAATGCTTAGACGTCTTCTCAAGTAGTTAAAGTTTAGATTTAACATTGCAACATTTAGTTCGAGACACGCTAATTTTCACACTGGAGAGTGTATACAGAAATCTCCAGATACACTGAGCGTATACGGCGGACACATGTGGACGCTAGGTGTATCCACATAAAAAAATCTGCGGATACAAAAATCTCCGGATACGTGTGGACAGGGCCTTAGAAATAACAAAAGCATTCATATCATTTTTTTTATCACAAAATTCTGTCAGACTTGAAAGATTTCTTTTCTTGACAGTTAAAGTTATGATTTTAAAGGTCAAATATTTTTGGCGCCATTTAAAAACATTGTTTCAGTTCAAAAATCTGACATTGGGGGAACTCAATATCCCAAAATGTATGAAAAGTATGTCGAAATAAACTCGCAATTTATAATCTTATTATTGTATATACATTAGAGACAAATTTTTAGTAAGGCACATTGGTGTTTTCACTTAATATTCAATTCCTGACTCTAGAATAAAGAAAGAAATTATATCGTGGTTGCATATCCTGTCTTGTTTTGGTCGGTTTTAGTCAATAAAATCAGGTTCAAACACATATGTTTTGTTACGTTACTTTTTCTTTAATGGTTTGTCCCTCAACCTTTGCTTCTCAGAATACTGTGCTATTGTTCAACAAAGAACACAAGAAAAACCATGCAACTTGCGAAAGATATTCATTGATTCTTACCTCGATATCTCATTGCTGCGGAGCAACCCTTCAGAGCGAGCAGCAACATAATCAGGATTTCAGGGAGATATATAAGGTGGGACAAATTCATCACTTTTTACCAGAATGCATTGCATTTAACCAGAGTGCACTGAGCCACTTTTTACCAGAGTTCTTTGCGGCATTGCGCCAGGAAAGCGCAAGGATGTCATTTCAGTGAGAA
>NC_090892.1:43808763-43813763 GCF_036669925.1 Montipora capricornis
ATGACAGAATTTCAATCAAATAGAAAGTCGTTTGTCTGTAGGAAATCAAAAGAAAGACAGGTCTGCCCGGTTCTGATTACCGTTTCGACACGATGCTACCAAGCAGTAAACCATATTTAGTCAGTCTAGATTTTTTTGATAAAACTTGCTGAGATTTATATTTTCACGTGGCTATGTGAGCACCTAGCCTGGCTCTCAGTCTCCAGGGCACTCAGGAACTCGGAAATGGGCTATTATCCCACCGTTGGGTATGGTTCTGCCTTTACAAATCAATCAATCAATCAACTTTATTTAAAACATGGTAAATGGCTCAGCAAGCTGTTTTTCAGACCTGCCATGTAAGAATTACGAGAATTACAAGAGATAAATGTTAAAACGACTCAGTAAACTAGGTATAACTTACCACTAAATATTATTTAATGTCAAGGGAATATAAACAATAGTAATAATTAGTAACAATCAAAAATAACACACAAACAGCGGTGACAAACATCACATATAAACACATCCTTTTTGAAATTATCTTTTACTTCACGTTTCGTATGCTTCTGCATACATCTTCAGAAGTGACGGTTAATACAAAATGGGAGTTTAAAGACACAGCTTTTCGCTGCTGACATATTCATTTAAGGTCAGCTTTAAATCTTTCATCAACAGTGTCTATTTTATTTTACAGTGAGTGTCGGATCGCCCTATCGCTAAAACTTCAAAATGATCCCATTTTAAACTGTGACCAGTTGATGTAACATGGTCCGCAACAGCCGACGTATGATCACCATTAATTAATGCTTTAAAATTTTCAGTTTTTCTGTCATGCAATTGTCTTTTGGTTTTTCTGATATAAAAATCATTGCAGTCCCAACACAATCTTAGCCATTTGGCCACGGCTGAGGTTATCTTTGTAAGGAAAGAAAGACTAACGTCATAATCATACTTTTTCAACATCAATTTAGCGCAAGAAAACTTTCACTGGTCTTTGTAAGGAAAGAAAGATTTAATGCGGTGAGTGCTTTGAAAAAACACTCTAAGGTCAATGCACCCGTAGAATTTATGAATACACGACATAATTTGTTTACTAGCGATTTTGCTTTGTAGCCCTAAGTAAGGTAAAACTAAGACAATTTTCTTTTTGGGAACTGTGATGGTTGGGATCAATGGTTCATTTTGCTGCTTTTGAAAGACATCATTCATGTTATGATTAACAACTCCCCTGGGGTAACCGTTTTGTGACAGCAACTTCTTAAGTTCATCCAGAGACAATTGTAGTAGACGAGGCGATGAGCAAATGCAGAAACAAAAGTCCCATTTAGTGTAAAGACCAGTGAAAGTTTTCATGCGATAAATTGATGTTGAAAAAGTACATTGTATGATTATGACATTTGATAAGTACATCAAGAAACGGAAGTACATTATTTTATTCAAACTCTATAGTAAATTTGATGTTTACATGGCAGCTATTGAGATACTGGAGAAATTGAAGGGCATTTTTTTTACTGTCGAAAAGAGTATCATCAACGTATTGAAACCAAATTGAAGGACGACCTATGTGATTAAGAACCCACTTCTCTTCAAAGTGGCACATAAAGATATTGGCTAAGACAGGTCCTAAAGGTGATCCCATTGCAATGCCTTCAATTTGATCGTAGTAGTCGCCATCAAATATGAAATGGCTCTTCTTAGTAGCAAACTCTAGCAGACCCTTTAAGACAGAGCGAGGCATCGTCGGTGGATCAGGAAGGGCATACAATTTGTCAAGACAAACTTGTATTGTCTCATCAAGTGGAATGTTTGTAAACAAGGAACTGACGTCAAAAGAGCATATTACCGCATTGTTATGTTTATACATCTTGTCCCAATCAGGAAAGCTGAAGGAATCCTTGATAGTGGACTGATTTGTGGAGATGGGCTGAAGCATGCTTACAACATATGAAGCCAGGGCAACCTTGTTTATGAACTTTGGGAAGGCCGTAGAGGACTCCATCACTAGAACCACATGGTAATATCTTTTGAAAGGTATTATCATCGATGCTTTTGTCTCTTTTTAGTTTGTGGAGATGGGAAACTAAACTGTCCTCCCTAGACTTTGTTGGATTTCGTGCAAGTTCTTTAAATTTAGTTTCATCTGAAATTAACTGCTTCATTTTATTTAAATAATCAAGCTTGTTGATGATAACAACTCCTTTCCCTTGTCAGGTCTCGTGATTATGATGCTGTCATCTTTACGCAGGTCATTCAAAGCTTCCCACTCTTCTTTCCTGAGAATTTATTTTTGTTTAGAAAAATCGTAGGTGTAGATGTAGCTATAGGATATATGTTTCAATTGACTTTTCAATCTATCTTAGTTTTCGTTTGTTAA
Organism: Montipora capricornis; assembly: GCF_036669925.1. NCBI lineage: Eukaryota > Metazoa > Cnidaria > Anthozoa > Scleractinia > Acroporidae > Montipora > Montipora capricornis. The sequence continues at coordinate 43,811,120 of NC_090892.1, forward strand.
AGGGGCTCCAGATCTCTTGAGATCACGGAAAATAGTTCAAATGAACGTTGGAGGCAAAAAAAAAACGCAGTCCTCTTTCCAATACCATTTTCTCGGTCTCTGTCAAAACATGTTGTGAGTAATTGAAAATGATATCATTGTTTAGGTTTGAAAATGAGGGTATTCCCACCCTGCTTTGTACTGAGAAAAGGCTCTGCACTAATCCTGTCAAGTTCTTGTTGAGCATGCTCAGCGCATTGCTAAGAAACAGTTTCGAACCCAGGCCAAATCCGTGTTCATTTAAAAGACCGCGAAAATGACGTGTAAACAAAGGGCCAAAGAAATTGGGTGCTTTAGCAACGACAACGGTAACCAGGACACAAATTTGCATAATTAGAGGACAAAAAACAATAGCTCTGCACATGCATTGTTCAATTTTGTCCATTTCTTTGCCGTCGTCAGCGAAAAGACAACATGAAATAGGCCACTTCGGAAAATACCATAATACTCTTTGTTTGTCCTCCCAAATTTTGCATAAGCATTGTTTTTGTTTTCTCTTGAGATCATTGTAAGTCCCAAGACGAACTGCAAACAAGGCTTATGCAAAATTTGGGGGGGACAGACAAAGAGTATTATGGTATTTCCGAAGTGGCCTATAGCAAAACTTGACGTTTTAAGGAGGAGGTCAGCACTTGGATATAAATTTTTATTTTCTCCTCGCCAGTAGTTTAATGGGCAAATCTAACACACGAGTCGAGTTACAATACAAGATGGCGACTCGGAGAAAAAACACACACAACGAATACATGAACATGAGAAACTAAGTACCGCTGACCGGTACTGGCGTAATCTCTCTTTTCTCATATAAAAAGGGACAAGGGATATGCGAAGCAAAAAAGGGTTAACGGGAGAGCAGAGAAACAAAACGTCCGTCCCCTTGAAGAACGAGGGACTGCTAGACTCAGTGATACTTAAACTATAGAAATAAACGTAACGACGTGACTGTCGCGTCATGGGCATAACAGTTAACTAACAGAGTCAGGCACTAGGTGGCCACAAAGGAAAGGCGGGCCACACTATGCTTAAGACCAGGCTCTCTCAGAAGTCTGTAACATAATCATCGTAACGTGCGGGGTGCTGACGTTGGCATGCTGAACGCCTCAGCTGGTTGACGCTCTCAGAGGGAGGAAACTGCCTCTCTGTGGTGTGGTCCGAGGGGAGGTCCACAGGCTCACTAGTACTTGGTCCCAGGGAAAAGTCAGTGTCTTCTGACTCTGGGACGTGCTGATGCAGATGGGATCTGTGGAGGGGCAGGAGGAGTGGTTTGTGGAATGGGATGCTCTTCATCCCCGGAGGAGTCGTCTGGATGTTGAGGAGAGTGTGCTGCTGATAGGTCTCCAGGAACATGGTAGCACTCCCACTTTTTGATGCGATAGCTGGTGCTACGCAACTGGGAACCAATGAACTTTCTTACATTACAGAAGGCGCCTTCAACGTTGGTTACCAGATAGTGGTCCCTTGCGCGTGATTTGTTTCTGTCTGAATGGATGTAGACGAGGTCTCCAACTCCAATGCCAGGAGTAGGGCAAGGTAGGGCCAACGGGGCTTTGGATTTCATGCTGTGAGGATGATTGACAAGTCTTTGATTGTGCTGTTTGGTTATGAGATCTTCATTGGAAATGGGAAGGTGGCGATTGGAGAATTGGTCGCGCTCAGACCACATCTCACGAGAGGACAATCCACGGGAACGGATGCGGGAATTTAAGGTGGCTGTTCCTACTGTGCTGCATGTGAGAATGCATGCGTTGTGGTTGGACTGGATTATGTAAGGACTAAAGTGTTTGGTAGCAGTTGCAATAGAAAGTGCTTCGATCTCACAAGGCAGCCAGGAGACTTGTGATCCTTTGAGCTTTGCACTGAAGAAACTGGCGAGATGAAGTTTGTTTCTGTGGGTAACATACAATGTGGCGCCGATACCTGGTGGCCTAACCGCCTTGTTGGTGACTATCCAAAGTAAATCATCGGGTTTCGGAAGGGTGATAGTGCGATTGCTAGATTATGCCAGCTGTGCTTCTTTGAATGCAGTGCTGAGGTCATCGGACCAGGAAATGGTTTCATTGGACTGTCGCCTGGCCACAATGTCATCCAGAGGGGCCATAAATCTAGAGCAATTTGGTAGTACTCTAGCGAGGACTTTGTAGGCACCAATAAACGATCTCATGCAGGCCACTGTCTCTGGTGCTGGACAGGAGGCTAGGGTTGTGATGCGGTGTGGGCTGGCCTGTAAGGTTTCAGACCTCCAGATCAATCCAAGAATTGTGGTAGAAGTAGGATTAACTACAGTCTTGGATGCAGACAGGTGTAAGTCGCATTGGTAAAGGGCCTGGAGAACATTCTTCCAATTTTCGAGCAGTTCATAAGGGGTGTTCCCACCACAGTAGAGGTCGTCCGCAATTTTGACGACTATTCCCTCCTGTAGCAGGTTCCTGAGCTCTTCCAGTGCTGTTTGCGATCCAGGCATACCCATTGCGGAGGGTACGTATACCCCCCCTTTGAAAGGTGTGGCGACACCACAGTACTTCATGGAGTCCTGAGAAAAGAGGATTTGGTAAAAGGCACTCATCAAATCAGTGGCAATCAGGTGTTTCTATTGCGTGATGTGGCG
>NC_090892.1:43818763-43823763 GCF_036669925.1 Montipora capricornis
AAACGTCAAGAAAAAGATAATTTGTCACTGATGTTTGTCACTGCTGTTTGTGTGTTATTTCTGATCAAACTGAGACGGGCAAAGAAAAAGAGTAGTAACAATCATAATTTACTATATAATAATACAAAACAGGCCCTGTAAAAATGTGCCGTAGCGATGTAAAATTTGTCCTAGGATATTGCACGTTTAAAGCTTGCAAGATCCCTTATCTCACGTTTTTGACTTGACAGTAAAATGGTTCCAAGCATATTTGCACCTCGACAAGAGAGAAAGAACGTTTAAGAAATTTCGTTTTAGGTAGCGCTAATTGGAAGTCATAGTTATAATTGTGAACTTCTGAGGTTCTATGAAGATACGTCAGACAGTTATCATTGGATACTTTAAACATCATAATTAACAAGTGCCTTTTCTCTCTTTCTTCTAAGTTAGACCACTCTAGAGATTTTAGCACTGCTGATGAATAGCGTTCTCAGCCCTGGCAATAATCCGTGCTGTCTATGTTGTAACTTTTGTGTTTTGCAGCAGTCACATCATACAACATCACAAGTGAATAGTAGAATGTCTTAAGAGTTGCTTGATTGTCAGTTAGTTTTCTAGCTAAATACAAAATTCGCAAGCCATTCAAGACTTAAGATGAAATATGTTTGATCTGATCATCCCAGGTTAGCATTTCACAAATATGAACCCCCAATAACTTAGTAGAAGGTTTATGTTCAATTGACCAATCATCCATCTTTAAATTCATGAATTTAGCTTTCATCAAGTTTTGACGAGAACCAATAGCGACAAATTGCTATTGAAGTGAGGTAACGCACAGCCAAAATGTAAAATCTTTGCTGTAATTTTCCAAGGGCTTTGTGCTCAAGCATGAAACGCTACAGTGTCAATTTAAAATGTCTTGACAATGTGGCCAAAAAAAGAAGAAGTGAACGAATAAATTGCATATTTATTGCTGGGCAATAGATATTATATATTAGATAGAACAGTCACGGTAGCAGATTATATTTAGGATTATGTAGAAATTTCTCCTGGACATAATATAAAATGGGATCAATTTGAAATTCTCGCATCTGGAAAAACTGATTACCATTGCAAGATAAAAGATGTTTGTACAGGAATTAAATCCGACCTTAAATGCAAATATTACCAGTGATAAGCTGTCACTTTATTAATGTCACTGTTATTTTTGAAGTCCTACCAAGATCGCTCCGAACTTCTTTTGAAATATAGATAGTTTTCCATATGATTGGCTCATCGCCACATGCGAAAAGTCAAGTTAGATTTCGTAAAATGCATCATTTCACCATGTTTATCACCGCTTTATGTGTAGTTTTTCTTTTAAAACTTCCATGGTGGAAACACAAGATTCTCTGCAACCACAACAAGCCAAGGAAACATTAACTCCACACTTAACCTAAGATCCATTCAATGCAAAAAAATTTACTTTATCCATAACCAGTAGTATCTTGTAATTCCCTGTTACGGTCTGTACTGATTTCAATCGGCATATCCAGGAGTTATAGTTAACGTTGTGTTTCCTTTCTTTGTCTCTTTCCTAAAAAAAGGAACATTTGATCGGTTATAAATATGACATAATATGGGAGGGTTGAGGCAGAAGAGAATAAGCAAATGAAACCAGAAAGAAAAATTTCGACCATCAGTGCGAACGATGGTCGGGAAGTAGTACATGGGACCATGGCGGTAGCCAAGAAAAAAATCATGACTGACACAATGTCCATGGGTAAATTCTCTTTTTAGGTATTTAGGTTATTTCTGGTGAGTACTATTTAAGACTGCACTCGGATCCCTTGCATGAACAAGTACCGACAGGTAATCTGATACCTTTCAAATGTTGCCCATTGTTCCATGCATCGCACAGCCTTGAGGTTCGTTTTGAACTTCTTCCTAAATAAATGAAAGGTAGCAAATATGGATGGGTCAGGAGCATTGCTTACAAAGGCATTGCTTTATGTATTACAACAAAACAGCCCATGTGAGGAGTCTTGGGAGTGCACCATACTCTTGCATTTTATTTCACTGGAAAAATTTGTTCAGGCATTGGAGTGAAATGATGGGAAATTTTCTGGGCCTTGTTTTTTGAAAGCCGATTAACTTAATGCAGGATTAGCGTAAACTTTTGTTTCATGTTTTTAACTTTTTGGTGAAAGTTTCGTTTGCTTATTTTTGTCTTTCAAGATTGACTTCTTCTAATGTAAAGTTTTGCCGATATCAGTGTTGAACAGCATTTGGGATTAGAGAAATAAACTCCTTGGTTAATTTAAAATCTGGGGTTAGCGTTAATCAGCTTTTGAACAACCGGGCCCTCCACATCAGCTTCCTCTTGTGAATATGCTTCTTGTGCATCAGCATCTATGAAAGATAAATAACACAAAGTGAGTTCGTCTGGTACTTATCTCATGTAATCACATAGAGTGAGGATTTTAACTCCCGTTTAAGTACTGTTCAGGTGTAAAAGTTATTCAAACAAATGTAACCATTTCTCACCTGGATTATCATTCAATTCCAAAGTTTCTATTGAGAGCTTGTCACTAAATAATTCGTTGTGCCAGGGATCATTTAACCTAGAACAACTCATGCATAATGGCCTAAAAAAATAACATTCCTTGTGGATATGTTACTTGCACATCAGAATCAAAGAAAGATAAATAAGACAAAGTGAGTCCATCTGGTACTTATCTCATGTAAGCACATAGATTGAGGATGTAACTGTCATTGAAGTAATGTTCAAGTAAGAGTTAGTTTAACAGTTCGTAACCATTTGCTACCTGGATTATCATATATTTCTAAAGTTCCATTAGTGAGTTTGAAATTCCTGTATCTTCCACTAAAAGTAAAAACAAATATACGAGTCGTCACTCGTCTTGTGCATGTTTTATATATGATATGGGAAGCTTCAATGACTGTTTAAAATCCTCGGCTTTGTGTATATCATGTTTATCGTCCACTTTGTTTTTGTCCTTTTTGTCTATTGTGTTTACTTCCTTACCTTCAATTAAAAATACCAAAAGACATCTTAAGGGATCAATTAATTTTTTTAATGTTGACCATATACATAACTTTACACTGTACATAGATGTATATAGGCAGAATAAAAAGGTTTACGCAAACAATGAACTCACAGCAGAAGTATGCAAAGGATACTGTATAATCTGAACAAGAGAAATGAATTGGAGAGTTGTTCATACCCCCACAGAAACAGATTTTTTCCTAACCAATCCAGAGTACGGTAATGTAACGCAGTGGTAAGAACACGATGTAACACAACTGTGCCAGTGTACTTCAGTTTATCATTGCCAGCATTTGAAGGCGACGGTCATTTGCTTAAGTTGCCTGATTAGTGTGATCGGTGAATTTGTGACTATACAAAACAGAACTCTTGTAAAAAGTGATGTGAATCACCAGCCTATTCTCGTTTGGATGTGTTGATTTCTGTTCCTAAATTAACTTTGTCTATATATATGTGATAAATGTTTCAATTGATCATCAGGTAAAGAGCGGTCAGTGGTTTTACCAGAGCTTTGAATACATACATGGACTTGAACTAGGTCGACAACTTTTCTTTGCCACTCTGACTTTCATGCTTCTTACGAGGCAATCAGATTTATTTCTGATTGCATATTAAGCCATAATCAACATTTTAAATGCAAACAATGGTGACAAGCATCATAATGTTTGTCACCACTGTTTGCCTATTATTTTTGATTAAGTTAAGATGGTAAAAGAAAAAGAAAATTTCAGCCTTGTTGTTTAATAGTAATACACGAGGCAGCAGGTAACCTAGTAACCTTTGTGGCTGTCTTAATTGGTGTTTTTAGAAGAATCCGCCTTACAAGAAGGGGTTTCTCTCCACTAAGACATTCATTAATCAGCAGGTAGCTATGGGGGATAGTGTGTGTGTGGATAGTGAGTTGAGTGAAAATCATAATGATGTGATGTTGTGCTCATGCTTATACTTTTGTTTACACCCCCCGCCCCCCTTCTTTCTTAACTATGCCATCAATGACTTTTTAATATGGTCCTCCCTGTAAGATTTTTTTGAAACATTAAAATAAAAAATAGTCCTGTTTTCAATAATTTACACTTTTACAATAGTTTTAAAAGAAAGAGAAGATTAGTGTTTTCTTGAAATTGGAAGTTATGAATGTGACATCAAAAATAGCATAATTTTAGCTTTGAGAAATGAAATACCGGGTACACTAATTGAAAAAGCACGGTATGCTAGATGTAAGCTGGTTCTGAATTTGTGAATTTAAGTGAATTAAACTAAAATATCAAAATCACACATCCAAGGCTTCACACTGAAATATGGAAAGGCTTAAATCAATTGCATGAGCAAATGAAAAACTTAACAGCTTACCTCTTGAGTGCATGCATCAACTTAATAAAAAATTCCTGATCTCCTTATCTCCGTTTTTCCTCCCTTTCCTCTTCCTTCTTTTCTCTTTCTTTCTCTGCTTCTAAAAAGCGTCTGTCAGACTCCTGCTGGTAAGTCATAAATGCTTCAAGCGCTTTATCGATCTTTTCAAAGCTATCTGCAGCTGAAAGCCTCCTTTTCTTTCCTGTAAATCAGACCTTCTTTGTTTCACTTTCAGTTCCTTTTTTTGTTCCTGGAGAAAATATATGAAAAAGAAACAACTTCCTTCCTGGCCTTTTAAACCAAAAAATTAAATTCACGGACCCCGGCCCATAATATGCATCGTGGTGAATGTATAAACTTGACATGAAGGTGTGAAAGTGTTGCGTGACTTCACTGTATTAAGGTAACTGATGGAGGGAGACAATATTTACAACGGGCTGAAGTATATATAATGCAAGGCTCAACTGTGCATTTGACAGTGGTTGATGGAATGGTCATGCTATTTTCATCTTGCAGTTCGTGGTCCTCGTTCACTTTGCAACATGATGCCTCGACGATTTTGGATGAATTAATCACAAATTTTAACAGTGTACTAGGCTTATAGGACAGAACTTCGTCTCTT
>NC_090892.1:43831263-43833763 GCF_036669925.1 Montipora capricornis
AACCGACATGTTTTAGATATTGGAAACTGTAGTGGGATTACAAAATAATAATAATAATAATAATAATAATAATAATAATAAAAGCGATCGTACATGTACCTTTCAGTGACAGAGTCTTTCTCTTTGGAACGGATTACAACAGTGCTAGTTCCTCTCGGTGTTGAAACGTACAAGGGCTGCTTACCTGTGAAAGGAATACACGAGTGTTCATCAAAACACACTTACACCGATAAAATTTCCTAAATGCATAGCCAATTGGTAATAGAAACTGATAAGCACTTACATGGAATCAGGCTATACATGGCGGACGAATCCTGCGAACGAGCTCGTTTTCTTTGAGAAGATCTGCTCTCATCCATAAAACTGAGCATAAATCCATGAAGCAGGGCCTCAGCAAACTCGCAGTTTGAATTATTTGCGAATCCAGAAGCTTGTTTCCTGTCGTTCCATAGCTTAAATGTTGAAGAAGAAAGCCAAACAATATGTCGGCCCTCTGGCCTCGGCGGGAGACCTCTTTTCAATGGCTTAATTCAGAACTTCACAGGATAATAAAGAAGAACTAACTATACAAATCCGCGAATGAAATGTTAAAAAAGCTATTTACAAATATTACAACTAACGAAAGCAGATGATACGACCAATGGAGCTAAATAAATGTTCACCTATCGCAACATCGTATTTTCTGTAATACAGAAAATGGCGCCGATGAAAGCGCTCGCCCGCAATGGCTCTTGGTTGAGCGTGGTCCTTTAATTGCCGTGACTTTAACATCTTCAGTTCCCACGTCCTGCTCCCATCTGACCTTGTAGCTCAGTTGGTAGAGCGGCCAAGATCTAACCCGAAGGTCGTGGTCAGAGTTTTTCTCTATTCTTGTGTGGGCCCAGTTCCATCGGTAGGGCTAACGCTCACATGGTTCATATGGGATAGAAATCTAGCACTTCATATTACACTATACTCTCTTCAGTTAATTCTATACAGAGCTATACAGAGCTATACACAAGTGTACAAAGCTAAACACAGCTGTACACCGCTAAGGAGTGAAATTTAAGGGTTGTATCACATACGGAGGGTGAATTTCATGTGCCCAATAAACCTATTAAATCGACTTCTCAAGACTAGCAAAACTTTCACAGCTGAATGAAAGTCAACTTATGAAGTGTAGGAGGTTTGTATGTTACACTAATCATCTCATTATCATAGGGAAACTCGCTTTAGTCGTCAGCGCCATCAATAAGAACAAGGTCAACTTAGTGGAATATGTATTAAAGTAGGTTTTTATATACCTAAAAAGTTCTTCTCCTGAAGACAGATATTGAGTATTTCATAACTTCAATTCCTTGTATGGCCCGTACGGCCCCGTGCATGCTTTCATTGCAAAACTAGTGGGAAAATCCTCGTATGAGGGCGGTATGCATTAGCGCGAGAAGGGCCGGAAAAGCCGTTTGGCCCTACTAGGAACACGTACTGCTCCGTGCAATGCAATTTTAGGGGATTTCGTTGCTTTTAAACATTCAAGTAATTTACAGCCAGAAAATCAATTGCAAAGAACAGATTAGATAGATTTTGTTTTTTATTTTGCCCTAACTTCATCTTCTGAGTGCTCATAAATAGTGTAAAGAGCCCATATGATAAAATGCTTATTGACTGAGTTTAGGTCGGGCCAGACAGGAAAATATTTGGCCCTTGGTCATGGCGTATGGACCAAGCGCAGCAAGGTCTGTGCGCCATGTCCTCAGGCCAAATATTTTATCCTCCCACTCAGTCAATAAGTACAAAGTTCAAATTGGTTTCTTCTTGCTTTTTTGCAAACATAACTCTCAAAGATTGCGTCATAAAGGAAAATATAAAATTCCTGAATTACTCACTTTTATTCTCCTTGATGTACAATAACAAATTACACTACCCCTGCTTATTGAGTTAACATCACATAAAGAACAATACAGAGTCTGATGTCCAGCTATACAAGGTTATACAACTCGTCGAAATAGCAGTACACACAAATTGCCATTATCACGTGTTTATTTCTTTGATACCACTTTACCACAAGTAAAAGAGAGAATGCAGTCAATGAGGAAATGCAGAACTAACACTGATATAGGATTAATTCCGGAAACTATTGTGGTCGATTACAGTGCAACGCGCCTTACCCAACAAACTTTTACATTTGACAACTACATGTTAATACATCAACTCAACAATCCATGCAACGTTGTTTCAACTTACAACTGTGTGAACTTTGAAAGGAGGCGTGACTGTGAAACAAATTCACACATCCTGATTGGCGGACAATTTGTAATAAAACTTGTTAGGTGGCAACGGAGAGGTGCTTCGCACTGTAAACATTCAACAAGTTGTACTTATTCTGAAGCAATCCAACATCAACGAGTTCGCATACGATTAGTTATACCTTTTCCAACATAAACATGAAATGCGCAGCATGAACCTTTTGTTGTAATACCAAGATACAAAAGAACAAGAATAGTCCTTCAAAATCTATGTA
>NC_090892.1:43838763-43848763 GCF_036669925.1 Montipora capricornis
ATGCCTTTATCTTAGAGGTAAACAATCAGCACTATCCTCTAGTATGGCGTTCATTACTGCTCAAAACACTTTGAGCACATTTTGGACGTACAGACACCTTTGACAAGTCCAGGGGGTCATATTACAGTAGAAAAGATTACACCATAAATGTTATGTTGTGATCTTTGCGCTTCCTATTAAAGTTTGTTACCGTCACCTGAACGTGCCAAGAATACAAGCAGTAAATATCAATTCGTAAAATTACGACGTAATTTTCATGGGCAACCTAATTCACGTCGTAATTACGCAATGTAAACTTATAGTCACGTAACGTTACGTCGTAATATTACGCCGTTCATTCAATTAGCTGAATGCAAGAGTACAAAGTTCAATTTCAATGGAATTTTACGTTGTAAATTTACAACATAAATTTACAGCGTAAACTTAATAAGTTAACTTAAATTTGTTATTTTCAAGGTACGCCCATTCTCGATGTTTAACACGTTAACGTTCTCGATGTTAAATTAGTAATCATTTTCAGTGTTTAATAAGTCAACATCCTCAATGTTTTTTTTACTTAAAATTGTTACTTCCAAAGTAGAAGCATTCTCAATGTTTAATAAGTTAATGTTCTCAGTGTTCAATTAGTTATCATTCTCAGTGTTTAATAAGTCAACATCCTCAATGTCATTTAATAGGTTTTAATAAGTTAACATTCTGACTTAATTGGTGCTTCAATAACAACATTTTGAGTGTGTTAAGTGGGGGAGGGGCTGCACTAATAATTGATAGTACCAATTCTATTAGAAAGCCTCAAGTTGGGCTTTCCGCAAGTAATTTGTCAAATTTTCGTATTTCGAGCAACTTTTCCCGTTTGAGCAACTATTTGCATTATGAGGTTTTTTTTTTGTTCTTTAGTTCTACACATTGGATTTTTTTAAGCAACTTTTGACCAACTTTCGTTAGAGAAAGCAACTTTGAACATTTTAAAGCACGTTTTAAGCAACGTTTTGGAAATCCCGAGCAACTTGAGAAAGGGCTCGGCATTCGGTCATGTCAAGAGGGGGGAGCACTCCCCCTGCACCCTCCCCTATATCCGCCCTTGTTTTAAATGCATTAAATTAACTGGCAATCAATGTATTGTTCATTCTACTGTCTACAAAGCCCCAACAGCAGCGCTTTTTGCTTTTTCTTTTCAGCCCTCCAATACAATAACAATAAACTTAGTCTCCTTATTTGCAACACAACATCATTAATATCATTCTTCCTATCTCCAGGTAGTACCTTGCACACTATTCAACACTCGGCACAAAAACCGCGCGTTTTTAGTGTAATTATTCCAACATTAATCACCAGGCGCGGGTCCAGGGAAAATGGTAAAACGGCCAGAGATTTCCTATAACAGGAGCGGCGAAAATTGCGAGTCTCTGGGGGTTCAGGCACGTATGTTACCCATGAAAAACCTTTTGGACTGTACTCCTTTAAAGTGCCATTCCTTGGGCTTTTGAGTCTTTCGGATAGGATATTGGCCGGGTTTCAATATTAACGGCTTGGAAAATTTACTTTTAGATATTTATTTTTCAAAAATCTGACCGTGTTCTGTAAAACGTTGAAATTTGTCTGGATCCGCCTGTGATTAAAAACCAAATTACAACATGCACCAACTTATAAGGGGTTCCCAAGATGATAAAACCTAAGTCACCTAAGTACGTGATGGAGTCAATTAAAATCCGTTTTAGAATCAAATGGAAACAACAACAACACTACTGACAGGCAATTATGCAGCCCGCCGAACAAGATAATGTCAGAAATTATGTTAACATTCCCCTCATAACTTAAATTCACTCCTACACGCATGCCCTTCATTGATAAAGTGATTACTTTTGTACGTTTTTTCGAGAAAAAAGCTGGAAAAACTACCACTTTTTGTCCGCAACACATATTATGTATATCGCAGGATATACGTTGAGTACGCACGACATATATTGAGCGCGCTATTGCCATATGTGAATGCCGTTTATACGAGAGAAAATATGTAAGCTGCGAACAACCCGTATAAATGGTACAAAATCTACATTCACTGCTTTCTTAAGCCACGGCTGATCCTGGCCTGGGAGTTTATACTCGTACGTCGCAGCCAGAGTAACCCGCGGCTTATTTTCTCTCGTATAAACGGCCCGGATGTGTTGAATTTCACAATTTTTTTTTTTTCCATTTTGTCATTCCTCTGTCCTGTTATTGATCATTAATTATATAGCTGCATCCAAATCCAATATTGCCATCAGATCTATTTTTTATTAATTTTTGCCAACCGTCCAAATTTAAAATAAATTGGATAGTTTTTGCTGAAACGTTTACTTCAGCTTTGAACAAACCGTTCGATGCGAGGAAAATCTGGGACGCTTTCCTGTTGTCAGAACTGGCCGGCCAGGCCCATCAGCTTCGCAAAACAAATGCAACAATTTGAAATAACAGGCGTCGTAGAGTTAGTCCTCCCAAAAGCCCGGTCTGTCTGGTCAGTTCTATCCGATGGAAAGCGACCCTGGATAACCCTGGATACTTCCCATCAACCATTCAACCAATCAAATAAATGAAACGAATATTGGTCAATAAGGTTGCAGCTATTATCACTGCTTTCAAACATTAGCGAGTGACCACCGCTCACAGGGTTTTTACTAATGTGTGAGCCATGCGAGTCATGGCTGCGAGTCAACATGCAAGTCACACAGTTGTTGAAAGCTAACCGTTTTAAAATGGGTACTTAGACTTAATAACTATTTATCAGCGCTATTTGAAATGGGTGCTTAGAGTTAAATGCGAAATTCGCATGGCTCACACATTAGGCAGACCCTGTTTTGTGTTGATAATGGCAGAATTTCCCGACTTTTGACGACTCAGAGTGTAAAAAGGAGTCTTCAGCTAGGTTCCCAGAGATAAATGAATATCTCGAGGTGAGGGAGAATAATCAGGATAAGAATACTCAAAGAAGCAAAAAAAATTGGGTTAAAGTGTTTGAGAAAGCTTGTCCTTGAGGAGATTCCCGAACACGAGCTTTACGACGCTCTTTGGATGCTATATAATTAATAGGTAACAGGAATACATGCTTGTCCAATTTGGAAATAATTGGATTCAAAAAATTCCTCGGAATGCCGATTTGGACTCGACCTACGGCCTGACATCCCATTTTGGCTGTCCTCAGAATTTTTCTCATCCAGTAATTTCCAAATTGGACAGCATGTAGTACTATTACATATACGAATTTCGTCATAACATTGTCATAGTAGCTGTGGTTCCACGAGGCGAAAGTCAAGCCAATTAGAAAGCATTACATCGGTCAAACTATCATGATATACATCATTTGGCCGAGTTTTTACATCAAATTATTCTGTCACAGTGTTCATTTACAGAAACACATTTTTATGTTGCAGGTCAATCTGTGCACAAGCTATCTCGTTAGACGGGCCGAAAAGGGTATTTTACCGCTAATCAAGATCATAGTTAATAGAGGCGAATGGTCATGAAACCTGTCAAATTTCTTTATATTAAGTTTTTGTTGTCTTTTTTGGTCTTAATAGTGCACAAGACACAATAGCTGTTTACTCTGTAATGAGGAACTAACGAATAAAACACGTTGGTTACATAACTCATGCACAGTGTATGAGTGAAAAACAAAAGATTGTGCATGGGCTTTGATTTTCCAACATAAATCTTGGCATCTTTTGTTTGCTCCTTTGATGTTTGCTGAGCGTCAAAATCAGTCCCCTCTCTTAACTATGTCTACATCAAACGGCTATTTCATCCCTTGGATGCTCCTAGTAGAATGCATTGCCCATGTCACACTTATACCCGCATGCACACAGCCAGCCAAACAAGATTAAATTTTGAGCTGTCGTTGTTTCCGAATAGATCTCCACTGAATTAAACTGTCAGTGGGTGCCCCACAAAGTTGAAATAGCAGACAGATAAATAGTGGATGTTTGGTGCATTTGAAATTCACCACGCATTCACTCTTCATCTGTCATTTCAACTGACAGTTTAGTGTCTCCCTGCAATAATTCTGATAATGATAGGCCGTTGTTTTCTATTATAATACATGTAGTTGTGTCACATGTTGCCACTGATCCCCTCAGTCTGAAATGTTGGCTTGGTAAGGCCAGCAAAGCAAAGGCTGCAAGGAAGAGTGCCTGAAAAAATAAATTGATAAACAAAGGGGAGTCAATCTCACAATTTGCTAGGGCTGTACCTGAAAATTACAACACATTTCAGAGTTTCAAGACATTAACAGCATTAGCACCCTCTAAGGTGACTAACACATTTTTGGAGGAATAATTTCCCTTAGAAATTATTAACCGTTTCATCTGCAAATTTTGGTACCATTTTGAATATGGAAAGAATATTGAGAATTGAACAACACTTAAAAAATTTTTTTTTTCTTTTCAAGCTAAAACATCTGGCTTGTTATAGTTAGCTTATTCAAGGGAATAGTTCAAGTTTATTTTACATTCGGCATTCTACTTAATAGTTCTTAAATATTGTATCTTTCTGTCAGTCTTATGACAACGCAGTTTATTTTGTTTGTACACTTTCAAACCCTGTACAAAAAAGGGCAATAGTGAAGAATAATTCCCAAATTTTACTGTCGGCCGACTGTCAGCCGACTGTTGCCCAACTGTGGGCCGACATTTGGCCAATTGTCGGCCAACAGTTTGTGTTATGTTTGAGGCCAAAGTGTTGGCCGACTGTCGTCCAACATTTGTCCCACAGTCGGTGACCTGTCGGTAACGCATCCGTAACCTGTCGGCGGGGCAAACTAAAATGTTCGTAAGCATTTACTTTTCTTTTGCTTCTAAACTACGCGAAAAGAGTTAAAGGCAGTTCATAGCGATACCTTGAGCAGCACTTAGACTACTAATATGGCTTTTGTCCACTGTTTTAGCATTGGCTAGCAATACTTGCTCACATTGTTACCTATTCATTTATCTGCCATTTTGAAATTTTTAATCAGACATACATGACGTATTGTTAACTATAGTTTCGCAAAGCATGATAGGGCGATTGGAAATCTACTTTTGGCTGCGTATTTGTTGCCCCAAGCCTAAATTACTACTATTAGGAGGTAGAGTTTAAAAAAAAACATTTTACCGTTGAAAGAGGATCAGACAGATAGGTAAGAACGATACGATCAACAGATTTCTGTTTACTGTTTTTGACTTTATTTACAGTCAATTTTGGCACTGTGCAAAATGAAGCGTGTCGTGGCCCTGAAATTCTGTGATTCGAACTCGTATACTTCATAAATACGGTAATCTCGGGGAGTACCGTGTTCCTGACACGCGACGTTACCATCAAGTGTCATGGCCTGGATTTCCCTTTTCCGTGACAGGGAAAATCCGATATCTCGATACTTCCTTGAAACGTAACGTGTCGAAGTCCATGCACGTCTGTATTCTTAGCGATTTGTCTAGAATACGGATACGCACACTACTCACACACCGTTGCATTGGTGATTTATGCTACCTCGAGCTCTTTCATAAATATTACTTTATTACAGTAATCAGAGGAGAGCTCGAGGTACTCGTGCGTGTTATTTCATGGTACTTGAAATATGAAAGGTTAATTATATAAATATCAGTGGGATACTCAATGGTATGCGGAGGACCCCGTTGCCTCATATAAACATAATTATATCCCACGGTACGTGAAAAATCCAGTTTGCTCTTATCAATGGATATTTAGCGGTACTTTGAACAATTAGGTTCCCTTTCACGGCCTAAATATACAGGCTTCATCCTCCTTTCGTTATAACCTTTTCGCATGCTTTCCAGTCAAAACCCATCGTCACATAAGGTGATCAAGCTGGCAAGCAATTATCCCAGTTATTGCTACAGCACAACTACAATCTTTCTCATTTTGTTTGTAATTTTTATTAGTAAATTTAACACCCAGTTAACCTCTTTACAAAATTATTGATAGAAAAACCTTTTTTCTGACATGATAATAAAAAAGTCAATCGACTAACCAAAACAAATATATACATAAAAACTAGCTTGGAACTTGGAAATGGTACTTATACCGATAAAAAAAGTATCGTTTAGTGACACACACTAAGATGAATGGAATTGAAAACTACCGGTACGTTATCCGCATATTATCGTGCGACAGTTTTAGAAAGACATTCTTCATGTCTTGAAATAAACTTAAAAGGCATGGAATAGTTCCGTTGATTGTCATTCACAATCAGAGTCACTCTCTGGATCTAGGATGCGCTTTCGACGTACTGGAGCGTTCTGACAAACCACTCTCCGGATTTCATCAGCATCCCATAAGTTAGCATTTTCACTAGATTCAAATGGAGAAAGTTGAGGTGCAGAATGTTCTGTGTTTATCTGGCAAAGTGCGCCGTCTCCTCTCTCTGCGCCACGGCCGGGTGTTGTCCAGTGCCTACCTGCCCGTGGCACCTGCTGAACTTGAGCTGTTCTGTGGCTCCTTGGAGTTCTTTGGTGGATCTCAGCTCTGTGTGTGTGAAAGGTAGGTGGTGTCTGATGCTCTCCTGACCTATCCACTGCCCATGCAGGGGAGGATTTCAGTGGGCTCGGCATTGACGGCCGTCCTGGAACACGAGGAGTTTTTGGGTGTGATGAGGGGGTCAGCTTCGAATTTACTCTCTCTTTTAGTCTCCTCAAAAGGGAAGAAAGACGTTGACTTCTCCATGGTGGGGATCTCACAACCCATGCACCACCTTCACCTTCTTCACCATCTTCCTCATCGCTCATATATCGGGAATCCAACTGCTTTAGTGATTCACGCTCTGTTTCACTTGCCACTTTCATTCGTTTTGCAAAGAGCTGTATTTTGATGAACTGTAGTCAGTTTCACAGTAAAAGGTTTGAACAATGATTATAAATAGCACATTCCAACATTTTAAATACACATTTAGACAGTACATGTTGCTAATATTTGAGATAAAGGATGAAATTGTAGAGTACAGTAGAGCATTCAGCATTAAAAATTGAAGCTGAAAGTGTTAGGTCCATTTTTTTCCATTTTGTTTACACAGGCATGTGTACTACAGACACCACTGAGCCCTATACGTGTAGGGCACTGGACAAAAATGTAAATTCTTGTAACTTTTGTCAGGAAAAAAGAATTTTCTTCAAAATAGTTTGTAAGAAGACAATATTATGAGCCATAGATAAATACAAAGCTGACCATAATTTTATTTTTCCACATAAATGGTCAATAGTAATTAGTGAGACATGACCAAAAATAATTAGTTAACCATAATCTACTACGATCAGACTCCAGTTGTTCAAAAACTGATTACCACTAATCCAGGATTAAATACTAACAAAGGTTGGAGTTTTTCATGTCAAAAAAGCCTTTGACAATTGAGTTTTATGCTGAAGGAAAGCGTATTGTCTAATTCAAATTTGAAGGCTTAGAATGTTGTGGAAACATTTTTGATGGGTAAATAAACTGAAAGAAAACTTTCCAGTAATCTGGGATTAGCTTAAAGGAAACCTCCACTAAAACAGAATACAACTTCCAAATATTTAACATAATGTTTACAATCAAAATTGTTCAAACGTTCTCTAATGGAATCGTTTGTATCCGAAATAAATCAAAGTCAAAAACGCTTGTTTTGGTTTTCAAATTTCCTGGGCGCCGCCATCTTGAATAATTGTGACGTGTTATGGTTGCTCTTTCGTATTTGCACAAAGAGCTTTTGTTTTGAAACAATAGGGCAACCATGACACGTCACAATTATTCAAGATGGCAGTGCCCGGGAAATTTAAAAACCAAAACAAGCGTTTTTGAAATTCATTTATTTCGGATACAAACGATTCCATTGGAAAACGTTCGAACAATTTTGATTGAGAGCATTATGTTAACTATTTTAAAGATATATTCCTGTTTTAGTGGAGGTTCCCTTTAATCAGGCTTTGAACAACTGGGCCCTGAACTCTGTGCATTACTCTTTGCAAAATGGAATTTACAGCTCTATGGATGTTGGTTGAACCCTGCCGTTTACTTTTCCAATGCACCTCACAATCTTCAATGAAAGAAACAAATGTGTCAACAAAGGAGGTGATTGCTTACCCTTCTCCTTCTTCTCCACCAATTCTTTACGAGCAGGCAAATATAGTAGCAATTCTTGTTTTAAAAATGTTGAATAAATACAATTTTTTTTAGATACAGTAGATTACTCAGCTGTGCAAGATGCACACCCCCACCCCCCTTCATCTCAAGTATTGGGTTGACAATAACTACTGTCACTGTTTCAGCTTATTGGTGGAGAAATTATAAACGACACCAATCTTGTTGTTGATAATGAATATTATACATGTAGTAAACAAAGGAAAATCAAAATTTAACTGGTTAGAAAAGTTTTAAACCAAGAAAAACTTTAAACCACAACTGATACATGCACACGTAAATACCCAGCCGTTGAAACTACCACGTGACTGTCATTTGCAAGAAACTTAAAACGCAGTTTCATGTCGATCTTGATTTTTGTGTTATTCTTACTGAGTACAAGAAAGAATTTTTCAACTACCTTTAGCTCGTTTGGAAGTGGGCCGTGGTGTGCGTTTTCCTTCTGGGCTACTTGGCCTGCATGGTCTTGCATCTTACGCAGCTCCTCCTTCGCAATCACCATTTCGCTCCTTGATTCTTCGACTTTTTGTTCAATGCTCTCCAATCTAGCATTCTGCCGCTTTATTACATCTCCAAGCTCTTTCATAGTGTCAAACAGTCGACGGATCTCTCTGTTAGAAACAACCAAGTTTTCTCGGTTCTTCTCACTGATGTCACGCAAAGGTTCTGCAATAGATCGGTCGCTTGATGGAACGCCAGACAAACGACTCGTTGATCGCCTGTTCCCATTCCCAGTCGAAGAAAGTGGCCTTTTCCCACCAGAAGTGGCAGAAGAGAAAAACGATCCTACCGGTATGTGCGACATGTTACTAAAATGATTGTAAAGATATTGCTGCGAAACTGAAAAAACCACACCAGAGATCACGATAACACGCTCGACTGGTTGGTTTGTGACGCCAGGGATGAATACTCACGTTTCCTTTCTCTTTTTTGATTGACCAATCATCTATTTTAGAAGTTAGCACGTGAGATTAAATAACCAATGGGACACATTTCTAAAATAATGTCACGGATCATAGCGCAAAGGCCAGTGTGAAACACCGTGGCAAAATGTCAAAAACGAGAACTAAGAAGATATTTTGTCATAACTGCACTTCATGGTTGGGAAAAAGCTTATATTACGAGCACTTGCCTTGTGGAAAATCGTCGTTGGAAGCGGTTCAAACCAAAGGTAGGATTATCACAACATCACATGACAAACTGTTCTAATAACACAAGACCTGGACAGTCGATGAAATCGATGATCGGGAAAATCAAGCAATAACATTTTTTTCAAGTGGGGGTCATTTATACCATTTGATGGGTCACTCAGACATTTTGTTGTAATATTTAACTGAATATTTACATTTCATCTGTCGGGTCAGGAAGCCTTCTTTGTCGGGTTATTGACCCGAGACCTGACTCTTATCTGGAACACTGACGAGATTGAGTATATGTATGTTTTGTTTCAAAATTTTCCTTGGTTTAAAATTTTCTGCAGACTCATAGTTTGCCTTACTAAACTTCTGACAACAAAATGCAGCACAATGATTTTGCGACTAAAATTTGCCTAACTGCGACCACATTGGCTACACGAATTACGGTTGTTTTGCCCGAAAGCCTGTTCGCCCGTCGGAGATTCGCCCGAAGCTAAAGCACTCTGTCCACGGATTGAAGTGAAAAAAGAAGTGAGATTTTAAGATTGTGAGTTTTTTATTTAATTTTTAAATCCTATTATAAATTAACAGTACCATTACATTATAATATTCTAGCCCAAACCGACATACCTTAAATTATTTACAGTTGACGCTAAAATGGTAATGTTGTGACGACCGAAACTTAATTAACCTAATTCCTAAAACTGTCGCTGATGAATGTCATTTTT
>NC_090892.1:43853763-43856263 GCF_036669925.1 Montipora capricornis
TTTTTTTCATTTTTGGAGTAACTACTTTATGACCTAACTCTAGGTGAGAAATGAAGAAAATCTCACCGTACGAAGATTTTGGCGCGAACATCCTTAAATATACTTGAAGAACTGAAAGAACACGAACTAAATTTGCGGAAAACGATAGAAAATCTACCCATGGATGAAGATTTCAGCGATTTGTTGGTGGTTTTAATAAATGGCTATCTTTCCTTCGAAAATAATGCAGCGAAAGCTCTTGCCAACATAGATGACTTGGAGGAGAAGGCGAAAAAGCTCTTTTCTGGATGTTGAACCTCATTCAATTACAACGGCTCTTTTAAGAGCCACAACTTGTACAAAAGTCTTGGCCGACTTAATTTTTTAGCTTAAGTTTATTTGTGTACTTTTTCCACAAATGTTCTTCTTTATTAAGTTGCATTAAACTGGACCTCGGTTATCTGCAGTTTTAACAGCTATGCAAGCCAATAGTTTATTAGTAATTTACCCTCGCCAGGTAACTTCAAGCCGTTTTTGTTATCAACTGTAAAATTTATTTGTATTTAGATGCCAAGGGTAACGTCAGCTTGAAGAACCTTTTGCCAACTGTTGTACAGGAACCACATGTACCAGAAGGTGCTTCTAGGGCACCTGAGCAGCTACCTAAAAACATGATGTCATACGTTTCATCAAAGGAAACTGTGACTGCAGAAGTTTTATGGGCCTTAAAGGTTGTATTATCTCACTACAGTTATAAAAGTAGTGAGGACATTGCTCAACTCTTTCAGCGAATGTTTGCAGATAGCACCATCGCCAAACAGTTTACCTGTGGGGAGAAAAAATGTGCTTATTTAGCATGTTTTGGAGTTGCACCATTCTTTCAGCAACAGCTTCTTGATAAGATTAAAAAGTTAGAGTCTTTTGTTTTGTTATTTGATGAGTCCCTCAACAAAGTTACACAAAGTAAACAACTGGATCTTCACATCAGATTCTGGGACACAAAATGTTCAAGTGTGCAAACAAGATATGTGACCTCCCTGTTCATGGGGCATGCAACTGCGAATGACTTACTAGTAAAGATGACTGAATGTCTGAAAAGTAACAAAATTGACAGTTCCAAGATATTGCAGATATCTATGGATGGGCCCAATGTTAACTGGAAATTTCATGATTTATTACAAGAACAGATTTGTGAGGCTGGTGAGGATGCATCAACTTTAATCAATGTTGGTTCTTGTGGGCTACATGTTGTTCATAACGCATTCAAGACTGGTGCTCAGGCATCTGAATGGAATGTAGAAGAGGTCCTCTCATCTTTGCACTGGCTATTTGTAGACTCACCAGCAAGGAAAGAAGATTTTACTGAAATAACAGGAAGTGTGGTGTTTCCTCTGAAGTTTTGTAAGCACAGATGGCTAGAGAACGTACCCGTTGTAGTGCGAGCTCAAGAAATTTGGGACAAAGTCATACTGTATGTTCAAAAAGTGCAAACTGGCAAGAAATACAGTAAACCAACATCAAAGTCATTCAAGATCATACAAGATGCTGTCCAGGATCCACTCATGCCAGCAAAGATGGCAGCTTTTGAGTCAGTGGCAAAGCAGCTTCAACCCTTCTTGGCAATTTTCCAAAGTGACAACCCACTTTTACCTTTCATGGCTAGCACTCTACAAAAGATGATTGCAGGACTGATGAAGAGATATATCAAGGCTGATGTACTCCAGAAGGCTATCTCAGCAGTGAAGCTTTTAAAGTTAGACCTCTCAGAGAAGAAAACTTTCCTTGAGATTAACAAGGTGGATATTGGATTTGTTGCTGTGGACAAGCTCAAGAAATTGCAGGGTGAAAAAAAAGTCAGTGATCGCCAGGTGAGAACAAAGTTGTTTAATTTTCCCTTTTCCCGGAGAGTGGGCCATCAATGTCCAATGCAGTACTCAAACAATATATATTTTGTTACTTTCAACATGACACAATGCAATACAATACAATAATTTCCCAGGAACGCTTAAAATGGGATGAAATAATGCTTCTTTCAGAGACTTATTGACTTACTAACTTAACCTGTTGCAGACAGGTTTGCCAAAAATACCAGAATCTAAACTGTTACCCATTCTGAACTTGTCATTATTGGTACTTTCAGATATACCAGTTCAAGAGTGAGTTTCAGTCCTTCTTAAGTAAAATTGTCAGCAAGGTGTTTGAGAAGACCCCGATAGCCTACTCTTTGGCAAGGAATCTGGCATGTCTAGACCCCAACTTGATTGTAGCTGACAAGGAGGGTTGCTCTGCAAAGTTCAAAGTAGTGCTGAAGAAGATGGTGGAATGCCAAAGATTAAACATACGTGATTGTGATGCCTTAGTTTTGCAGTACTCTGAGTTTCTTGAGCTGGCAATTAAGGTTGAGACATCAGCCTTCGAAGAATTCAACTTCAAGGTAGACAGGCTGGACGTATTTTTGCAGAAACACATTGGTTCTGTTATTTCACTGTCCAAATTATGGGATCTGCTGAGAGAACTCTTG
>NC_090892.1:43866263-43868763 GCF_036669925.1 Montipora capricornis
CATTTATTCAAACAACAATACATATTAATTGGTTGAGAGTGAATTACACAGTAAAATGTTACATACAGTTTGTCAGTACAAATGGAGGCATAGCAGTTCCCGAAGCATTATAGCAAATTGCTGCAAGCATTGGTGTTGTTGTTGGAAGCTGCAATGTTCCTTGAACTGAAACGAGAAAAAGGAAAAATTGAAACCCCTGCATCAGTTCCACCTTTTCCCTACAGATTGTAGCACGTTATGTCTTACATATACACACACTTATTGTTGCTCCTTAAAAGAGCTTTTAAGCACCAAAATTACAACTTTAAAAAATAAATATAGAAACATTACAAAAATATCCTCTAAAAAATAATCTGCAGCTAAATTACATGTATAAATTATGAAGAAATACTGGTATGTTAACAATTTTAGGTAAATATTATCTGAAAATGTGCAGTATATATATATATATATGTATGTATAAACTAGTTAAAAAGCTCAGAAAATTGCTTAATCTATTCCAAACTGACTCCTCTATAGTCAAAGAGACGCTGCCCTGAGTTACCAAGTGACAACAAGGAATATTAATTTTTTTTTATTTTTGCAAGTTGCTTTACATTATTACATAAATAGGATCTCGTATGCAGCTGGTCACATAAATATTTAGGTGCAACTGAGATTGTTCAGGCATTTAAAAACAATCACAGCATCATTAGTTGATTTCCAGTCTTTATAGCATTCCAAGCGGCTTAAGAGCTTCAATGATGTGATCATAAAAGTACACACAATATGACCAGATGCACCTTTGCATCCTACAAATTAAAGTTATACTAATTGTATATTTATTACGTGTTACTACCTAAACCTCTAGGTACTTACTTTCAGCACTCTCAGAGCAGCACTCAGTGGCCCAAAAGTACACGTTGTTGCATGCTTCTATGAAATCTGGGTTGCTTAGTATATTCCTAGCTCAATGATAATGAACTTGTCAACTGCTATATCCAGTATATGTCGGTTTAATTACTTTATATATTAAAGTTTCAGTGGAATGTTTTTCTCAGTTTAATCAGTTAACTAAAATATGTTATAAAAAACACTCACAGACAAGGGAAGGAATAGAGAATTTGTAATATCAACACTGCATGCAGTATTTCGTTTCCTTGAATTAATAATATTCTAGCTTTGATTTCCATGACATGTACAACATTACTAAGTTTAATTCTGTCACAGTATGGCGATGGTAATTTAAGGCAATTAGTTGCAATTCGCTTATAGACCTGCCTGTAAAAGCAAATACGGACAGTCACACAATCATTGAACAAGTAATTATTGGTGTTATTTTTTGCAACACTTAATAACTTGTAAGTGTTTTACTACTTTACATAGTCATCAAGTAAATTATGCAAGCTAGTACATAGATTTGGCTATTTCGGTTGCACTGTGGGACTTGAATGTTATATTTACCTACAGAAATCATCCCTGAATATGTCACATGCATTGTTGTCAGAGACGTACAATAACACTGTGGTCATATCGGCTGCTGCTTGGTGACACAGCTGTTGAAGAATTTTGTGACAGGTTCAGTTCTAAGGCAAAAATAAGCATGAATACATGTACATGTGTACACATTTGCTTACCAGCTCTAGTGGCATGGTGATAATATTAGGATGCTGCCATCCATAGACTTCATTTTGTCAAGCATAAAACATTTCTGGAGCAACGTCAGTGAATGCTGCAATTATTTAATTAATATATGTATGTTAACATTAAAAACTGCTTGTGTCTTTGCAAGATTGTTTAGTTTTTTCACGTGGAAGACAGGGGAACATATCGGTACTGGACATGTAATAAGCTATTGTAAGTGGGGGAAGGCAAGTGTGGGTTTGAAAAGAAATTTTATCTTGCTGTGACATTGTTACCTTTTCCAAAATGTTCAAGTCTAGCACTACCTACTGACAACCTACTTTCGCTATATGTTGGCTGCAGTCATGTTTAGAGTAAACATGTGTTTAAAGATTTCACTGTCAGATCATGAGGACAGCCATTATTGTTACATTTCCTCCCGGTACAAGAGTATCTATTGTTTACACATGGAACAACTAATGAGTGAACCACTGATATTTTGAGGTACTACATGTAGTTATCGTGAATTTCCTTAGCTTAGCTGGAACTCACCAGGGAGAATTTGACTTGAATGTTGATTCAAATGTTCATTGAGGGACCCCACTTGACAAAAAATTATTATTGACAGACAAAAAATCAAAATAGGTTTGTAAGAGGGGGTTTATAATCTACATACATGATACAAACTGTTCATTTGTAACTTGAAATGATATTACAGTCAACTCTCTTGTAAGCGGACACCCTCAGGAATTGAAAAACGTGTCCGTTAGTAGAGCTGTCCGCTTACGAGAATTATTCCCGTAAGCGGAAACCAAAGAAAAATAGGGTGGATGTCCGCGTACGGGAGAGTTAATTAGCGGGTGTTAATTGTGTTTTATTGCGTAGACAAAAATAGCAA
>NC_090892.1:43876263-43878763 GCF_036669925.1 Montipora capricornis
GAGCTTCAGGGAGGCAGTGCTGAAATAAGTTTTCACACATAAACACTTTACATAAGAACATTAAGTGAGGGTCAGATTATGAGCCTACATTTGAAGAAAATACTACTCAAGATGTGGGCTAGGAACATTTGCAAATGAACAGTGCAATATAGATACAAGTAAAAATTCAGTCTGTATTACCCAATTAGCCCAAATAATACATGTCTTGGTCACGTCTGCATA
The DNA here is from genome assembly GCF_036669925.1 of Montipora capricornis. Lineage (NCBI taxonomy): Eukaryota > Metazoa > Cnidaria > Anthozoa > Scleractinia > Acroporidae > Montipora > Montipora capricornis. The sequence continues at coordinate 43,876,486 of NC_090892.1, forward strand.
TATTTATTGAAGTACCATAACAACTGATTGCCAAGAATCTTAAAAACGTTTACTGAGTCTCTGCAAGCGTATTTTGACACAGTGGAATAAAGACTTTCTTTTTTTTCTCTTTTAAAGCCGGTACGTCATTAGGGAGGCTGTGGCCTGTAAAGAGGGTCATCTCTTCTGCAAAACCTGCATAGACCAGTGGATCAGTTCTCACAACAACGGCAGCTGCCCTGTCGGAAGACAGTCCCTTCAAGCCTCTGACTTGAGGAACATCATTGCTTTCGACAGGGTGGTAGAGTCTATGCAGGTTTTCTGCCCTAGGAGAGAATCAGGATGCGGATGGACTGGTGCCCTGGACATGCAGACAAACCACACACTCCAGTGCCTCCAGGAACCAGTGCCATGCACACACACTGGCTGTGACCGAGTACTATTTCGTGGGCAGCTGGATCAACATTTGGACACGTGATATGAGGCCAGATGAATGCACATATTGTGGCCATCAATTTCCAATTTGGGAAATTCCAAGCCACCAGCGATACGCGTGTCGGTTGGCACCTGTAATGTGCCCATTCAATTGCAACCATGTTGCAATACCTCGGTATGTATCCTTTATTAGAGAGACATTTAGAATGGCGTTTACGGCAAACATTAGATTTTAGTTTAGGTTTAAACAGTAACAAAAAACTACCCGGTCTCAGACATGAAATAGACCATACCAAGTAATGAAAAGCGGAGGTTAAGTGGTTGTTCTTTTGTCTTTATGCTACTCACCTCAATTGCCTCGTAAGCGCGAACAAACTTCAAAAGAATTTTTGCTCCAAAGTGAGGTTAGCGAGGATGATTGGCACAAAGAAAAAAGAACAATTTCTCAGCCGCAATTTGTGAATAAGGTCTGTGAAAACAGTGAGCAGGAAATAAATGTGTAAAAATGACGTGGTCGTTTCTGTCATTGCTATTTGTAGTAAACTTAATTCTAAATTGTTATCCTGTTTCCGCACGGTATTTTTTTGTGAGATGGTAGACTGTTTTACATTCAAAATCACACAAAAACCAGTTTACTACTGTAACAGTATCTCGAGATAAAACTTGAAGTTCAACATCATTTCTTTTGGGACAATTTCTTTTCCGCTGTTGCACTGGCGTTTAGCCTTTATTTTGACACTTAAAAGGTCAACTTTGAATGATCATATTAGAAAAGAGAACTGTACAGTCATTTTCATAAATTTGTAGAATAAAAAAGGCACTGCATCGCACGGCTACTGTGTAATTTGCTTAGTTTAATACATTTCTGAAAGATAACTTACAGAACACCAACCTGGAACTTCTACAAATTATTAATTGAATCTGAACGTGTTTTTGCAATATTATTTATATAGGGTAACATAGGTTTCAATTGTTTTTTACAGGGAACAATTGAACGGGCATATTGCTTCGGCCTGTATGTGGGCCGTCGTCAAATGTCTGGTATCCGCATGCCAGGAGAAGGTGCGACGGCAAGAACTGACTCAGCATTTAACAAGGGATGCAACAACACACGTGGATTTGCTAAATGCCGAAAGAATCAGAAATAACTTTGACAACACAAGTTAAAAGAATTGCAGTAATGGCTCTAAAGGAAATTCAAATTGAATGTTGCATGTTTTAAGCACAGAAAATTTACAATGTAATGACTATGAACCTGATAATTTCTAATCGTCAGAAGAAATGTTGACCTTCAAAACAGACACAGTTATGAAATGTTAAAGAAATTTAAGTTACCTCACTTCTTTGTCATTTTAGGTGCCACCAACATTGAGATGAACAAGAGTGCTAGCCTTTCAATGGAAACTTGCCAACTTTCAAAATTTGACAGATGATCTGGGCCCAGCGGTGGGGATTAAAAGTCCAGTTTTCTCTCTTTTGAGAGCAATCCTGGTACCAAAGATGTCTGCCACTGGGAGCATGGTGGTGTTTATTTGCTCTCAAGGGGCAACTCCTCTTTGTCTAAACCTAAGGTATGTTTCAGAGAAATGACAGACCTGTATCGGTAAAACGTTCGAGATTATAATACCAACTTTATTCATTCAATACAATGAAAGGGAGAGATACCAGAGGTTATCCCTATACGAGGGTATCCGCCCGGATCTGGAGTCGATTTTGACGCGGGAGGAAAACAGAAGTATCCGGAGAAAAATCCTCGGAGTCAGATTGAGATCGAATGAAACTCAGCCCACATACAACCCCGAGGGCAGCTGGGTCACAGATGTGGGAGGTATGGCTCATAACCACTAAACCATCATAAACCAAA
>NC_090892.1:43883763-43898763 GCF_036669925.1 Montipora capricornis
GGCCTGCAGCCTTAACTTACAAGACTTAAGCACTGCTTGAAAGTGATCATGGTAAGTACAGCTCTTTAATTTCATATACTCTGAGTAAAGTATGTGTAAACTTTCGTGGCTCTTTAGTTTTGGATTTAGAAAATGATGACGTCACGTGAAAACGATCTATAGAGCTCGAGTTCAGCGAACCTTCAACTTCCAACTCATAATCTTCCATTTCTGAGACTTCAATCCGAACTGGAAGACAGACTGAAGTCGTTCGATGCCATTTCTTGATCAAAAAGTATGCGGATAACAAATGTCAGCTGAATAAAAATTGTTTTCACCGGAACACGAGCAGTCGCAACGAAAACTACGACACTATGACACTTTGCGTTCACTTGTTTTTGTTTAAATTTGTTGAAGAATTAAGCAATTCGAATCAAACTAACGAAAATTCAAAGAGTATGCCACATTGCCCAATAAAGGAAATTTGCTGCAATTACACCTCACAGAATCACAATCGAGCCATGGCATTTCAGGGATCTCATTGCTGCCATAATCATTACGTGAGCATAAAAGTGCTGATACTAAGGTTTGATTGTCCACAAACTGTATTGTGCTTATCAAAATCACTGTCTTTCCTTCATCCATCTGCAAAATAATATTAGGCAACACTTTTACTAAAGAGTAGAGGACTGTCAGGAATGCCAAGCGTAAATGCAACATAACAAACATGAATCACAACTCTAAATTATTCGAGCTACAATATGGAAAATCTTAAATTAGATACTGTAAAAGGAATTTGAAAATCAAAGCCCTACATCAAAAATTTCGCAAGTGGTTTCTCAAGTCCTAAAACATCGATTGGATTTCCCTCGTGCACAAGAGAAGACATGCATTCCACTTCTACGTAAGGAAGGAAACTAAGAGTACCACTAGTTATCTTACCTTGAAGAAACAACTTGCTTTCACTCGGCAAACGACGGGAGACTTTTTATCCCTGAGAGTATCCATGATTTCACTGGAGCAGAGGAACAACACAAGCCATCTTGATCGCAGTTCAGATGGAAAACTTACGTATGCAAGTATGGTTATTAGGTTCAAGGAAGCTGCTTCGCTGAAAGAGTACTCGAATTTAACATTGGAGTCGACACAATGAATGGAAAGAATGTTTGAGTTCAAAAAAGGAGCGCAATTTGCTTGGACAATCTCCATGGCCTTCGGAACGTTCTCCACTTGCGTATACAGGAAGGAAAAGGTCACGTGTGAAATGCGTTGATAATATGGTTTGACTAGGCGCGCAATGCATGCCGGTGAAATGTCCCCCCTGGGCTTGTGAATAACATTGGTCATTTTTCGCATGCTCCGGTATCCAATACCTGAAAAATTCAATAGAAGAACCCTTGGCGGTTTCACGTCCTCCCGGCTCCTGACACTAAAAGGAAACCTCGGTTAACTATAGTTTCATTGTAAACTAAAGAGTAAAGAGTAAAAGCAAAATAATTATGCAAGGCTGGATGCGAGTATATTTTTTTGTTTGTTAGAATTGTACTGAAACTAATGCGCATACAATTTTTTTTACCAAAGGACTCCTGCAAAGGTGACCCAGGGATTTGAGGTATCTACTTTTGGCGGGATTTTTGGAATTGATCCTGTCCGAGCTGATCTGGTCTGGTCCGGTCCGGATTTTGCCAACGGCCTCTTCAAAACGTAGGTAATAGGTGACCATGATGAGAATAGAATTTCGCGGGGTCACGGGTAACACAAGAAGCAAGTTAATTTACGATTATCTCAAAGCAGCGTTCTATCAGTGAAAAATCACCGTTAAATTGTTACTGAACAATTTTGAACAACTTAAGTAAAATGTCTTAGATATGAAAATAGGTACCCCTCAGAGAAGAAACATCCCGTAATTTCACATACACAGGGTCACACAACATGGCTCTCCAGTATAGGGGAAAATGAAAATGGAGGTTGTACTTGAAAATCTACCCATAACAAACTTTGAACTGTTTGCGGATTAGCATATGTCGTTATGGCCTCTGGCCACGTTTGAGAGGGCTCTGTCGTCTTATGGCGCTAAGATAACTATGGCTATAAGTGGACAGGTAAAGGACCTTATAAAGAAGACACTTGAACTGCCTCATTCTAAATTGGAGACTATGTCTACTGAGTTCAGTGAATAGGCCTTTTGCAACTAACGATCATATGGTACAAAATCCGCCATGCTGGAGGGAAAGCTCATTATTATTTCCCCACTGGGACATTAACACAAAGGCAAGTCAAGCTTGACTGGTTCAGGCCTTTTTTTGAGAGCCTCAGTTCAACTTTTCTCGGACAAGTATGACGATCTATTGAAACAAATCAAGCAGTCGAATGAAAAACTTCATCAACAGAGGACAGACTTGAGTAAGACCAACTCCAAAGTAAATAACATCATGGAAGAGCGAATAGCAAATGACTCCAATGAGATTGAGGAACTTGTCAATACCTTAGAAGGGATTGTTTGGAAGTATCGAGAATCAAGGCGACGAGCGACTGTTCAGCCGAATCCATTCTTCAATCAGTTGGCAAAGCTATTGATGTTTCAGTTAACGAACAAGATATTTCTATTGCACAACCTATACCATCTTACAATGCTGCACCAAAAATAATTGTGAAATTTACCAGGCGAAGTGTGAGAAATACCTTCTATTCCAATCAAAGGAAACTGGCTAACAAGAAAGCAAGAGACCTTCCTGACCTTGACCTCGAGTCTGACGCTAACATCTTTATGTCTGAATCCCTCACACCGTATAAGAAAAAATTATTTGGTAATGTAAATAAAGAAAAAAAGCACTTGAAGTGGAAATTTATATGGACTTTCAATGGAAGAATTTTTATCAGGAACAACGAACATTCACCAGTAGTCATGTTTGATACGAAAGACGATCTTAAAAGATTTCAAGATGAACACCCTCGGACCCATTAGTCAGGTCGACTACTTTACTTGGGTAAGAATGGAATTGTTATTAGTAACAACGTTGTTATGGCATCTAGGGACCGATATTAATTTATCATGTATACTTTATTTAGAAATATGTTCTAAACCCATAAATGGCTACAAGCTTTAATGCTTTATGTGAACTCCCATTTCATGATCTGCATCACCAAGAATTCATTCGAGCTACGGGAGCATGGGTTCATCACACTCCAACTTCATTATTAAATTCCAAGGACCTTTTCCAGGATACAATTGAAAGTCCAGAAAGAAATGATGACGTACAGGGTATTTCTCATGAAAATTACTAAGAGTCAAAATACTACACTGTCAAACAATCAGGGACTCTTTTTTCAAAAAGCCAAGAGGTAAAATGGATTTTCTATGCTCCATTTAAATATGCGTAGTTTACCTAAAAATCTATCATTACTGGAGGACTTTATTACCACAGTTGAAGAAGCCACTGAAATCATTGCCATCTCTGAAACGAAGTTAAAAGTTAAAAGAAAACAACATACACAACATTAACATTCTGGGTTATTCATTTATAAATACTAACTCCAGAACTGCAGCTGGAGGTGTTGCCATTCATATTGCTAATGAATTGGATTTTTTTCAAAGGCGTGATATAGAACTATCCAGGGACAACATTGAATCGTGCTGGGTTGAAATTAGGCGTGAAAAACTTAAGAACGTCGTGATCGGATGCATCTATTGGCACCCATCAAATGATCGTCAGCATTTCCTTGAAACCCTAAGGGAACAATTAGAAGACCTAAACAATAAAGGAAAAGAGGTCTTCATTTTAGGTGACATTAATGTAGACTTTTTAGAATACAACGATAACAGCCAAACCTCTGAATATTTAGATATGTTACTCGATGAGGGATTTATGCCACCTATTACCAAAGCCACACGCCTCACAGATCATACCTCAACCTTAATCGATCATATATATTCAAACGTTGTACACAAAGTTATAAAAGCGGGCATCTGCTTAGCAGATGTTTCTGATCCTCTACCTATTTTTTGTACTGTCACAAACAAGCCATCTATTCTAAACTATGCAAAATACTTTCGTGATTTCTCACATTTTGATAGTGACTCGTTCTTAAGCGATGTAGAGGCTATTGACTTCTGTGGCTTAGTTAAAGTGCCCCTGTGACCAAAAAATCAATTCATATTTTTCTTTGGATTTTAAAACTATGTTAAAAAAACACTAAGTGACCCACGTTTTAAGCCTTGATTTCAAAAAGACACCTCTTTATTTTAACTGTAATTTTCCTATTTAATGGCCCGCCATTACTAACATTATGTTCTTGAGAGAGCTGGATCGAGGAGAAAATGACGGCAAAGGCTCACTAGTTTAAGAATGCAATACGTGTGTACGCTGCAGAATTAATATGCAGTACGGGGGTTTTGGGCTTTCAGACTTTTAAACTCACGCTTTGCATATATAATAAGCTGTGTTCACACCCTGAAATTTTAAGCTAGTGAGCCTCTGGTGTCACTTTTCCCTGGATCCAACCGTCTGAGGTCCAATCAGTCAGTTTTGAACGTGAGTAATGGCAGACTGTGAAATCCAAAACTTACACTCAAAGTAAACGATCTTTGGATCAAAATCAAAGCTCAGAATTTTGCCAGTCAGGTGTTAAGCAAACACACTTTCAAAATCTGAAGGAAAAAAGGAAGCGGCTTTTTTTTATCACAGGGGCACTTTAATGATGATGTAAATCAAAGTATTAACGACCTTGTTGACATACTACAAAGGATTTCTGATAAACATGCACCTAAGCGTAGATTAAATAATAAAAAGAAATGATGCCTAAATAAGCCATAGATTTCTAATGCTATACGCACTTCAATCAAACGGAAACAGAGACTCTTTAAATCTCATTTCTTAAGTAATAATCCGAACAAAGCAAAGATATTTAAAACTTATAACAATAAATTAAATCGAATTAAGGAAGCAGCAAAAAAAATTATCTTAGGGCCCAATTTAGTTTTAATAGTGAGAACTTAAAAACTACTTGGAAATTAATTAGTATCTCACCACCCATCACCAAATTGCTGTACAATGGCACGTACTATACAGACAGAAAAAAACATCGCCGATCAGTTAAATACTTATTTCGTAAACGTTGGTAATAATCTTTCTCAAAAGCTCCCCCGACTAGTGCCAGAAATCCCACTAATTACACTAAACAGTCCTATTTAAATAGTTTTGTATTTCGTGGAATCCTTATACATGAAGTGCAGGACATAATAATGGGTTTAGACCTCAACAAGTCTTCCATAGCAGTTCCCTCACCATGTGTTAAGCTATCACGTCCTTCCATCAGTGAAGCACTTACAAAAATCTGTAACCATTCGTTAGAACAAGGTATCGTCCCTGATCTACTTAAAATATCAAAAATAACTCCTGTCGATAAGAGGGGCGACGCAGCTGACCCTACGAATTATTGGCCAATTGCAACTTTATCAGTACTTTCTCAAGTATTTGAAAAATTGATATTTAAACAGCTTAATTACTATATCGAAAAGGTGTAAAGGTCATTCGACAGCTCAAGCCATAGCTGAACTTACTGACACTCTAAGGAAGGCCATTGATAACAACCTATACACCTGTGGTATTTTTTTGGATTTCTCAAAGGCATTTGACACTGTAAATCACGAAATATTACTCAAGAAGTTAGAATCATATGGCGTTAGAGGCCTTCCCTTGAGATGGTTCAATAGCTACCTAAGAAACAGGAATTACACTGCACTTGAAGATATAAAATCGCCCATGCAAACTATGACCTGTTGAATTCCACAGGGGAGCACCACTAGGACCTCTGCTGTTTTTTATTTATATCAATGACTTGCCGAACTGCTCCGATAAATTAAGCTTTAAAATTTTTGCTGGCGATACCAACGTATTCGCCTCGGCAAGCAACCTAAAAACTCTTGAAGCTCTAATGAATTCTGAACTTGAAAACGTGAAAGAATGGTGCGATGTAAATAAATTGCCGATAAATATGTCAAAAACTAACTTCATGATAATTAAGTCTACCAGGAAGAATGATATGCCTGTACATATTCAAATTAGAAATAGCGATGGAATGAGCCATCCCTTAGTCCGTAAAAATCATATTAAGTATCTAGGGGTAATGATTGATGACTGTGTTTCGTGGAGGTATCATATTTCGTACATCTGCTCTCAAATCTCGAGGAATATCGGTATTATATCAAAGCTAAGACATTAACTATCTATAAAGCAACTTAAGCAAATTTATTATAACCTCATTAATCCTTATATAGCATACGCAATTTTGGCATGGGGCAGCACCTATATCTCCTCCTTGCAGAAAGTTCAGGTTAAGCAAAATCATGTTGCTCGATTAATATTCTTCGCAAATATACGTGGTAAAGATACTGCGAGTGCTCTCCCATTGCTGAACTTGCTAGACATGCTCACTGTATATAACATTTATTCTTATACACGTCTTAAAATTTGCCCACCTCTGGCACAAAGGTCTACTACCTGATGTATTTTGCAACACTTTCCAGTATGCTAACGAAGTGCATAGCTACAATACTAGATATGCAACCCCAAAAAAATTATATAAGCCACGTGTAAGGACAAACACTGACAAACAAATGATTTTATTTAAAGCTATTGATCTTTGGAAGTCTATCCCACAAAACCTTAAAGATCTGAATGTGTACATTTTTTCTAAAAATATCAAACTTTTATTACCCTCAGAGCAATATTCAAAGAAACCTGTTTCTTGAAATTAAGTATCATTTCTTGACTTGTCCACCGTACCTCTACTATATCTTCCTTTACTGTAATTATTATTTTTAATGTTGTCTTTTGTTTCCGTCCTCTTTCTATTTCCTCACGTGTATCAAATGTAACATCAATAGGGCCAACTAGAAAACCGAATGGTTTATTTGGCCACCATGCTCAAGCTCTTTTACTTAATACAATAGTAACATCGTCAGCAACTACAAATGCATGTAATTAAACTAAGTAACTACATCAAGAGGAAATTAGTAACTTGAATTGAATTGAATTGAATTGAACTATGTGAACGCTATGAAAGAAATGGATTGCAATAAAAACGTCTCAGTACATAAAAGATTCTTGATTTTTCTAAGGGCGAGGTTCTAAAAATATATCACCACTGGTTAAAAAAATAGGTCCGCAATGCGTACATGTGTGGCTTACGAAATTAAGCTGCTTTGATGGGGGAGGTTACAAATTAAAAGGATCTGTTTTGTCATTGAGTTTCTATTAGTAGAGCTAGTATCTGATTACGGTTAGTTTTCAATATTGTTCCTCTCAATCAATACAATAAGATAATTGACATACATCCGTCCTGAAATGCTTATTTTCAAGATGAGGGTTATTGGTTAAAGTTTTATGGAGGTGTCATTTTGACAACAGAGGTTGCGCATGTAACCTGAGGATTTAAGGAACTGAAAAAATGTCAGCATCATGTCCTATAGTGGGCTTATAGATTCAGTCATGATTTTGTTTACGTAACCAAGTGGAATTGAGTTCTGAGTTTGTCCAGGGCAAGTGTTGTGAAATCAACTCCAGGGAAGCATTTCGTATGAATGCTTTTGGCATTTTGTGTACCAGTGCAAGAGCACAACACTTTGCAGAAGGGCTGGGACATACAGGAAATGATGTAACCTTTGCTAGAAGCCACATTAGGAGCTTGATTTGGTTTGAATGTACGACTAATTTTTGACAATATATGCATGTAAAGTATCATAATGCTAAATTTTCAATAAAGAAACACAGAAAAATTTAGTTGATGTAAGTGGCTATTGGGTTGCAAGTGGAGGAATTTGGGAAAAAAAGATAGATGCATAACAATATCTGAACACAAGCAATATTTTAATAAATCATATGTTGAGTAGTGCTTATTAACATTGCTAATAATTTTAAGCCAATAAGATTAACAATTTTACCTGGAGGTTTTAAGAAAAAGTTCAACAGAATTCAATGTACAGGGAAGTTCATGATGGTATGATATGACTTTAAATACCAGAATCGTTGAAGTTTTCTTATTATGGACCTTGTAATTTTATGTCAGTGTGTTTACCAAGTTCAAGCTATGCGGAAACATGAAATGAATAGATGAACTTGACATCATGCAAAGTGCTAATCTACTGTACAAAAAGGTCCAAAATAAACATTGTGAGCAAGTGTAGTACACAAATTGGGTAAATCAAAACACTACTTCATTCCATATTTTGTATTGTCCAACAACTTGTTTCAATGTTGGTAAATAAAAGACATTCATGTAAAGCATCATAATTGAAACGCGACAAAGCATCTTTTGTTTTAAGGAAATTGTCATGAGAGCCGATTCTTGATCGGTATTGTTCAACAGAGATTCCCATGTTACTTACTTCTGACGAAATCGTGGGCTAGCAGACTCTTGTCAACTGTGTGTGGATGATTCGTCCAATTCGATTCAACAACAACATTGAGCAATGACAACACAAGCACAGGAGAGTCTCTTTTGCTTTCAAGTAACTTCAGAGCCTTTCAAATACTTTCAGAAACTTTCAGATACTCAAGCAGGTCTGCTGAGCAGATTGAAGCCGTTAAATGTTGGCTTGCGAGAGTCAATAATGACTCGTAAGTTTTCATGTGATGCAACCTGTACCAAAGGTCCAGACCATGAATTGAAATGTTGCCCTGTGAGAGCACAACTCCTCGCTGTAATCCGAACTTAGAAGACAAGCCGACTGTAGGAAAGCTGGCGTGTAAAATCCAAGCAGCAAAGAAGAACGAATAACTAGATAAAAAACGATCTTCGACAACGCGCTGTGTTACAACCACAAAATGGCCGCTTTCTGAAGCTTCGAAGTTTACGTACTTAGCCGAGCGTAGACTGGGGCCTGTCTTGGACGATAGTAAACCACGTGACAGCCACTCTGTTCACCGTGACAAATCCAGGAATAAATATCTTGGGCCATGGCATTGAGTGGTTTACACTTCGTGGTATTTTCTGAAAATTTGTCACACTGAGCAAGTGTTACATTAGTAACATACCTGAAGAAAATTTTCACATTCTATCAAACTTGAGAGCTGGCTCCATGCAGATGGGCTAATTACTCCCGAGTTATGAGATGAGTAGATTTGGAGGAGTACAGCAAAATGCAAAATAGAATTTGGATCCAGTCATTTCAATGGCTAAGAGCAATTCAAGACGACTCTTTAACACCCGCGAAAATCTGTGCGGTGTCTGACATTTGCAGACTGCAGACAAATAGCGCTGATAAACAGTATTTAAGTCTAAGAACCCATTTTAAAACGGTTAGCTTTCAAAAATTGAAAGCTAACCGTTTTAAAATGGGTTCTTAGACTTTAATACTGTTTATCAGCGCTATTTGAAATGGGTGTTTAAACTTAAATACTGTTTATCAACGCTATTTGTCAGCAGTCTGGAAATGTCAGACACCAGAATTGTAACGGGTAATTGAGGCAGGTCTGTAAAGCTCTGTATAGCCCTGTATAGCTGTGTGTAGCTTTGTATACCTTAGTATAGCTCTGTATAGCCCTGTATAGGTATGTTAGCTGTGTATGATTATGCTGTATACATGTAGGACAAAGGGTATGTAGACATAATATGTATTGAGGACATAATAATTCCCCATACATGACGTACTTACGAAGTAACTTTTTTAAACTCAGTCGAGGAGTCAGGCAAGGCTGTCCTTTGTCGCCATATCTATTTATTCTATCTGCAGAAATACTTGCTGATGCCATTCGGAAAAAAACAGAGGATCAACGGCATTGATATCTGGCCTCAGACTCAATATTAAAAAGAAGGAAGCTCTGTGGATAGGCTCTAAAAAAGATTGTGACCTTAAACTTCTTGCAGAAAAAGATTTCAAATGGTCAAATAAAAAAGTCAAAGTGCTATCCTAGAATGCTGGACATTTCGCAGACTCACATTATTAGGGAAAATAGCAGTTTTTGAAGAGCCTGATTGCATCTCAGTTAGTCTACATTCTCACCTCTGGAAGCTAACCATGAAACGATTAAAGAAATCAACACAAATTTCTATAAGTTTCTATGGAATGATAAAGGAGACAAAATCAAACGCAAGATAATGATTAATGACTGTACCGAAGGAGTTCTAAAAATAATCGACATTTCTTCTCTTAACAAAGCCCTTAAAGCTTCATGGATCCAGAAATATGTGGACCCTGAAAATCGTAGTAAATGGAAGCTACTCTTTGATTCCGAACTTGAAAGAAATGGAGGCGAAGTCATACTAACAGGAAATCTCAACAAAAAAGATGTTAACAACTTAAAGATATCAGACCTTTTTGTGAAAGAAATACTTGTAACTTGGTCAGAAGTCTTTTTCCAGGAAAGGATAGTATCTGAAGAACATCTTTTGTCGTCACCTTTGTGGCAAAACTCTCTGATAAGAATTCAGAATAAGCCGGTTTTTCATAAAGACTGGCTTGTTAAAGGTATTATGCAACATTTAATGGATGAATCCTCCAATTTCCTTTCCCTTGCTGCTTTTCAGATTAAATATAACTTGCAAGGTCGACCTCTAACCTTCTTTGGATTAATCCCAGCAGTCAATTGTCTACGGAGACAAAGCACCAAAACCCAATCTAAGTATGAAAATCGCTTTTCAAAATTTCTTATGAGTGAAAAGCCGTCTTAATTTATCTACCAAGAAATTACATCAAAAAATTGGTTCATAAACAAAAAATGCGGCTACGATTATCTCTTTTACCTTTCTTTTCTGCTTTCCTGCTGTGTCATGGTGGATTATGGATAACCCTACATTGAGAACAAGCAAATGTTGGTTTGAGCCGCCAGGCCCCAGTTGTTTGAAAGCCGATTAGTGTTAACCCACGATTAAATGTGACCGTCCACGGGAAAACCAACAAAAAGGTGATGACACGGGCACGCTATTTTAGCACGCTAGACAAAAGAAATTTTCTTTAACACGGGAGCGCCGTGTCGTAATGCACGCCTCATTAAAATTTTCTTTTGTCTGATACTACAAGTTGTAAACAATAGAGCGTGTTATACCAAACAAAAGAGCGTGTCAGCAAAAGTAAAATCGAGCACCGCGTAAAAAGACACGGAGTGAGTGAAATTGCACGACAGCTGCGCCAAAACACTCGCTAAAAAACCAAGTATATAAACACGCTACTCCCAAAGCCGAGTGAGGGCCGACTTACCTGCAGAAATAGCTGGAAAATCCCGCAGAATACAGTATTGTGCAAAAGTAATGCAAACGTATTTCGCCGAAATTCGCGGCTTTTCCTGGCTTTTCGACGAATTTTTGATGGAAGCGAATTTTCAACGAAAAGTCATGATAATTCAAGGCCTATTGTTTCCAACTACACCGAATTTTCGAACGAAAATTCCCTCGGAACGAAAATTGACTTCGAATTTTCGTCCGAAAAATCGCTCTGTTTGATAAATGACGTAAAAAAAATTGAGCGAAATTTCGCTCTTTATTTGCTGTTCTCGAACATTCCCACGTATTTTCTGGACAAAAATTTGCCAAGTTCGAATTTGCCGCGATGATTCTTTTCTGCCGTCATTTCACAATGTGTAAGCTCTACAACAAACTCTTGTTCGTGAAGCAATCACAGTTTTTGTTGTGTGAGGCAATCTTTTTTTTTTCGTTGGAAATAGCCGATTAAACTGTCGGATCATTGAATCTATTTTCGATACGACTTTATTTACGCTAACCTTAACGCGTTTATTTACGCGTACATACGCTTGTTCAGCGATGTTGTTGATGGCGGCCGCCGATTCATGTCACAAAAATTCGCTGCTTCAAATTTTGTTATCTCGAATTTTCGTTTGGTTACCTCGAAAATTCGCTACTTCGAATTTCGCTATCTCGAGAAAGGTCGTGAATTTTTCGCTTCAAACCGTACGAAAAATCGTTCGAAAATTCGATGACTTTTCGTGGAAAATTCGCTAGAACAAGGGACGAATTTCGTTTGCATTACTTTTGCAATTTTACGGTGCCTGTTTTGGCACGCATCTGACACGCAACACGCCACGCTAAACAAAAGGTTTGGAGTGTCTCAGTGTGCACAACAAAGCCACCGTGACATCTATTGTGCTACTCATTAAATATGCGCATATGGCGTGTTGTATGTCACGCTCAGCGTGCCGTGTCATGCACGCGTGCCCGTGTCATCACCTTTTTGTTGGTTTTCCCGTGGATGGTCACAAATAGTCCTAATCCACGGAATAAATTTACCCTTCGATTAAATTCTGTTGCTCAAAGCTTGATTAACACTATCCAAGGAATAAACTAAGGGTTAAATTTAACACACCTAGCGACGTGGATTAACTCACTAATCGAGGGTAATTTTCCCCAAACAAAAAAAGATGGCGGACTTAATGCCTGGTCCAGTTAGAAGAAAAGCGAGAAAATTCAGGCTCCACGATTTTTCTTTAGACGAATACACTGGCGACAAGTTGAGAAGTCGATATCGTTTTGCCGAGAGTCAATTCAATTTTTGATCAACCTTCTTCGTGACGATCTTGAAAGGGCCACTGCTCGAAACCATGCCTTGTCAACAACTGTACAAGTCCTTGCTGTGTTGCGGTTTTTTGCCTCCGGAAGCTTTCTGCAAGTTATTGGAGATATCATTGGTTTGTCAAAGTCGACCGTGTTTCGCATCACCAGCAAAGTTTCCTATGCCCTCGCACAATAACAAGTACATTTCATCAAGTGGCCATCGACCGAAGGCGAGATTGTTCAAACTTAACGAGGCTTTTACGACAAGGGAGGGTTCCCTGGGGTGATTGGCTGTGTGGACGGCACGCACATCAAGATTCAGGGACCAACCAAAAACGAAAATGGCTATGTCAACCGAAAGGGGTTTCATTCAATTAATGTGCAAGTGATTTGCAATCACAAAGGTATGTAAAAATGGCATTCAACAAATTTAGAGCAAAGTTTAAGACCGCAGGGGTGGTAGTACTTTCTTTTAATTCACTCTCAAGTATTTCCCTTTGGTATTACACGTTTTTTTTGGATGTAGTAATAAATTGATGTTTTACTTCAGCAAATTAATGCAGCAGTCAATTCCAGCAGTGCCCCACCCCCACTGCCACCCCCTCCACACCCAAGTAAAATAGAGGCAAATGGCCCACCCTCTGGCTCATTCAAAAAATGCTGCACTCAAGATATAATACATCAAACTGAAAGTGTAACCACCATTATTCTGTGTCTCTTTTTTATACGTGCATCTGTCGTTGCACTGTTCATTTGCTTTAATTTTACTTGTTAATAACAAGCCATATTTTGGTAAAAAAATACCCAGACGGCACTACATGACAGTTCCTTTCGGTTTTATATATTTTAAAAATATTCCTTCATTTTATTTTGGCATGCACAGTTCATCAGTGTACATTTAACATTAACGCTTCGTTGTTATCAAAAGAAAAAAAGAAAAAAAAGCAACCTTTTAAGTATCAAGGAAGAGAAGAAACATGATTCCAACCTCCAAGGGACAGGAATGAGGTTACCATGATCCTTTAACAAATAAGTGCAAAATAAAAGATTTAATTACTTAATTACATTTGATCCATATTTGATCAACAGGTAACGAAACTGATAACATGTTTGCACTCTCTTCCATTTGCAAGACCGAAATAGCTGGGGTATCAAGTGCCCTGGGGTTGTCCTGTGGGTAAGCAAATGGGCCAGCTCCTGTGTAGTGAAAAAATTTCAAAAGCCCCACCCCAGGAATAAAACCTGCGCAAATTTACATGTGAAATAATTGTTACCTAATTGAGATTCTTTTTCATTTCACGCATGTTTACAAACATCGTAGCAAGATGGCCAGGCAGCACACACGACAGCTTTATTTTCACGGATTCACAAATTGGCCAACAACTCAATGCCCAGCACCAATCCCTGGAAGACGGTTTGCTGTTGGGTGATAGTGGCTATCCTTGCAGGCCCTACTTGATGACCCCGTACTTGAATCCTGGGACCAACAAGCAGACACAATTTAACAATGCACATGCACGTACAAGGGTGGCAATTGAACAAGCATTTGGCGTGTTGAAACGAAGGTTTCACCTGCTACATTTGGAGATTAGGATGAAGCCAGAAAAAGTCTGCATGATGATTGGAGCTTGTGCAGTTTTGCACAACATAGCAATCCTAAGGAACAAACCTCTGGATGGCCACGCTGAAGCTGATGATCAGCCTGATCCTATTTGCTATTGTGGTCCAGAAGATGGCAAGGTCATCAGAGACCACATTTATAATACCTTTTTCTGATCTCTATTTCTTAAAGAAATATGGTTTAATATACTCAGTGGTCCTTAAATTAAATTATTGAAGTCCATGGGTCATCTCAGTCACTCTCATTTTTATATTATTAAGTACAGTTAGGGGTATTGGTCTACTACAGTCTGTTGCAACAAGCTGGTTTGCATCATGCATCATGCAAACCAGCTTGTTGCAACAGACAGTAGTAGACCAATAATATATAATAATACAAAAATGGGAGTGACTGAGATGACCCATGGACTTCAATAATTTAATTTAAGGACCACTAAGTCTATTAAACTATTCAGTTATCTGAAAAGTATGATGATTTTGTAACTTGTTGATTGACCATTTTTAATACTAACAACACTTTTTTTAATTTTGTAGAATAAGTTGTGGCTTCAAGTAAACCTGCCCCACTCACTTAAATAAATTATTTACTTGTAAGATGTATTGAAATTTAAGATCACAACACATAATGGCAACATAAATTTGACTTCAGTGTACATGTTTGATTTTTTGTTGATTAATAATTATAGCAGTGCACCCTCTTTTAACAAGAGTGCCCATAAATGCCAATGAGTTGTTTACTCAAAATGTGGCTGCAAGTAAATCTGCTCTGCACCCATAAATAATTGCACTCGTCACTAATGGAAATTTATGAGCACAGTAATGCAATTAACATAATTGGAAATAAATTTGAATAAAGTAAATGTACATGAAAAAAATCCTTAACAATGATAAATTATT
>NC_090892.1:43913763-43916263 GCF_036669925.1 Montipora capricornis
TCCAAATAAAATTGAAAAGAACGTTATTCACCTGCTTCACAATCTCTTTTGTTAAAGGGATTAATGATGCCCAGAACATAATTTTGGGGATTGCGAAGGTCTTAATAATTTGAATTCTACCAATCAGTGTTGAGTTTCTCCACGGCCATGCATTGATAAATTTTTGAATGGACCTAATAATATTTTCAAAGTTGAGCTCCTGATACTTTTGCCACTTATACGTAAAGAAATGCCTAACATTTTCATTGGTTTGTTTACTTTGTCAACGCCAATTTACTCTGGCGACTCATGAAGGCTACCAAGCCAATACGCTTCTGTTTTCTCTTCGTTCAACCTTAGTCCAGAAATTCTACCAAATCTATCTAAGAGACCTTGCAGCAAGAAAAAGGACTGGGTATCACTAACAGAAGTTGTCAGATCGTCAGCAAAGACGCTAAGTTTAACTTCACATTTACCAACTTTGATTCCTTTAATGTCACTATTTTCAGGAATACTTATATTGACAATTTCAAGGGCAATAATAAATAGGTATGGTGACAAAGGATCCCCCTGGCGAACTCCTCTATTGACCTCAAAAATATCAGATGCAAAGCCATTATTCATAATGCAGCTTGAGATGTCCGAGTAAAGTACTGTAATCCAGTGCAAAAAGGAGTCGCCAAAATTAAAAACTTTTAGTGTATGAAACAAATAATTCCAGCTCAAAGAATCAAAAACTTTCTTAAAGTCAAATGTTGTCATAAGACCCGGAATATTCTGTAGTTTGGTATACTCCATTACATCATTTATTGACCTCACTGCGGCAAAGATCGTTCTCCCCTTGACATATGCGCATTGGTTTTCATGAATGATAAATGGGAGAGTCTTTTCGAGCCTTACTGCTAGAGCTTTAGATCCGATGTTATAGTCCACATTTAGCAACGATATCGGTCTCCAATTATCCACATATCTTCTATCCTTGTCTTTCTTTTCAATTAACCGAATAATTGCCTGCCGCTGGGAATTTGACAGTTGCCATTTTAATATGCAGCATTTAAAGAGTCTACCAGAAGAGTGAGGTCTCTGATGTGTGTGCCATCGATGACACCTATAATTCTTGGAAGTGTCTGTAGTTCGAAATTTTGCATGATGACTTCCATCTCATCGTCTGTTAAAAAAAGTTGTAATGATGGTTTTAAACTCTAAGCCACAGACTAATCGTTTGAATTCCACTGGGAAGAACTCAACCTACCTCTCGGCCACTTGATGTATTCCCGTCTTAAAGCAACAATAGCTTCTGTTACTCTTTTTAGGATTCTCTCCAAGCTACTGAGCATTACATCGAACCTGTCAGAAACAGATCTCATTGCTTCCAGGTTTGAGATGAACCACACGAATATCTAAACCTGTTTTTGGAGCGGAATAGCCTTTCTTCCAAAGCGATTTCCATGGCAAATCGACCCTGTTGCGGCGAGTTCTTGGCTGAGCGACTCAAAAGTGTTTCTCGTCATCCGAAAGTGCCCTCTAAATTCATCTAGTGAGTAACGGGGCACTACAACCTCGAGAAAAGAAACATTTCTGATAAGATCCCTCCTCATGAATGGTATAATTGCTCCGATCAAATGAATGTCGCCCTCATCGTCATTTAGTAATTCTTCTTTGATAGATTCATCAAGCATTTCGTACAACAGCAGCATTTCCTCCGTCATCTTGAATGCCAACTAGTTCCAGGGAACTCTTGTAAATGGTACGAGTGCATCCCTGTGGAAATTTTCAATTGCGATTCAAGGCGTTCCATTTACTACAACTGTCGCCCAACCGGTTTTTCCGAGTAAATGGTAAACAACTGCAGTAAAGAGGGACCTTGTGTCTGAGGATCAGTTTATTGGCGAATTTAATGTTATGCTGCTCATTGACAATACGGCAAGGAAAGTTCCCACCGCAAAGATTGATGTTGATACACCTTATCTCAAGGGCCAAGTGGAAGCGCAGTGTCTTCCCGATGCTGTTTATGATTTAATTACTGGTAATGTACCAGGCGCAAGAGCTGCAAGGTGCAAGACCAAAGCTGGCAAGTTCCTGTACAAGAGGCTTGTGCTGTAACCACGAGAAGTCAAGCTAAGAAAGCTGGAGAACATATTCCGTTGAAGGTACCGGGTACCAAAGAAAGTCCTATAGTTGATAGAGAAAAGCTCAAGCAGATGAAGCGTGATGAAGCGTGGGAGAAAGATGACGTAGTTGTGAGAGGCCAGGCTGAGACTTCATTTGAAGTGAAAGGTGGAGTTTTGTACCGCGTCTACAAGCACCCTTATGTGAACAGAGGTAAACCCCTGAAGCAGGTTATGGTTCCTGTGCAGCTGAGAAGTCGAATAATGGAACTAGCTCACGGATCGATCATGGGAGGTCACATGGGAATAAAGAAAACGACTGATAAGATTCAAAGTGTGTTCTCTTGGTGAGGCATTCAAGGGGACGTGACTCGTTATTGCAAGTCCTGCGATGTATGTCAGAAGACAGTTAA
>NC_090892.1:43936263-43941263 GCF_036669925.1 Montipora capricornis
TCTTAAATTTGAAGCAAAGAGAAAACTCTTCCCGAAGCCAAAGGAAAGCGATCCCGAGTGCTCGGTAAGTATTTTTGATCCTAATTTTCATTACAGTAAGCTTCTATTCAAAATTAATCAATCAATCGATATACACGTGCATAGTGCACAAGGATGAGCTTGAAGCAGATTTCTTTATTCGTTGAAAGAATTAGAACTTTTACAATGATTAATTGATGACTTGAAAGGAAGACAAGCTCATGTAAGGTGGAAAGGATGACGCTTTAATTTAAAGGTTTGAAAAAGCCTTAAGGCCCTTCGCGCTAATTGTTTGTGCGCAACTTTTACTGCGCAGGTAACGCGACTGTAATATGTCACGCATTACTTCAAGCATAAGTTAAGATCAGGAACCCATTAAAAAAAACAAAAACCCTGAGGAAAAATTTCCAGGTCGGATAAAGAATGGCACATGTATTTCGAATTCATCATGAAACGTTAAAATGAAAGGACTGGGAGACTGGAAAAGGTCCCTAATAGAGTTGTGGTTGACAGTTTTGAAATCTTGAGGAAATTTAGTTTTAGTCAGCGACGGTACCTTATTAGTTCAAAGTGAATGTATGTTTTTTTAAGTTTCTTTCCTTTACTTTCGTGAAAAGAGGGCAGAATTATCTTCTCTTCCTAATCCACTTGAATAGTGTGGACCTACATATATGAGGAAACAGCCAGAGATTACATTTCACAAAAACCACACTCCAGAAGATGAGAAAGACGGCAATTGAGAGATATGATACTCGCAAAAAAAGAACGAGGCCAATATCCAGCCATCTTGACCGAACAAGCTTGGTCAATAAAGGATTTATTATATGGGATAAGACACTAAAAAAGTGAGCTTTGTACTTTGGTTTATTTTCAGTGACTGAAAACGAAGCCAGTTACATGCAAAAATCAATGGCGCGTTCTCCTTCATCCTAATTGGATGAATGCAGAAATACAATCATTTGATTGGTTTACATTTTTGACGAGTAAATGTCTAACGCGTACGTCTGAATGGAATGACAAATGTACGAAACCGCTCGAGGCAAATTCGAAAAGTCTTTTGAACCTTAAAAATGTCCCAAAATGGCTTAAATTTTGAGCACTTAAGTTCTAAAGAGTGCTTAACCATTATAGCAAAGGTGTTCATTCCATCTGGCCGTCGCTTTCGCCGATCCTTGGGCGCTTCGAAGAACTGTCGCTCAGCTCTGTGGTGCAAAGCTGCCCCGACGTAAGCTGGATGTTGAAGGTACAGTTGTTAAAACTTCCAATCGTTGCTCCTGAGAAAAAACCTGAGCCCATCTGGACTGGATCAAAGGTGGCAGACTCAACACTGGTAACTGAAGGGGTGGAACGAGTTGTGGTTTCTGTGCGAGTGGAGATGCTAGCTGGCCGGTTGCTGCTCGAGCAGCTCAGCGCAAGGGATGATGTTCATACGAGGCCGATTTGTAATCGTCGAGACTTTTCAGACTGCGATGACCACTTAACTGTGCCACAAAATTATTTGGGACATCTGCATTGAGGAGACGCGAAATGCAGGTCTTTCTCACCGAGTGGTTGGTTACTCTGCCTTGTAAACCAGCATTTTTCGCAGCGGTAGAGAGAAATTTGCCGATTTCATTTTTTCCAAGCGGACTTCGCATATACCACACTTCGTCATCTGGTTTTCGCTGATGTTTGACTGCGAGGCAAAAGGGGGAATCTGGCTTATTCACCTCCGAAGGACGACGGCGAGCAAATTCTTTGAAGATTTTAACCGGGCAATGCTCATTCCCGGTTGCTTGCGCAGTAGGATGGAAAGCACGAACACTGTATGGCTTGTCATGGCCTTGACGTGTTTTGGACCCTCGCTCATATCTCCACACAAGAATCTCATTCTCCATGTCTGGGTCTTTCTCCAGAGTGACGTCTCCCCACTTTAATCGGCGGCTTTCGTCACGAGCTCTGAACCCAAAGTGAAGGGCAATTATCCACCACAAGGTACGCTGCAAGATTGTTGGATTTGAGGTCCCAAATTCACCGCACTCGAAAAGCTTGTCTTCCTCGGCCTCTGTCAGCTCACGGGTAGCTTGTGGTTTGTTCCCTTTGCCATGTTCTACGACAAGTTGTCGGCGTTTGGCACTTAAGACTTCTCTTGAGAGTTTGAAGTTGTCTCCTTCAATAATATTTACATTTGAACCTCTTTCGTTCAAGGAGCGTTGAAGACTTCGTTGAAAGGACATCAAACTGCCAGGCTCGTACTCTGTGCCGTCTAATTTCTTCAAACTTTTGAAAAATTTGCACAACAGCAAATTCAATTCTTCCTCAGGTATGTCAGACAGTTCCCTGTTCTCGTTTTCTTGTAAGCAAAACTGCTTCCATGCCTTTATGTCACTTTGTGTTTTAACCTTTGTGTTTGCCGGTTTTTGTTGCAAAATAAATTCATGAAACTCGTCAACATTTTTGTTTTCTTTGTTTTCATTCTCGTTGACACATTCGGTTTTCTCGTTTTCCAATTCAATCGATACAGAGACCACAAGAAATCTTTGACTGTCACGGAAAAGACTTTTCGGGAGACAAATTACGAAACAGAATTTTGTTGAGCCGGCTTCAGAGAAATTTTTCTTGCGGGACAAAGCGCGTAATCCCGAGCGGGCAAGATCGCTCCATCTTGCCCGCTCGGGTAGCCAATCACAGCACGGGATTTGGTTCATCTTGCCCGCTCACGGAGCTACCCATGTAATAACAAAGGGTTATTAATTGCCTGCATTTATGCTCCACTCTATGCATTACAGAGAATCAAAGATCAACAAAAAAAAAAAATGATCATGAAAGAATCATTCTTTGTAAGTAAGTAATTATTTTTATTCTGTTTTTGCTCCTCCAAGAATGCTGTAAGGAAGGTCTACAAAGAGCTTCAACAAAACCAACAGCAAGAAGAGGATCAAGAAAATGTGCTCGCATTTGACTTTAACTCCAGGTGAAACTCACTGTTAGAATTCCTTTTGATTGGTGGGGAAAGATAAAGCAAACAGGATGGGTGGTATTGATTTTTACACAGTAACTGATTAGATAATTTCAAGTTAAACTGCTGATCATTGCACTTGTAACTTTATGTTACTTGAGCAGTAATGAAAGGGAAGCCTGAAAACTCAGGCTTGAACCAGACTTGAATCCTACCCTTTGTGATACCGGGGTAGTGCTCGTCTAGTTGAGCTATGAAGCCATCTGGGAGCTGGTCATTATTTGACTTCATGTTGAGCCTGTATGATGAAAGTTAACATAAATAAAGCCATATATATTTGAACTGCAGATAGGGAAGCCTGAAAATTCAGGCTTGAATGGGATTTGAACTCTGACCTGTGGTATTGGTGCAGTCCTCCACAGGCTCACTAGGAACTCACGTAATGACCATCTCCCAGATGGCTTGAAAGTAGCTGAACAGGTAGGGCACTGCAGCACCATCGCAGAGGTCAGGACTTGCATCCTGTTGAAACCTAAAATTTTCAGGCTTTCTTTTTGTTACTGCTCAAGTAACATGAATGCTAAAAAACTGCGATGATCAGCATCTCAACTTGATTAGTTGTCTCCACAGTTCAAATACTGTATATTTGGCTTACATACATATTAACTTTAGTCATAAAGATACTGTACTTTCAGTTATACCTACTACACGTGACAAGTTAATTTTTCCCTTTTCTGTAGTCTTTCCTAATTAATTTTTCTCCTATTTTTCACAAGCAACCTCTTTTCCCCTTTTTTTTTTGTTCAAAGTTGTTTGACCAGGGCAAGATTTTATAGTTCATGATAGTAAAACAATTTTGATGTCAGTTTGCACCAGTCTCCTACTGAATGAACAATGACTTGTTCCTTAACTTGTTACTTTTATTTTTAATAGTTCTGATTTATTGCAGCCACTCAAGGCAAGTTCCTTGATATATGACTGTTAATTTATTATTGTTATTATCATTACTATTATTATTTTGTTCACTCTCTTGTGTCAGCTGTTGATAGTTGTGCTGTGGGCAATTTTCTAAGGTTGATTTAAGACAATAATAATTTATTTCCTATCTCCTATCTGTTTTGTCACTGGCAGTTTCCACAGTCCAGCAAATCAGGCAATGTCCAGAAAAATTGTCTGTGAAGTCCGTTCTGTATATGGCAAAGACAAGTGGGAGAAGGCGTCAATTAAAGGTAAGAACCTTCATTTAGCCTTAGGAAGGGAGGGAGCCTATCTCTTATTATAAGCCCAGTGGTTTCCTTTGGGCTTTCTGGTCATTACCTTTTTAAATACTTTAAACAGCAAACTTGAACTTGAGCTGTTTGCAGGAATTAATAAACAATGTATTTGTTATAGATGCTGTCCATCAACACTGGAGATCTATGCAGGATGATGCAACAAGAAAAGCTAATAACAAATATGAGGAACATCGGAGACAAGTTAAGAAGAATAATCGCTTAAAGAGAGTAAGTAAAAATTGTGTGTGATTTGAGCCAAGCGCTAGTGTAATACTGATGGAGTAAGAGTGTCTTTGCCGGTAGTCCCGAGAACGACTTTTGACTCTGAATTTGACTTCATTCTGCTAAGATTGTTGACACCTCATTTGAATACTGCAGGCAAATCTTTGCTGACATCATTGTTTAAATTTTATCTCACTAACAAGAAAACGAATGGTTACTAGATGTCCTGTTTTAAACAAATTGACTTCAAACGTTAAACTAAGTTGCCCCCTTAGTTTTACGCCCTTTGTGTGGAAAAGCACGAATGAGCCCATACAGTATTTGTAAATTTTCGAATTACTCAGCCCCCGGTTCTAGACAGATTTCTTGTAAATTTCTTATTTAATTAAACTTCTTGAGGAAGTAATGATGGACCAGGGATATCTTAGGAGCATAATAATTATTATCACCTGGGTTAAGAATGTCTTCAACTTTCAAAATCTTGCCTTTTTCACCATTGTATGTTGGCCTTCAATGGATCTTTGTTTCATTGACCAACAAATGCATGG
>NC_090892.1:43948763-43956263 GCF_036669925.1 Montipora capricornis
TCTTCCTCTTAAAAGCATGTCAATAAGTTCCTTTTTTCTGTTATCATTATTCAGTTTCTTTTTCTTATCTTCCCTTTCTTCACAGAATGATCTAAGAGCATAAAGATCTCCTCTGGCTTTTATGTGATATTCATTCTTCAAAATATCATCACTTGCTACTTAAATAGCAGTGGCATCCATCTATGATAAATAAGCAGTAGTAAAAGCAATCAGAATAAAGGTGCACCGTTTGCTGCTGTAACACAAATACAGGCATGAAAGCTCTTGCATTAATTTGAAACTACAGTGCAGCTATAAATTAAACCCATCAAATGCTATTTAGCACTAAACAGTGATATTTAAGCAAAAGAAAAATACAGTAAGTGGATAAAATATCCCTATTAAGATTCACAAAGTTTCAGGTATCTAACAGTTGCACTCTTGTGAGTACTCGCTATATTGTTACAATTGCAGTGACTGAATGAAAACCTGGCTACTCGCTACCTTACTGGCCTTTAAGCCATGAAAAAATTCAGAAGTCAGTACAAAATCGATTCACCGTTTACACCGGCAACCTACACTATAGTTTTGTCAGAGAATTTATGAATACACAACTTTATTTGGAAGATACCCAGCCTTAAAAGAGCCAAACCAGCTGGAAAAAACCAAGGTTTACAAACTATTGCTTGAATATTTCTGAACAAAAAGAATAATGTGTGTCCATATTGCAAATGGCAAACTGGATCTCTTTCAAATAAACTGTTGCAATTTTCTCTTAGCAGTTTGTTTACACAGATCTAGAGCTCAGGGACTTATGGTAGTACTTTGTGTCCCATACATGTCAGTAAAAATACCTTGTCGTCTCTAAAAGTTGTATAATGTCATTTCCCAACCCTCTTTCTTCAAGAAACTTGCACACCTGCAGCAACATCAATGTCATCCCAAAATATTAGTGCAAGCCAACAATTTTAATGATTTAAGGGAAAGAAAAGGAAAGGAGCTTTATTTAAGTGTCTAGTCGTTCTAGTACTCAAGCACTAATTGGGGTCACTGTAAACTGAAATCAACAATAATTAGAAAGGAGAGGGGAAAACCAGAGTACCCAGAGAAAAAACTCACGGTGCAGAGTAGAGAGCCAACAAACTCAACCCACATATGATGCCAAGCCTGGGAAACTAACCTGGGCCACATTGGTGGGAGGCGAGTGCTCTCACCACTGCGCCATCCCTGCACTGATCATAAATAGATGGGGTTTTGAAAAATTGGGAGTGCGCCATCCTTTTAATGCATGGAAAACGAGGAGGGCCAAGGGCAGTCATGCACTAAAAAGGGCACGGATATTGCTCTCTGTGTAAAAAAAAAAAAAACATTAGAGTATGGCAACGTTTGATTATGCACTTAGCAAGTGGTGGGCCACTTAAAATGCTGCAGTGACAGATCGAATTTCTCCAGTCCCGAACTCGTACTGTATGATCAGTCCCTAATTATCATACTTGTCGTAAGCAATCAAAGAAATAAATAAACGGAAATGCGTTCCACAAATCACTTGATCGATCAAATCCATCAGTTCTCGTACTGATCAGTCAGTCAATAGTAGACAAACCAACAAATTTCATCTGTTATCAATAATAATCGATCTTTTAAAATCGCTATCGATTTTGGCAGAAAATCGGTTCCTTTCAATAGACAGCACCCGTCTTATTTCATGAATTCTGTCTATAATTTCATTCCCGGCCTGACAACATTCAGTTTAAGCAGAGGTTTAATAAATAAAAATGGTATTTGACATTTGCATTCAAACAAATACGCCTAGCAAATAAAGTAGAGCCTAGAATTCAGCAGCCTTAAAAGCCATTTCTACTGCACTAAACAATAATTATTTCACATGTGCTATAGTGCCAAAAAGGCGTCCAGGTTGGAAAATGTTACAAATTCTGGAGGTGTGGCATTGAAAAACGCTGCCAAAAGCATCCAAGTTGTCAGTACATTCACAAATTTAAAACTTTCTGTAAAAAGTATGCTTAATTAAGTAACCTTTTCAAAGCTTGGGGTACCTATACAATAAACAAAAACCGAAAAAAAAAACCCTGCGTCTTATGAAAGTAACTTGTCACACATGATCACAATAGCTAATTGACTGGTATTCTTGCGTCATGATTTTGGACAAAACACAAGTGAAATTATTCTCTAATTTCACTTGTCTCCATTTCTTTATGTAAAACTCTGTTAAAATCTGCAATAGGCTTGCAATAAAAGAGAAGGACTATTCTGTCCACTGAGAGTTGAATTGGGATTGAACTAAATTACTGCCCTGTCCCATAAGATTATAAAAAAAAAAGGCCAATATACTTAGTACCTATCCTTTTAAAGTTATTTGTAAAATAAAATTAATTGATGTAAAAAACTTTGCTGACCAACATCTTAGCTTGTTTCTCGGCGCAGTTCAGTACAAAAAAAATGTTAACTAGTAAATGTATGTTTCCTTGTGAGACCTACCATTAATATAACTGCTTGATACAACATTATATTTTCCCTATTTGACCACTGGCATTTCAGTAGCAGAGACTGGAATTTCTAATTTCGAAGTTGCCACTGGGACTGGGATTTTGTTCAAATTGGCGACTGGGAAATGAGATATACACTACCCCTCTTAGTGACCCTCTTGAAATCGTCTTGTATGTTGACAGACCCAGGATCATTGCTTGGGTATAGTAGCTAAGGTATCAAGCGTTATATCAAACTCTAAAAACGGTTTGAAATTCACGAAAATCAAATGGTGAAAGGTGCAGCAAGGTGTGTTGCAGGATAATTACATTATGTGTTAGTCGCGTGACCCAAATATGAATGCGACGTTATATTTCCTTGATTACCCCCATGGGCGAAATACCAAGACTGACTGAATGCCGGGTCAATTTTAGAGGTACGAGAAATGAATAAATGGAAGGTACGACCAGGCTTAAAATTTTTCTTTATTAGTAAACAACATGAAGACAAAACCGTCAACATTGTTTTTAAAAAGATCTATCAGACAGTTTTTAGTTATTATCAAAATAGACGAAAACCTTCGGAAAAACCTGTGTAAAAGACTTAACCATTTATTTCTATTCACGATTATGTCTTAGCATTAACAAATCCATGAGCGATATACCTCCATACCCATCGATTCACAAACTCAATCAATCGACTAAGGAAACTCAAAGCGCACCCCAGGGTGGGATTAAAACCACCCCTCTCATAATTATGTCTGCATTTAATAATGTTCCATGCAAGAACTAGGCAAAGGAAAAATAATAAATCGGAGCAGCTGATTGCTTCAAAACGTCAACACAAAAATTGGCAAGTCAGAAGTCATTTCTTTTTTTTCTTTTTTTTCGTACACAAATTATTTTTTCTACCTTTGACTGTGCGACTGGACAACCATCATGGAGATCCTTTAATTTCAAATTACGTTGTCGGTAATTTGTGGAAAACACATTTTTTTAGCCAAGTCATTACATGGAGCATTACTTCTCTCTTAAAATGTAATATGACATGATGAATGTCATGGTCATTATCCCGTCTGGGATAATACAGGAAAATTCTTCAGATTAAAATTTTCCTATCAGTTGCCCTTCCTTGAATTCCCTGGCTTTGAAGGACTAGACCTGTCATTCCGGCCTCGAATGTTCAAAAGGTGGATAACGCTATCCACTGAATAAATTACTATCCAGCCGATAAACACTAGCAAAACAGATTGAGTTATCCATTGAACAGTGATTTATCCAGTGGTCCAGTGCTAGCCACCCTTCAAACTCCTGGAGCCTGGTCTTAAAACAATTTTAGATACGTCATCTTAAACAACGTCAATATAGTCCAAATGCACGAATGAAGTTCTTAGCTTTTGCCTAACCTTCTTCCAACTATCACTGGTGTGACAGACGACACTAGCTGTAGAGACAGTTGGAAGTGGCTGCCTTCTTTTAGAGTTAATAACCCTCTGCAACGGTTCCCATTTGGGCACTGATACTCCGTACTCGCTACTGATTTGCTAAGATTTCGCAAATCAGTAGCCTTCTAGCAGAATGAGAAACACCCTCTTCCTGTACAATTAAGGTTGGTTCGCCTCTCTGGAAATAAATTGAGATACAACTGTAATTAATTTCGTTCATATTGGTAACCTATGCTGCAGACATATGTCTGTCGGTTTCATCTAAAACCGATGATTAGGAGGCAGTGCAGCCCTGTGGTAAGGGCGCTTGTCTTGAGATCGGGAGTTAAATTCCCTGGTTCAATTGCTCGGCTGCACTTGTAAATAGCCAACTGGTTTGCCTCCTGCCAGTTGGGATTCTTATTAGTTGTTGTTCTGTTCTGTCATTTCGTTCATTGTGAAAGCTAGCACAACTGCCATATGACTCCAACATTTGGTGTCATTATTGCATGCCTACATGAACCGAGTCCACGTCATTTTGAGAGCATAATTTCGGAAATCTGGACTCGCAGGACTCGGTATGTCTGATTAATAACACCTTCACTTAATAACCACTCGACTACCACATCGCTAACTGTGAGGTTGTTTTTACAGTGTAAACAGCTCAAGCGTTCCTCTAAGGAGCGAATTAAAAAGGTTATTATGCCAAATTTGATTTCAGGAATCAATTCAATAATCTGGTCATCGTATGAACGATGCAAAATCAAATCAAGCCACAGTTGAAAACTCGAATTTTGATTGGAATATTGTTGGCTTCCAGTGCCAGCCCGGCGTGAGAATTTGGCAGGTGTACCAATTTGCATAATCTGCCAAGATAGCTAACAAGTGTGATTTGTCTTTCCTTTCAATAATTAATTTCTCTGTCCAATCTTTGGAATTTGAAAAAATAACGTCTCAAGTTTGAGGATACTGGTAAGATGACAGAAAAGTAAATGTTGCTAGAGTGAAATGACCGTTGTTTCACCATTGTGAAATTCCCCCCCGCCGGCCTGGCAACGGAAGCCAGCAAGATTCCATTCAAAATTGAAGTTTTGAATACCCTGGATTTCAGAGGTTATTTTCTCGCTGTGAAAAGAGCGAGAAAAGAGCGCGACTCACTTCGTGACTCGCTCTTTCATCCCTCTTTTCAAAGCGAGAAAATAACCTCTGGAATCCAGGGTAAGTATTGAACTGATGCTTGATTTCAATTTTACATTATTCATCCGAAGAAAAGATTATTATAATGGTTACTTTTTCTGGTACCACAAGGCCTGGGACGGAGTAATCTCAATGGAGGATAATACTTCATTTAGAGCAAACTGACAATGAAGGATAATCCTTCATTGGAGGACGAAATTGAAGGCATTGTTCAATCTCGTTCCCAGGATCTCTCTTCTTCCTTTCCTCAAGAAGAGAGACCCTGGGAAAGGGGTTGCCCGGTGTTGTGTGAAAACCAATGAAAGAGCAGTGTTATTCATGTTCAATAAAACAGGCAGAAAACCAAAACCAGCGGCAGTGCCACTCTTTTGCCAGGGACATTGTCACCAAAACAACACTTTGTACAAAATGAAACACAAGATAAATTACATTGAGGAAATCAGACTGTGGCAAGTTTGCTCCGCAGCTAAGCAGACAAGGGATTCTTTTATGCGAGCACAGCAAATCAATATGCTCTTTCAAAGAATCCTTTGCCATGCTTTTCACGCAGTCTCGGCAGGGGATGTTTCTTGCATTGAGAAATGTGGGTCGCCATTTCCTCCCTTGCCATAACCTTGCTACACCCTCTGTTTCGGCATTTAATGGGCATTTTTCCTCACATGCTTGAATGTTCAATGGGGGTTTCAAGCGTCCCCTGCCACTGGCAGCCACTGTTGGCGCACTGAATATCCAGCTTGGCTGTGATGTCATTGAGGTCAACGTTGACATGAAGCGTGGCAAACCATGCGTGGTGGGCATTTCGGAGACGATTCTGTGCTTAGCAGCATTGTCAGGCAGTGACAACCGGATTGCCCACACGCCAGAGTTATGGGCTTAACCATGGTTGATAAGCTTTGAAATAAAGGAAATCATGCAATATAAAAAAGTTAAAATCTACCCAACATCCGAATAGGTGTTAAAAAGGCGGTGAAAGGTAGTAGATGATATGAAAATTCCTCTATACTCTCTCTTTAAATTTGCTTCTAATTTTTTTCTTTGCCCAATTGTTGCGATTGAAATCAGTATCCGTCGGAGGAAAAAAACCCCCGCCTGCTTCCATCTCAGTTCGCGTCATCATGATTTTTCTGCTATGGCCAAACGAGACACCAGGACAACAGAATTCATTCCTCTGCACACATAACCACTTGTAAGCAATGAACCTTGAACTTACCAGATACAGCAGTTCAGGAATGGATCCGGAGATGACGAAAACTTAAAATGCAACATCGTAGAATATAATGAAGACGCGAAAACGTACAGAGCCTCAGGCTAAGAAGGTGACATAAAATGAACTCAGACTTCAGCAGAGATGCATGTGTTTCATTAGCTATAAGCGATCATGTCCCCGATAAGAAATCAAACTTATTTACGTGTTTCCATGAATTGATCTATTGTCCCCTGTGCAAAGCCAGCAGGATATCGATTGAAAGCTGATCGACACAACTACTCAAGTTGTTTTGTGATTCTTATTTTTACTTTAAAAAACGAAAGAGTGTGAAGAAAAAATTTGCCTGGACTGGAGGACTGTTCAATGATTCCGCTGAAATAAATGTTGTTATTCAGAATTGCTACATATCGTGTAAGTGATATTGATGGCATCAGTTTTCAGGTCACGTCACGTCACGAGTGGAAATTTTATTAGACGCAATGCATTCGTTTTAACAAAAAGATTTAGAGATACAAGCTGTTTTGTGTTTGTAGTATATCAGGCAAAATGAGTTTTAGTAATCGTGCGTTCCAAAGGACCGCTGTTTTTTTGGACACAAAACGAAGAGCGGTCCCAAACAACACCGAAATGTCCAAAACTTTTCATCTCAGGCAAGAAAAGACCTTAATGGGTGAGTTTCATGTCTCTTATGTTACTAGTTTTCGATGTATTAAGATTGCTCAGAAAATAAATTGAAATCGGTAACCTCGCTCACACGAAAGGCATTCTGTAAAAGTTACCTCGCTCCATTAGAAAAAATGAAAAAGGTCATTTCCCTCTGAAACAGAGAAAGAAAACGGTAGGGACAGTTCTTAGTGGTGGTTCAGACAATCCCAATCTAAATGGTAATGATGCCTGGGCTTGAAATAATTTCCGGAGAGTCTCCGGACACAATGACCAGCCAAATTCATTTTAGCTCGGTCACGTACCATTTCTGGCCTGTCAAATTCTATAAAATAAATAACTCTTAAAACAGGGGTCCATGAACCAAAACTGCTGTTATATATTTCCGAAAAAGTTGTTGCTTGGAGCTTATAGTACTTTAAAGTGCCTATGAAGTGAAATTTTTTTTTACGTTTTTCTGTTGCTTGTTTTGTCTACTTTTCGAAACTGCCAAAAGCGAGTAATGCTAAAGCGAGAAAAATCTGACTTTTTGCCGCCCAAAGTTCGA
>NC_090892.1:43961263-43973763 GCF_036669925.1 Montipora capricornis
TATTCCCCAATAAAACCACTTTGGAGAAATATTTTAAAGTCTATAGTTACATGTGCACCTCAAATTCTATAAAATAGTGCCATTCTCTAAAGGGTTATTTGCCGAGCTTTAATTCTCTTTGTTATTTGTCTAGTACCATAACAATAGAAAACGGAGAAAATAATTCAAAACCATAAATGTGGGTAGAACCCTAGGCCTAAAAACCAACTTTGAGGCTAGGGTTACCCAAATTGAAGGTTTTGGGTTACTTTCTTCATTTTCAAGTCTTACAGTGTAGGGTCTTGAGGGTCTTTGTTTTCAAGACACACTATGGATCGTTTTCATGTGACGTCATCATTCTCAAGAGCCACGAAAGTTTTTATCCTCATCAGGCATAAGAGGCATTAAATTTGTATCCATTTGCAGTTTTAAAGCTCAATAGCGTGCTTCGTTTGGAAACCAGAGCATTTTGAATTTCTGAGTTATAGCGGTGCGTGACACGAGGCGATGTTAGAGTTTTTTGAGAAATATATATTTATCTCATGGTTTTGAGCCTTTTTAAAATTTACAGCATTAGGAAAAGTGCTTAGGTAAATAGCTGTTTGTTCAGTTCAGATAATCACTCGCCTAGATAGCCAAAGTAAGTAACAGATGTTGACACTATTTTGCGGCCGCCATATTGGTGGACCACAGATGTACACCAAAATGGCGTTTTCATACTGGGCTGTGTAAATTTCTGCAAAACATTTCGACGAATATCTGAAGTTTGGGGAAACGCAAAGGCCTAAAACTTGGAGAAGTGTCTTCTTCATTTATCTTCTACAACATCACGAAGTCTTGACTTTTTTCACTGGATGGGTTTCGATTTATTTTTTTATTGCTTGTCAGTGAAAACGATCTATATATATTCAGTGCCAGTTTGAGTAATCACCATTTTACATAAGACTGGTTGGGATTAGTGAATTGACTGTATTCTCAACATTTTAAACTGCCAGTCTAGAATCCATTGCATCCTATGAGAGAGGGCATGCCATGAAGAATGTTGTCACTGGGCTTCAAAGTGGTGCCCACATAATGGACCTTTATGGGGGCTCCAGGAAAAAAAAGAACTTCCTTTTCATACCGAATCCAGGTACAAGTATGCATTAGCTTTCATTAAAACAAACTTAAAAGGATAATTTGCTGGTTATTAGAGAGGTATGCAGAACATACTGGTATATTCTTGGCGTAGCTACTAAATCAAGTAATGACCTACATGTACAATGAGCTGCAATGAGCTACAATGACCAACATCGTTCTGTTCTCTTTTTTTCCCTGCTCTAATTAAGAATTTGTTGCAAAGCGAAGCCTTGATATTTGAATAATTTCAGTTAAGCTTAAGAACAAAGAAAGACCATCAAAGGGTCTTTTCGCAGTTTATTTCTGCCTTAAAGGCGCCTTGCGTAATTGTAGTTGTCATAGGGGCTGTCATGCAATGGACTAAAGGCGTTGTGTGACAACACACAATGGATGTTTTTGGCAGACCAAACTCTTCACCTCAATCCTCTTTTATCTTTCTCTTTGATTGTAATTCATTTAAGTTGGCCATTATAGATCATTGTATCAATCCTTGATTTAGGATTGCAATATGTTTTGGTACTGTAGTGTACTGAAGCAATAATCTCCTAAAATGGCTACTGTTTCATTTCTCAAAACAAACTGTTTTCAGTTGTGACTATTTGAAAAAATATTCATCGAGTCTGAGGGAAATAATCTATACTTCAATAAAAAAATACTCAGTCTTTTTTGCAGGTCACAGGTCACTCGTTACAGGTCATTGTTTCAACTATACTAAAGCAACCCAAGCGTTCAAATTGGCTAACATTAGGCCTAAACATCATTTTTTAGGCTTAACAAGGCCTAAAGTTAGCATTATTAAGAGTTTTGCAATGAGTGACCTGTGACCTGCATAAAACCCTGCTTAGAAAGTTATCACTCAGTGTTGTCAGTCTCATAAGGAGGGGTAATGTGCATGTTTACATTAAAAAACAGGTATAAGGTGGTGACACTTTATTTGTATTAATTTTGTATGTAACATCAGTAGGTATAAAACCTTTTTTCCATTTTTCTTCTCATCCTTTATTCATGTAGCTGCCACTTCAACAGGAACAACTTCATCTACATCCTCTTTTGCACCCCCAGGTACACCATCATCTACACCCTAGGTAAGCAGTCATCCACATCTACATCTTCCTCTATACCCCTTGCCACACACTCATCCATATCATCACCCTCACTTGCACCTCTAGCTTCACATTCATCCACATCAGCATCCCTATCTGTACCACCAGCCACACAAGCATCCTCGTTAACAAACCCATCATCTCCAGTCACTGTTGTTCTCCCCTCTACATCCACGCCACATGATTTAAGCTCACAGCCAAGAAATGGAGGTAACTGAAAATAGTTGCCCTACTATTTTCCATGTAAATTCAGCTATTATTTCTTATGGAATGGATTATTTAAAGGATTTACCGGTATATTTTGATATTTTAATTTTTTCCAAAGATATTATTTGGATATTTTCTTCCTTATTATATATTTTAAAGGCTTCGAATTCCAATTTGCTCTTTTTTTACAACTATAACAAAATTTTACTTGCCAGCAACCCCAATCAATAGGGGAGAACCCCCTTCTCAGTGATCGCTTCTTTGTTTAGGCTACCTGTTACTTGTTGTCGTTGGTGATTGTTCCTATTAAAGCTGATAATTTTGTGTTTGTTATAAAAAAGTACTCGTGGAGGAAATAAACCAAACCATCAGGCCACATCCTGTTCATTCTCCAACAAAAAAGTTGTTTCCAGGATTCCACTGCTTTATCTGGAATTTTTGCTGTACCTACTGTGACCATTACATATGTATAATGTTATCTCTCTAGGTGCTGTCCCCCCTCCCCAGTTAATTATTATTTTTTAATTTTTAGACTTTTATAAGCACTTTACTTTCTCACGTGACTAAACTTTATTATATTATCAATAAGTGCACCCTTTCGTATTCACACACATGGGTAGCGCAGAAAAGGACTTCTATGACAACTATGGTCACCCCTGATGAAGACACTAGACAACAGGAGCAACAAAATATCCTGTCTTCAAATTTCTTTAAATCAGAATAGCACCCTTTTATTTTTCTGATTAGAAATGCGAAAACAACTTTTGTTTCAGCTGTCTACACGACAATATCTAACAGGCATGGCAAGTGCTGGTGGTGTGACATTTGGTATGCATTAGAGGAACCTTTATTGCTTATTTTGTGTTTGTTTAATTACTGTTCTTTATGTTGTATGTTTGGATCTCCCCTGTAATAAACATCAAACAAATCAAGTTTCATATCCACAGATGAGACCTCAGATTCAGACTTAAGTCAAGATGGTGAGTTAGGGAAACGAATATTGCAATAATTTATTCAAAGGTTAAGACTCTCCCCTTCAACTTGAACTACTTTAACCCAACATTGTTAGGTTTTATTCAAAAATTTGTTTGCCCCTTTTGCCAGAGCCGGATCAACATATGTATACCAGCAGAACGTTCACAATATCATCTGACTCAGGGGATGATGACACTGATTGTAAGTAGTAAGGTTATCTTAAAAGTCTGGTTTTCACAACCCAACCATTGCACAAGCACAAGGATCAATGTTTTTCCTCTTCTTCCTCATGTGCATGCGCTTGCATTCAAAACAACCCAGAAGTACAAGGATATTTGCTACAGCTTGCTGTGTCTGGCCAATAAAAGTACTAGTTCTAGATTCACTGCAGCGCCTAAGTATTAAGAAAAAATGGTGGAGGCCATGGCTGACTTTGATGAAAAGTTATGTTTATGTCGACGTTCGTTTTCTCTTAGCATAACCTACTTATGCTTGTGTCGCGTGTGAAAACCAGGCTTCAGAAAAAAGGTTTATTGATCCAATATTCTATTTAAAAGTTAGTTTGGGTTTTGGTACTAGCTATTATTAACTTGCAACATTACCATTCAATAAAGCAATAACACTGTCCAATCCCAAAGACATACATGCAAAATATGTGTTTTGAGTGATCGATATGTGGAAAATAAAATAATTGTTTGTGAGCTAAACAGGTTATGTTTAAGCTTTCAAACACCCTAGGATATAGACAGAGGAAAATCGATCAAGTCTTTTCCAGGTGTCAATGGGTTAATAATGGTGTCCTTTAAGCACCAACCAAAACAGAAAAAAAAAAAAAAAGAAGACAAACACAGTTTGGCAGCCATCAATTGTTTTCCCTATTATCTGTTATCATGGTATAGTAACAGGTGTATGTTCCTGATGCATGGACCAAAACGAAGTATATGTTCTTTACTGAACACATTTACTTTGACATTTCAGCTGGATATGTTAATGACGATTTTTCCACAGCAGGAGTTGTCAAAGGTATGCTCAGTGATACCACTAGTAACATCAATGGTAGCATCACCAAATTGTATTTGTGGCTTTTTCCAACCAAAAGTCAACAAATTGCATTCGATTTACTGCAAATTTGCCTTCTTTTTAACACATCACCTTTTTGCAGATGATAATGTTTTAAGTAGGACAACTGAAGTCCTAAAGTGCATCGAAGCCTTGGAAGAAGGAGGCGAAAATGCGACTCTTCCATTCTTAACAAATACATTTAAAGAGGTAGGTTGCAAATCATTGAATGCATAATAGCATTTTGAGATCTTAAGTTGGTACTGTAACAGTGCATGTGTCTTCTTGGGCTTTTTTCTTTTTATTTCACTTAGCAGGGTACAGAGGACTTGATGATTATGATGGCTGTGCTCTTGTCCTTTGACTGCCCTATTCAAAGCAAGAGAAAATTGGTCAGGTGGGAATTACTGATTCCTCTTATTGTGTTGTTATCTTAATTATTAACAAGACAAACAAAAATTTAACTAGACACATACAAAGAAAAGACTCTGTAAACCCACAAAACACAATACTTGGAAATTAAAACAACATGCACATCCTTTAGTTTCTAACAATAAGGAACATGTGTTATAAATATTATTACAGTGCAACGCACCTTACTGTGGCCACCTAACAAAGTTTTTTAAAAAATGGTCTGCCAATCAGGATGTGTGAATCTGATTGACAGTCATGCCACCTTGCAAAGTATGCACAGTTGTAAGTTAAAACTGTTGCATGGGCTGTTGAGTTGACCTATTTACACGAAATTGTCAAATGTGAAAGTTTGTTGGGTGGCCACGGTAAGGCACGTTGTGCTGTAACCCCTGTGAAGTGTTGAAATTAATACATACGTTTCATTTTAAGATATCAGTTGAAATTTAAATTGATGACAAATCAATTAAACAAGGTATGTACTGCGAACAGGTCACACAATAATGTAGCATTAAATCCATCTTTAATTTACCTTAACTTTGTTTTATGTGCTTTCAGTCTGCTGGACAAGGTTTCAAAGAACTGTTACTTGTGGGTAGCAGAACACAAGGGTGCAGAATCAGAAAAAGGAACACACTGCACCTCCAGGTTCAGTTTGTTGTTATTGTTCTGTGAAAACAGACAGAGAAAGAAGTTCAGATAATTAAAAAGGTTAAATGTTGGCTCATTTGATTTTCAAATTTCAGCAAAACTGAAATACGGATTGAAAAATGCTAAATCTACTGTGCTTATGCTGGCAACATGCCACAGCCGGAATATGCCACAATGCATGGAAATATTTAGTGGTTAGTAACTGATTTCATATTGAGGGTTATTGAAGCTCGTCAAGTAAAGGAAATTTGCAGAGAATCAAAAATTTGACTTCAGAAGGTGGCAGACTTTTTCAGCCCTTCTATGAACACTGTAGACTGTTGAACGTAACTGTAGCAACTGAGTCTGTGTAAATTACACATAAACTTTCAGAGGCCGACTTACAAGAGGAGAGATTTTTTGAGTCCTTTGCAATGGCACAAGACTGAATGGTAGGAGAATGATAAATTATCTGTTTTCAATCATAAAACAAATAAAGGTTACTGGAAGATATACAAAGTAAAGAACTTACAACTTACTAGACTAATAGTTTTCTCTTATAACAGGAAAAGCTTAGAAGAATGGAGGCAGGTTCGCAATGAACAGAGGGGGGAGGAGCAGAATAAGGAGGAGGGAGAAATGGCCCAAACAAAGTAGGGAGGAGGGAGAAAAAGAAAAGTTGGGAGTAGGGAGAATTAAACTGGATGGACCTGGATGAGGAAATAATTTTATCGAATATTCAATTTAACAAAGAAAATATATGTATAAAATGCCGTGATCATGTCGATCCCCTTGGTCGGACTTGACCAAGAGAGCATGGAATCACATGTGATACATGGTTACTAAGATTCTTTGTTGGTTCTCGCAAGATTAACCTTTGAGACATCCTTTGACATCTTTGGGGATCTGCGGCTTACAAGGTACGTGTGAAAGGTCTTTGAAGGTTTTTGATCTGGCTCGTAGAAATGTCAGTTATGTTTTGTCTTCTTGGAATCTCGATTTATTTTAGTTGTTTTAAAGATTCTAGACGAATTCGAACGCCACAGTAATCATATATACGCCATTCACTGAGCATTATCTTGCCGCCGATGGAACTTATGAATATTCAATTGCGGAAAACAATGTGCTTTAGATGTTGGATTTGGTAGGGTTAATTTCAACCAATTAAGTTCAGCTAGTTTAAACCTCATAACTGAAATACTCAAATAGTTTGCCTTTCGCAGTTTGGCTGCAAATGTTGATTGAAGACGCTTCAGTCGTGGTTTTGGAATTCATCTTGACAGTCTTGACAAATTGACGGTAGCGCTGCGGGTAGTCATTACCGTCACAAATTACAGTGTTTGTATGGGAATCCGATGACAAATAACAATTTTTTGAATTAAACTTTTAACAATTTATGAATCGCAAAGTTAACATACGAGGTAAAAGGCATCTAAAAGATTGTCTTCTCCAAATTTGAACAATATAGTTGTGCTGTAAAGCGTGCAGTTTATTTTTAACTTTCCATACATTTGTTCATATTTATATTTTTTTCCGCAAGTTTATGGTCCGGTTGGGTGGGTTGATGTGGTTTGCATAAAATATATATTGCGCTGCTAAACACTTTGGTGAGTACCTGGTGAATACATTCTTTTGAGTCTTCTGCCAAGTCATCTTAACTTTGCGAATCACAAGTGTGGAAAATTCTTTTTTTTTTTCAATTATTTACGGTCGGATTCCTACACAAACACTGTATTTTTGTATCTATGAAATGCGCTAAGATGGTTTCCAAAAGCGCGACGAGTTCTTTTGTCTTCAGTATAAATTAAAAGTCGTTTTAAGACTTGACGGATTTACCCATGGCAAAATATTATAATCTAATCCCAAACACAATTATTACAGCCCGGTAGTACATTTTAGGCGTGGGCAAATAAATTGCGCGGCTTCAAAGTCGTAGTCGTGGTAGTTAATTTTTATAGTGATTCCTGCTTAAAAAAATAGATTTTAATATGTCCTAATACAAAACGTCACAGCTTGAGGTAAATTTCTGCTCATGGCTCGTTCTAATGATAGAGCCAATACAGTGAATATGTTGGCCTGATCAGATTCCAAGTCAATTAACTCCTTCAATGAAGGCTAAGTAATGTAATATCGCTTTTTTATCAAACTGATTTCTGTTCCATAGTTGCGTAGTTGCCATTGTAAAGGTTTAAAATTAATAAGAACAGAACAGCGTTGCTTTATAGTACCGAGGTTGTCTGCACTCTAGACAAGTCAGTGTTGATTAACATAAATTTATCAATTTATAATTATGTAGTACTTGCGCCCTGGTCACGAGATGCTACTAAAGATCTACTAAGTGCAAGCTGCGCGATAAGGATCTATAAGCTGGCTTTTACTCATCTTTACTAGCAACCGA
This sequence comes from Montipora capricornis, assembly GCF_036669925.1. NCBI lineage: Eukaryota > Metazoa > Cnidaria > Anthozoa > Scleractinia > Acroporidae > Montipora > Montipora capricornis. The sequence goes on from NC_090892.1 coordinate 43,969,145, forward strand.
AGAAAGGTGTTAAAACAACTTCTGACAGGGAAAACAATTTTTAACGACTTTTAGGATTTAAAACTACGATTATCTGTACCATGGATTTAGATGTCTTAGATGGAAAAGAAGAACTGTTGTTTCTCCAAAAGGCTTGTAAGTCAGGCTTATGTTCTGGTGTTTAGAAGTAGTGATCGCCTGAACCCTGCACAAACCCTTGCCATGGACCTTCGGTTCAGCAAAGAGGATATTCAAAAGCAACTCTTCATAACATGTTTGCAGTCTCAAGAAGGATTAAACGAAAAATCAAGTGAATTGGGACTTGGTTCCGTTAATATCGTCATCGGTTACAGCCAAAAATCACCAAACGGAACACTTGTAAATTTTGTGGAGTCAATTACAGCCAGTCAATGGGAGATCGCTCTTCAAAAAATTGTACAAGCAGGACAATCCCCGAAGGTGTACTTAACAATAAAAGTGATGGAAATATGCAATGCCCATCCACTTTTACGCCATAAAACTGCAAACAACCAAAACAATAAAGAGACTCTTCAAAAGACAGCAACAATAAGGGAGAGGAAATGAAAGAGGACGATTTGCTCTGGCAAAGACTTAAAGGTGGACAGGATGTAAACAGGAGTGAGAGACAACAGCAAAGGCTACAACATTGGAAAGAAACTGTAACAAAGACCTATGAGGGTTGGCAAGCAATCAACGAAAGAGGCATTAAGTGTTCTTGTGGAAAAATATTTCGAATTAATAAGCTTAATGCGATAAACGATATCCGAAGAGCACACATCAGCAAGTGGAAACGTCAGAAAGAGAGTCGGTCAAGTGAAACATATTGTGCAAAACAGTTTTGGGACAAATACCTGGAAAAGAAATAAACGTGTTTGTGCTACAATGTAAATACAAGAGTTTAATTAACTTGGAAGTCAATAACTGAAAACAACAAGAATTGATTTTGATTTTAATTATCATCGTTTGCTATATAATACTGACATTGTATCTTAGTACAATTTGTATTTCGTAGAAGAAGTAGAAGACTTGTAAACTCTAAGTAGTCAAATTTAGTGGTTTCTTCAGATGACAACCACCTACTCAGTCATTAAGACCAATGCTGTATGTACCTTTTCGTACAGGTAGACCATAATTCTCAAGTCGCACTTATTCAATTTTGCGAATTTTTAGTTAGGACTGTTAGATATATGGACATAAGCCCGAACAGCGCACAGAGCAACTTGAATTTTAGTGAAAAGAGATGATTACAGCAATCATGATGTTAAGTTGTCGAGTTCCTGCTTGCTACAGAGCCTGTTGATAAATATAGTTAGGGTGTCAGTTACTTAGCAAGTTTTTAACTTTAGACGTGACTTAGTCTGCTTGCAATCAGTGAAGGTTTTCCTTTAGCCTTAGAGCTTTGATGTATTTCATGAACAATCCATAAATCAGTATGCTTTAAAATGTTTCGTTCCAGATTTAATGAAGCCATTAAAACAAGGCAAAATGGATCTTGAAAATGATGTCTTGATAAAGGTTCTACAAAAATGTCCACTTGTTCAAGTCGATGTCCTCTTTTATCTCTCCCGAAAGGCAAAGCCATCCAAATCTTTTAGTATTGATCTCCGTCTTTCACCGAATGACAGTGACTTAGTTTATTTTAAAAAGCGTTTATGGAAAGAAGGGCTGAACGAGCGAAAAATGCAGCTCGGAATTAAATCTGCGGCACTGACAGTCGGATATTACCACCAGTGTGATGGCGTCAAAGACCCGAAGAGTTTCATGGAATCCTTTACTAACGATCAATGGTCAATTGGCCTGCACAAAGTGCTTACCCACGAAGAATTTGTTATAACTACCAGAGTTATGGAAAGCACTGTTGTCCATTCTGTTCCCACGGCCCATCAGCGATCAATCTCATGCCACTTAGCGACAGAAGCGCTCGTTTCACAAGAGAAAATTGAGTGTAGAAAATACGCCAACAAACGTCAACCCAATTGCACGTAACTGAGGAAGATCAAAATTACGTTAGCGAGGAGACTGTGGTGGTGCCTGGCCAAGAATATAGTCTCGAGTCTTTCAATCTCCTTGAGGGAAATGAAATCCAGATTCATGATGAGTTCGTCATTAACGACGTGAACGTGACTAACCAGGATGTACCTGCTCAAAACGTCAGGCCTCCAAAGAGGGTGAAGATTAGTGATACTGACGAGGCACAGCCATCGGTACAGAGTCCTCAAGAAACTGGCCTTTTGACCGTTGAAGGGAACATAGATTTTGAGCCTTCCCATGAAAAGATACAGATTGCTTCTACTCCTCAGCCAATGGATGAAGATGATCTAACATTGGATGAATTAAGCAATGCCCTTGGACCAAACTGGTATGAAAAAAACCAAGAAGTTGTAAAACATCTGCATGAACTTCTCTCCTCTGGCGAACTACCCAAGGAGCACATTTGTTATAAATTCTCAAAGATGTCATCGGGTATATCCACTGTATGGCACTCCAAGGTAAACGTCAGCAGGTTCGCTGGGCCTGGAATAAAGATGTGAAAGAGTTTCTTTGCTCTGTCTGTAAAATTGGAAAGAAAAGAGTTATCCGCATGTTGAGAGGACCAGGGAATGCAGGCAAAGGTAGATGGTCAGATTTTGACATAAATTCGTTTAACATGCTGATCCCAAGCCTCGACAGCGTGTCTCGGGATAGGCAGAAATCATACACACCTAGGTCGGGGATAATAACAGAGTTTTTAAAAGTCTTTCTCAAAATGGTTATGAAACATGCAATTCCGATTATTGACAACGCCACCATCAAGTCGATTCCCGTTATCAGAAGCATCGATGGCTTTGGTTTGAAGGCAGGCTGTCAAAGGGACCAGATAATCAATGAACTAATCGGTGCTACAGTTAAAATAGACTTGGCTTACATTGCGGCTAATCCAGATCCAGATCCAGACCCTGCTAAGTTGAAAGATCTTTTAGTCAAAGAGGCAGAATCCGAAGTTCTAACTACTCGTGATTCAAACATAACCCTTCTGATTGGTGTGAACTACGTAGGCAACAGGAGTGGACAGTACGCCTATCAAGAAGTCGTTGAATATGTTCAACAAATCCAGATTTGCAAACGCTGTTTGGATCATGTTCAGCACGACATCTCATGTATACGAGACACGGGTGAACAGTGTAAAAGTTTTTGTCAGAAATGTGGAGAAGAAAAAAAAGTTTGTGATGAATGTTGTAGAAGAGGTTTCGTCAGCATTGATCCAGCTATGAGACCTTGCAGTCACTGTCTAGAGGAAGGACGGCAATGCCGAAAAGTAGTGGTGTACATCAACTCCTCTGATTGTGGATCTAATTACAAGAAGTCCATGCAAATATGTAACGAACTACACGACACTGGTCAGGTTGAACTAACACTGCAACATCTGCGTTCAATGCCAGACATTATTCATGTGGTCAAATGCCTTTCGTGTAGTTTGACTAATTGGTATTTGATAGTTTAAGGGTGCAGGGTCAATTCTTCCCTTCTTCGTGTCACTCGAGAAACGGAACCGTTGGGTACTCAGATGCGAAGAGTTCTATCACTGGAAGCCGTTAAGCAACAAGATCGAATGAGGTCGCAGACACCGAGAGAGCTCAGCAACAGTAACGTATGGGATCTGTTTACTTGCAAGCACGTGTGCGACAGCTGCAAATCATTACCCAATGATTCGAAATGCCTTTGTTTTAGAGAAGAAAGCCACAATGACAAGTGTTGTCAGGAATATGTTCTCTCGCCACTGGTCCCCGAGAAATGGCGACTTTCTGAAGACACTAAGGAAGGGTGCATCACGCAACCGCATTGCATATGTCGAGGACCACCATCTACGTTCTTTGTATGCAATAAGACAACCATATATAGCTTGCGCTTGCATTACTTTGTGCAGGTCAAAACTGTTCTGCAGTCCCTAAGTTGCATTTCGTGTCTCAGCTATAATGATGGTATCATATTGATCAGCCAGCTAGATGCTGGAAAAGTGACTTTCTATAATTGTCTTTTCAAGTTGACCTCGACAACGCCCAGCAGAATAGAGGAGTTACAAGAATATTTACGCGAACAAGACGTCCCTTTTGCTTCACAATCAAACGTCAAAGAGCTTAGAGCCAAAGCCAAGGAATACATAAGATGCCATCAGAAACGCGACAGTGTTGTCATGTGTATTGAAGGTGTCACAGCCATGAACTTTTATGCTCCTGACCTAGTCTACCTGGCAAGTACTTCCTGGAATGCCATCGCGGAGGTTTCCTTAAGATGCAAGGACTTCGCCATCAAAGCAAGTATTCTGAGACGGTTTCCTTTTCCTCAAGGAGAACCTTGTTTTCCTGGAAGTGTATGCTTAGTCGACAGTATGCTATTCTACTCTAATGTCGCAGAAGGAGGCGGAATTTCAGCTCTAGATCTTGTTAGCGGGCAACACACGGTCTTGTTGCCCTACAAGATTTCATCTTTTTCTCAGATACAAAGGCTCGACAGATCAAGGTCTTACATCGTCGTAAAGATTCTGGAGAGGCAGTAGTAGACGTTTTTGCTGGAAATGGGGCCGCCCAGAGAAAGTACTGTTTGGCCAATATGGCCTCATTTGGTCAACCCAGCTCGGTTGT
>NC_090892.1:43981263-43983763 GCF_036669925.1 Montipora capricornis
ATATCTCTTTCCGGTCTAGAGATATTCAAGTTCTTTAAATATGCAAATTAGCCAAGTGACAACGTCATACACAACCAAATTTTGTTCAAATATGATGTAAACAGATATCTCAGCCAATTTGTACCAGAAATTTGGATTTTTTACGGTAAGATTCTACTAAATGTTCTCCTAAATATGAGTTTAACAGTTCTGTTACCATGGCATCATACTGGGTTCCAGACCTCCCCCATATTAAAAGCTTTTCTGGCCACCTTTGGCGTTCCATTTTGATATTTGCTAACAGCACTTCCTTTCATGGAATTCTATGTGACTCAAAAAGTGTACAAATTTGATCATAGTACCACTTTAACATTATATTATTAATGAATTACAGAATTTCTGTACAGGGTTAGGGTTACGAAAATACAGAATAAAGTTAATGGGCAGATGGATAGGTTCAAAGGAATGTAACCTTTTCGATGACTCGGTTCCTTATTGAGCCAGGGCCTCTGTGACCAGGCTATTCGTGAGCTGGGACCTTTGTGACCAAGTTCTTAGGAATGTAACCTTATCACGTGTATCCTAATTGAACCAGGACCTTTGTGACCAGGTTCTTAGGAATGTAACCTTTTGATGACTTGGTTCCTAATTGAGCCAGGATCTTTGTGACCAGGCTCTTCGTGAGACAGGGCCTTACAAAGGGAGTGTAATGCTGAATGATTAACTCTTCATAGAAATTGATGAGAGTGTTCCAAAAACAGTCCAAAATGAATTGCCATTCTGTATGAACTGCTATGCCAGAACCACTGCAATCCCTGCATACGTTCAGTGGTCAAAGTTTCATATAATTATCGTAACAAAGACATAAAACATAAAAGTTTTCCTTGAGAAGTGGTTTTGCATCACACAGTAAAAGTTATTATTTTTTTTAACTTATCAAAACCAACTAAGCTACATATTTCTCATATCTTTTGAGGGAAGTATGCTACTTATTAAGTCTTGATGGCCATATGAATAGCATACTTCCCTCCACCTATGTTTCGTTGCAGGGGTCATTCAAGGGAAGCTTTGAATGTAACAGAGATGAAGAACTCTCTGAAACATTGGAAGGTAAGAACATGTCTAAGCTCTGCACAGACTTCTTAATATTTTTGATGGTGATAATTTTCCTTCATTTATAGTAACTTGCCCTAAATGTAAGGGTGTATCTTTTTTTTTCGACATGTATTTCCTAAAGTGTCAGTCCTTTGTATATAGTTTAAGTATAATTACTGGGATACCCAATGTGATCCTGTTGCTGTACCATTGTTTTATAAAGGACTGATAATACCAGGTGAAATTTACCGTTGATCTCTTCTGAGGTCATCGTCAATGTTAGTAATCAACCATTTAACAATATCCAAACTCCAATTGGACCCCATCTGGGCGATAATGTTTAATTAGACCTTTTAAAAGTTAATGGAGATGACATTAACAATGCACCATATTCTGTTCTCTTATATGGAATACAAAAACAGAAGAACAAAAGGCACACGAAGAGGTCAAAGGAAACGACGATGATGGTGATGAAAGCGACTAGGGTGACAAAGACAGGACCAGTGAAAAAGAGGAAAGACACAAGAACATCAAAAATTCGCAGAAAAAGCCAAAAAATTAATAAATAAGTGCATTTGTTACATATATGGTTTGAGATAAGCTCAGACTAAGCTACAAGGGGGATGTGTCACGAAATTCAGTGCCTGGAAGATAAACACAAATCAAACAGCTTAAAACACTGAAGGAAGATTCGAACAAAACAGCACAAACAAAAGTTCCTTAGCAAGTTGGAGTGAGTAATTGTTAACTCTAAAGAAAATGGAAGCTTGCAATGTCGTGACACAGGCCCTTTTAATGCGTATCGTGGAACAAGATGCATATATGTCCTGCCAAAGCCGAAATTCACCCAATCAGATCACTGCTTTAAGCAATGTGAATTTCGAAAAATGTGTCAGTTGAAGGTTTGGGCCTTGTATTTCTTCTTATCAAGCGTTGACACAATGTATAGAAAGGTATACTATGGTGTCCTTGGTCCGCGACTTATCCGAACATGATGTTATATTTCCTCATTAACTAAAGTACCACGAAAAAACAAATCTGTCCAATTATTTCGTGATTATTCTTCTTTCTTCTTTCCTGCTATTGGTGATTGTGCAGAATTCAAGTTTGTTGACAGGTGTGTTAATTTGTCTTTATAAAAAGTCTCTACCTTTACGGTTCCGTAACTTACATGGTCATGTGTACTTGGCTTGTGTAAAGATAAAATGCAATGGGAACATGTGTCTTTTTGTAGAACAGATTTACAGATAAACTAATTTCTGCAGTTAGGAACGAATTTGCTGCAGAGTTTTAAGCTTTTGTTTTATAGACTCTTGAAAAATATCAACAATATTCGCATAGGGGTCCTTGGTCCACGACTTATACTACGTATGACCCCAGAGAACATCTCGCAGAGCAGATAAAGAAAACCTTCGATAAATGGAAA
>NC_090892.1:44013763-44023763 GCF_036669925.1 Montipora capricornis
ACGCTTGAATAATTTATTTTGGTGCAAAATTTCACGCAGAAGATCAGGTGATATCCATGGTAACTGGTCGCCTCGAATCCACTTTTTCTTTAGGGGCACGTGCTGGTCAAGAACATCTTTGAAAAGTGCTCGCCAATGAGCCCCTACATCATCGGCATTGTCGAATGTGTAGGCCAAAGACCATGGGACCCTTTTTAAGTCAGCCAAAAAGTCAGGGAATTTAAAATTCTTCATACTCCTAAACTCGATCAAGCGCGGCTTTGGCCTTGAATTCTTACTTTTTTTGCACTGTAAAGATTAAGTCGTGATCACTCAATCCAAGTCCATAGTGTAAAGAGCCACTTGTAGCAAATTAGAAAAGATCATTTGACAATTGACCGGAAGAAGGAGCTATTACGCAACAGAGAAATGAATTATTAATGAATTTTACAAAGTCTTTTACAAAGTTTTGGGTACAGAAAATGTTTATAACATACTGTGTAACGGACGTGAAAACTCTGATACTAATTGTCTCATTACAAACAACGTGCTTATAATTAAGAAATCACAATTTATTACGTCACACAATTAACCAATTAAGACACTTTTGTAAAGGAATATGATGAGTTTAGACCCCTGATGAAGGCGTAAGCCGAAACGCATCGGGTCTCAAATAAAGTGTTAAAAGGAAAGCCGATTCTCCATTGTGCATTCTCACATGTGGTTCTGCCTCTCCACTCGAGGACTACTAGAGGCAAGTGGCTTGCAACTGTCACTACTCGAGGACATCACTGTAGCTGAGGTGATCAACACTCTCCTTGTTGTAGATGCTGGCTTCCTTACAGCCCAACCAACCACATTTTGTGGGACTTCTCTTTCTGAATCCTCAGAATGTGGAATTCTTGGAACGAGGCTGCGCCGCACTCTTGCCGACAAGGATCTTAAATAAATTTCGTTCAAGATTGTCTTCGCATCTGTTAATTTAGACCGCTCCCACGAAAGATGCTTCACTTTGTATGCAGCGAGCTCTGCTTCCTCCCTATCTGAATCACATTCATAACTGCTCTCATCTGAGCTGGTGTACTCCATTCTGAGGACCTGCCTTCCTCTTTTCTCTCACTACACCAAGTAGTCTTTTCAAGAGCATTAATTCTGTGCTCAAGTTTCTGTGAGGGAACATGAAAGAGAAATAATAAGTACTGAATACACAAAAAATGTTATTCTCTCATGTTTGCTTATTGTACTGTCTACTGTTTATGTTTTCAAGCTCCTTTGAAAGTGCATGAAAATTGAGATTTGTAGATTAAATTCCGAAATACCTTTCATTCTGTTCGGGAAATGCTAAATGTAGATATACATGTAAATATTTGTGGTTAAATGCACTTTCAAGAAAAGTGTATATGATAGTATTCTCATTTTTTTTGGGTAGCTTATCACGGTCTTCTAATAAGCACACAAAAAAGGAAAATGACATAAAGAGTTCTCTTCATCTTGTTGTTGTCCTCTAAAAGCATGAAATGTCATTTCCCCAAGGGTACAAAACCACTTTAGAAGGGGGACTGGGAATATGGGGCCTGTGACATAAAAACAGTAATAAAAATTCCAAATTGCCTTACATTTGAGAAAAAAGTTCCTGTATGGATGACACAGACTCCATATCTCCAGTCCCCCAACCAACATAGTTTTGTACCCCACTGGAAATGACATTTCATGGTATGCTCATTAGAAGAACATGAAGTTTCAATCAGCAAATAAAAGAAATACTCACACCAATCAAGGAGCACATGCAGAATGTAGTGGCAAAGGACCTCTCATTCTGGAAACACGCAAACACTATCTAAAAATAGAACGAGGTACAGTTGTATACTGTACACTACTGGCGATAGATAGCACATCTACCCATGTATTTAGTTGTTCCAGAGGTTGAAAATTTCAATACTTACAGCTCCCATCCTCCCAGTCCTTCTGCAAGTTGTCCTATGAGTATCCTCAGTGTTTTTCCTTTTCCTCTGGTTTGCATTAGAAAGGCTCTTATAGTAGACTTCACAACTTACTGATAGGAAAAAAAGGGAAAAACTTTTATCAATACTGCAAACATTTGTAAACATTATACAGAGACTCGCATATGCAGCACTTGGGAGAATGAAAAAAGTTACAGTGATTAAAAAAAGAGAATCTGATTATCCCAGTGATCCTTAATCCAAGTTATGCTTTTCGACATCCATTCCTAGATTACATAATAACATTACAAGTGAACCTAGAATACACTGTAATCAACCACACGGACAAACACACGGACAAACACAGCCTTGTTCACTGGATTGGTCATTCTGAAAAACATGTCAACCATTGAGTTGTTCTTCAGTAGCAGCTCAACAAGTATGGGGCGCCGTTTGTAAAAAAAAAAAATGATTTAGCTTAATTTTCTCATTTTTTTCATTATTTATTAAATAAAGTTTTCTGATATGATATCATACGTCAATGATTTGATTTGATATAATAAATTCTGATTTCAAATCATACCTTTATGATTTGATATGATAAATATTGATTTCAAATCATAAGTTTATGATTTGATAAAGTAAATCCAAAAGGTCTAGATAGCAGCAACAATATAGATAGTCGTATAAACATAACTACTTTCTTTAATTTTCCAGACATGTTTCGACGGTACATCCGTCATCTTCAGTGTTACATATTTTGAAATCGCCGTTGAATTTAAAGCGCGCGCGATCTTACAAACTTCGTTACATTGCGTTGTCAATATTGCGTATAAAATCAAAACAGAACAAAACAAAAATTTAAATGAGTGACGCTTAGTTCCTTACAGGGAGAGAGTCAGGTTAATGTGTTTCACCTGCTGGTTGAGATCGGGCTTCTCCCATTTTATATACATGGATTCCTTAAGCTTCACTTGGTACTTAGTGGCTGCAGAGTCCAGGATCTCGAAGCAATCTGGTGTGCAGGATGCCTTACAAAACTCTGAAGTCTGCAGATGTTTAAAAACGTTCGAAGATCTGTCTGAAAGTAAGTGCTCGCGCATTCGTGTGGAGAAGTGTCGGCTGGTTTCACCAACATAACAAGCATTACAACTTGCACACGAAAATTTATAGACCACACGCGTGCGAAGCCCTACAGGGACAGCATCTTTCACATTAAAAAGATTCCTGATTCCTGAAAGTAGTAAAGACTAACCTTATATCAATAGGTTTACATAACCGATTAGCAAGTTTGCGTATACACCTCTGTGCCGTGACTGAGAAGTGCCCAACGTAAGGGATTTTAAAGAAAAACTTGGGTGTTTCCTGGAGCTCGATTCCTGAATTAGACTGTGTTTTCCCTCCCTTGACTGCTGTCTGAATATATTTAGAAATATATATGTTGATAAGGTTTTCAGGGAAGAGATTCCTCCGCAGAATGACAGACAATTTTTGAAGATCAGTATGGAACCCCATCCAAGTGTTGTTTATCTTAAAAGTCGGGAGAAGCCCGATCTCAACCAGCAGGTGAAACACATTAACCTGACTCTCTCCCTGTAAGGAACTAAGCGTCACTCATTTAAATTTTTGTTTAGTTCTGTTTTGATTTTATACGCAATATTGACAACGCAATGTAACGAAGTTTGTAAGATCGCGCGCGCTTTAAATTCAACGGCGATTTCAAAATATGTAACACTGAAGATGACGGATGTACCGTCGAAACATGTCTGGAAAATTAAAGAAAGTTGTTATGTTTATACAACTATATATAGTAAATCCTGATTTCAAATCATAAGTTTATGATTTGATATAATAAATCCTCATTACAAATCATAAGTATATGATTTCATATAATAAAAGTCATTATCTGATATTGGTAAAACCATGATTTAATTTAGTAAGTAATAAGTAACCGTGTGACATGGCTCATGGGTTACTAGCGCGGGAATAATCGCAAAGATGGCAACACAACCAGATAAGCTATCGTGGTCAATCGCTTCTGCGGTCTCTAGAGCCGTAGAAAGGGCGGTTGACCAAGCTTTAGCATCCCTTCCGAGCCTTCCTGGCAATTCAGGTTTTGCTCCTGCGACACAAGAGGTATGTAACATTGATGTATCACTGCTAAAACATCCCAGTCGCTGCCGGGGTGATGACCTGTGTGTCGATGTGATTAAGAAAAAAATCATTATTGATGTCTTCCAAGCGTCTCATCTATTTCTTACATGTTGCACTGCATCATTAGTTAAGGGGGTTGCATGTTAATTGGAAAGCTATAACTATATTTACGAGGGAAAGAGGACTTTTGGACCTTTTGCTTGTCTGGTGCATTGCTTGACACGCGCAGCTTAGTTTTAGATGTGTTTTAGATCCTTTGTTATGTCCTTTTAGTAGCCATACTAAAATAACATACAGCTAATGATTGTTTCTATTTCACAAAGTGAGGCAACAAGACAGTTCGTCAGAGAACAAGAGATCGAGCAAACAAAGGGCTATTTACACCTCAACACCGGGAGGAGAAATTATTAGTTAGTGATATCGGTCCAAGCGTCCTTGGCGAACAAAAATCATTGTACAGGCGTAACATTGAAACTCTGGTTTGGCGACAAATCGCAGTAGCATATATATGTATCGTCACCATCATCTTTTTATTTGCCTCGCCGTAAATAATAATAAGAATAAAAGTCTCCGTGCTACAGTAACTATTTCCGGTAACGTTACTGTGCACTGCTTGTGTGATTTGTATTTAGCATGTGGACATCTGGGTCTTAAAAGCCCATCCTGTCTATTTGTTAGTCCAAGCGAATTGTGAACAGTTTAGACTTTGTTAACGCTTACTAAACAAACCGTCCATGAGAGACATATTAACGTTCCTCTTCACATTTGTTTACCATATCATGTTGCAGACAAGGCCAACAGGAAGACCTCCCCTTCCCACCATGTTACGTGGTTCATCTGGTGTACCACCAGCGGCAAAAAAGAGGCGGACAAGCCATAAACAAACTAACATTAACAATAAGGACATTATTTGCCTCCCACATGTACCAGGTGATGATGTCGTCATCCCCATTCCTCGAGGAGAGAAACGTTCAAAGCTTGCTGCAATGGGCCTCATTGGGAAGATAGCCATTCACTCGGTGTGGCAGTCCTCCCAAGTACAGGCCAAAGTCAGCAGTGTCTTCTCATCTGCATTTGGCTTATCTCAGGGAGACATTCTGTCATATGAGTACTTGAAGTACATGAACTCATTTGATTAAGGTTATATTTTCATCTTAATTTGGTCGCTGTAAAAGTTCTTTTTTCTTGTTATATTGATGCTCATATCTTAATTACTTATTAGTTTCTCATTTTTGGTCCAATAGGACCATGCCAGGGACAAAAAAGCTAAGCATTCCAAAGACCTCTAGCTCATTCCAATGGAATGGCCCAGAAATCGTGTCCTTATGCAGTCAAGGTTTGTTGTATATCATGGCAAACAGGCTGCCACTGAAATGGCCCGTAAGTATACACCTTTTTGATAGGAATGGGCTACAACAACCTAATGGCATAGCTACGATTGTTCATAAATTGAATTAAAAGAACTGGCCTTATAGTACTGACCCCATATGTCTATTGATATGGCTTTCTTTTCACGTGGATAAGAATTGCCTTGAACTTGCAAATTTAAATTATCTATGTTGCTACGTTTGAAATGATCTTCCTTGATTTCGTTTTTGAAGATTTAAATTATCAAAAGTTGAATTTTGCTGAAAAAAAACCCCCTTTCACCCTATAAAATTTTTCGGTCATTCCAAACGTGAGAGGATGGAAATAATTGACCTGTATCTAAAACACGTTTTTGCTGGATGATATTTCCCGAAAACCGCCACCAATTTCTCGAATAATGGCTATTTTCCGCTTAACATCACGTGGCAAGTCACATGACTTGGCAGAAGTACCAATTCTACTCTAAAATGTTCAGGACGTTAAAAACAAACTGTGTGCTAAATCTGGTTGCATTTCCATTTATACCTTTAGAAATATAACTAATAAATTATTGTCACCAGTAAAAGCCTTTGACCCAGGCCTTAAACTACTTGAGATGTGAATATATGAAAGCTCATATACTTGAACTGCTGAGAATGATATACCTTCTACGGGTATATTACGAACTCTCAAAGAGGCCAGCTTCCAGTTGGCTTGATAGCTCAGTCAGTAGAGCATTGCACTGGTATCGCAGAGGCCATGGGTTCAAATCCTGTTCAGGCCTGTTTTTTTTTTTGTCAGACTTTAATTTCACAACTGCTTAAGTTGTGTGCATCACTGCAATGATCAATCATATCTTCATATATGCGTTACACTTACACAGTTTTCTAGAGCAAACGTAATATATCAATTTCTCAGATGTATGACCTTGCTGTTCAAAGTGGTACTGATCAATTTTGAATATTCTTTTTAAGTTTGCCTAGTACGAGCGGAACAGCACAGCCCTCTGAATTGCCTGGTGCAGTTGGTAGTTTAAGTGTGCACGCGTTGCAAGAAATATGCCTAAGTGCAAGTTTGTCTGAAATACAGAGTGCCCTAGCTGTATCTAATGGTAATGCTGATGAGGCTGCACAGCAGCTTCTAGGAAATGTTCTTACTGTATATTGTGTACTTTCCTGAGTCCATTGGTTCCCAGCAAAAGTATGTTAATTACACTTCAGTTATCAACATTTCCTTATCATTTCTCTTTCAATCTCTCTTCAACCAACAGGAGCCACGAGTCTTACTGGTCTGTGTTCCTTGGACAGCGATGATCTTGGTCCTAAAGGATCAGATGACTGTGAAAACTTGTCAGCAGCTGTTGCCCTACAACGGTTTCAAGAATAAATTATAGAACACGATCAGCCAGCTCAACGTATTACTGTCAGTCGAATGGATGGTATCAATGAGCTGCAGGGAGACATCATGGGGATTTACAAGAATCCCAAAAGAAAGCTAAATGTAAACCGAAGGGTGCGCTTTGAGGGTGAAGATGGTGTGGGGTGTGGCCAGTTCGAGAGTTTTTTTGTGAATGCAATTAAGATCATAGATGAAAAAATCCATTCTTCATGCGGCAAGCCAGTTGTCTTCTTGGAAGGTGAGGCGGACCATCGTCTTCCGATTCATGACCAAGCTCGTCGTCTTACAGGAGCATTTAAGGCACTGGGGAAGATGATTGGCCATTCCAATTTGCATGGTGGCCCAGGACCGCATGGTCTATCACCAGCAGCAAAACATTACCTTTCAACTGGAAGAGGGGGGTTCCATGATCAACTGCCACCACCCATTGAACTGGCAGACATTGCTGACATAGATTTGCGAAATATGATATCAGAGGTTAGTTGGGTTGTGGAGCTGTTGCTCACGCAAACAGTAGTTTTTGGTAGGCATTTTTGGAGCGTTTTGTAAGACTTAATGATGCATTTTATTAGGTGGCCTCCTGAGTTGGAAATTTATCATTGCGTTTGCGTTGCTAGTGCCTTTTCCCTTTGCTTACTACAATTGAAACGTGGAGGAGAGGGGCAGAGTTCCAATTGGTTTTATGAATCATAGGTAACGTAACCTCCTATAGAATCTAACGTAAACAAAAACAGTACTAAAACATCGCTAGAGACACCGTAAATAGAGATGTCAGTTACATTATAATTTTTATGGTTATGCAAATTCTTTTTCCATAAATTATTTATTCTCAAGTTGGGTGCTTTACTGCATAGCCAACTTCTGATAAATTCCTTATTTAAAGCTGTTATTACCAACATTAATGTTACCATAATTATTATTACTATTATTAACATTAATTAACCGTGATTTAACTAGCCAAATATAAAGGCTCCTTTAGAAAGATGTTCACAAAGATGTTTTTTATTTTACTTTGTAAAATTTATTTTTATAGCTGGATTCCCTGCCCAAGGATCAGAACCCAACCCCAGAAGCACGATTCTCCATAGAACCATACCTATTTGAGGCAGGCTTAGATCCAGACAACTTGTATGGTAACCGAAGATTCCTTCTGGATGGATTAATGGTTTTCCATGTCATAGATAAAAGACATTTAGAACTGGATGATTTAGCAGAAGGTAATAAGTTGTGTTTAATTACGATTATTTTTCATGGTTTTGAACAGAAGGTGGAATCATTACAGTCAGGTAAATGACACTGATACAAAGAACAGTCGTGAAGGTGTGCCAAGTTAATTATCGCTCACAGAAAACCAGGATGAGTAGTAATATTATTTTAGTAGATACCGTAAATGATTTCGTTCCAAAACTTCTTATTCTATGTCTTTCTGGATCCGCTAAAACATTGGCACAGAATTTGACTTGTCACTGATAATTTTGACACAATTCTTTCCTAGAGCTAACTTTCCACCGACAAGGCTTATCGTCGCTCAAATAAAAGGAAATAAGTATCCTGTAAGCCTTTATGTTGAGGCATTTAGAGTGCGTTCAACATGAAATTGGAGTCCAAATCAACATGAAAGTATAGATATCAAAATGGCGGCGGAGAGCTAATCTATCGCTTCTAAAATCTGCATCATCCTAAATGGACTGAACAAGAGTTTGCTACATCGAGAATCGACTGAACTACAAACAGGGGCACCCAACGTTCATTTTTGGAACATCTAAAAAATGGTATAATTGGCCATTTTTATCGGATTTTTACCCTAAAAAGGTCACCTAGAATTTTCGGGAGCCTTTGTTCTAGCTGAAATTTTGGAAAAGGTAAGTTATCAAAACTTACCTTTTTAGGCATCAAGCCTATAATTTTCAGATCACAAGACTTTCAGCTAGGAAATCCAAACAGATGAAAAATTTTTAGGAGATAAAAATATGCCTATATCTAGCGTTTAAATACAAAAAAACCTTCAACACTGCTATATTTAAGTGGTTTTGAACTAGATTCTCGTTGGGTGCCCCTGTACAAACTAACTAGGCCTTAATTATGACTAAGCGAACACTCAACATGTTGTCGTTACCTCAATTATCGACCGGAAGCTACGCAAATAAATTTCATTCGCGTTAATGATGCAAACAGTTGTGATAGTTAGCTAGGCTAAGAACGCCTGAAATTGATTAAACAAGGAAATTCTACTATCATCAACATTTGATCTAATGTTCGCTCTGCTCATGGCTATGTTTTGGTCGAGCGAGAAATGCCATATCCAGGGTTCAACAGACTTTTTCCTGAGTTTTTAGCCACATCAAAGTTCAGACCAAATAACGCCAACAGCAGCTAGAATGTCGAGTCCATTGCACGTTTAAGCCCTAAATTGATGTGGCTAAAGCTCTTAATTTGAGGTCTAAAGCAAGCACAACATTATCGTCACAGTGCAAACGGCCTGCTGTTAAGAGGCTAAATGACGTCCCGCTTAATACATCTCAGGACCGCCTCATGTATGATAAAGGACGGCGCTTGCTAGCAAATTGTTACCCTGTGAGCAGAGGTCCCTTTGATCTTCCTAGATAGGTCGGAAAGGGAAGACTTAAACCTTCATTGGACTTAATGATGTCCCCGGACAGCATCCCTTTAGACAGCAGGGCCCAGTTGTTCAAAGGCTGGATAACGCTATCCACCGGATAAATCACTATCCAGTATATAGCTTGGTTTGTTTTGTCAACACGTTTCCACTGTGTAACCATTTATCCGGTGCATAGTGTAATCCAGCCTTCGAACAACTGCTCCTTGTCAGAGTCATCACGTGAACTGAACTTCAGACAAGTGTAGCCTGGTAGGGGACGGGGGTAATGCTAAATAAAAATATTGAAAAATAGATAACAGCAAGAAGTTCTCTACATTTCATGCTAGGTAAGTTCTACAAGCTGCCGCCATTAGGAAAGCCTCCCTGCCCCTTAAAAACACACAAGGTAAAATAATGGAGGGGTTTAAATGTTTCTGAAAAATCGGACAGATGTATTTTTAGGTCAAGAACCAGGAATAGTGTGTGCAATTGTGTTGTCGGGGAATAAACACTAATGGGCGAAATAATCAGATGCGCATATTTCCAGTAGAAGATGCTGGGTGTCTACTAACGATAGTTTGGT